>NC_090440.1:165113648-165428981 GCF_031143425.1 Pleurodeles waltl | reverse complement strand
TTGCACATCCTGCATCCTGAGGGCCTCGCAGGAGTAGGCGGAGGAATGGACTCTGGTAAGTCAAATCTTCACTACTACATTCCCCCCACCCCACCTGCATGCCAAATCATACCCCCAACCTCACCCCCACCCCCATCACACCAACTCCTTGCAAATGGCTCACCATCACAACCCACCCATCCCAACACCTAGCCCTGCATGCGTCCACAAAGCATGGACACCCATCACCAAAGCATGCCCACTGCACACACACATCACCCCCACAAGCCACCCTCACAAAAGCCCCCACAAGGGAATGCCTGCACTTGGGTACACGGACACCCACCCATCACACGAAATGCCACACACAGAAGCAATAACCATACCTTCATACCCCTGCAGGACCCGAACGCCACCACACCGCCACGGAGGGTACAGAGATGTCCATCCCACCCCCAGAAGAGGCTCCCAGCGATGACAGCAGCTCTGTCTCCCTGGACCCAGATGACCAGCCCGGCCCATCAGGGACCTCTGGACAGTCGGTTCCCCACAGACAGCCACAGGCTACACCGGACCCAACCCCCTCTGGGAACACCAGCACAGCTCCCACCCAGCGGGCCCATGCCTCTGTCTCCAGGACACGTCAATCAGCGGTGTGTCCACCACTACAGGGCACCCAGGTTGACCCACCACCCCAACAACAACAGGGACCTGTGGGCAGTGGTAGTGGGCACACCATCCAGGGGACAGAGGCACAGGAACACAGGGGAACTGGGAGGGCTGCTGTGCGACAGGGGGGGGACAGGCCAAGGGAACCCACTCTCCAAGAGGCCCTCTCCTCCATCATGGGAGCTTACCACCACTCCCAGGAGACGATGGCGACGGTACTGGCCAGGTTCCAGGAGATCCAGGCACTGCAGGAGGAACGGTACATGGGGTTCAGAGAGGAACTGAGGAACATCGGTTCCGCAATGGGGACCATCGTCGTGGCCCTTAACCAGATAGTCACCACATTACGGGACCATGTGGCACCCCAAAGGGCCCCTGTCACTGGCCCAGGCCAGGAACAGCCTACCACCTCCGCCGGCGCTAGTGGACAGGAGGCCCCCACACAACAACAGGCCACCAGAACCCCACCTCCTGCAGAAGAAGAACCACCCCGCAAGCGGAACCTGAGATCTCACAAGAAGACAGAGTAGGATTGCAAGACCCCCGCCAGCATAAGATACCCCCTGATGTCATCCCACTGTCCCACATTGTCACCCTGTCCAACCTTTAACTGCCCCTGCTCCATCCTTCCACAGGCATATGGACAATGCACCTGTGCGTCTGAGAACTGGACTCTGCCATGGACATTACTCCACCCCCACCCATCACCGATTTACAATCATGTACCTATATGTAGCACTTTAAATAAATCACTTATTGCACTTAAAATAACAGGAGTCTGCTTGGATTCTTAACAAATGTATTACACATAACGGTGCAATAATGTCCAGTTACTTTGTGATGACAACATACCAATATCAATAAGCTTTAGTCCATGGGCAAACAAAGCAGAAGTCACGCAGTGGGTCATACAGCTCTGAAAAGGGAAGGGAAAGTCACAAATCAGTTAACAGGAACTGGGGGAAACACAGACAGTAGAGACGCATGAGGCCTTAAGTAAATGTAATATGGCGTGGGTGATTCTTACCTGTGTGCTACTGAAAATATTGTTGTATGACTGTATCCCTGTTGTCCGTGTCGTCCCCGTCGTCTTCCTCCTCTTCACTCTCCACAGGCTCCACAGCTGCTACAACACCACCATCTGGACCATCCTCCTGCAGAAAAGGCACCTGGCGTCGCAAAGCAAGATTGTGAAGCATACAGCAGGCCACGATGATATGGCACACCTTCTTTGGTGAGTACATTAGGGATCCCCCTGTCATATGCAGGCACCTAAACCTGGCCTTCAGGACCCCGAAGGTCCTTTCTATGATCCTCCTAGTTCGCCCATGGGCCTCATTGTACCGTTCCTCTGCCCTGGTCCGGGGATTCCTCACTGGGGTCAGTAGCCACGACAGGTTGGGGTAACCAGAGTCTCCAATTAGCCACACACGGTGTCTCTGTAGCTGTTCCATCACATAAGGGATGCTGCTATTTCGCACGACATACGCGTCATGCACTGACCCAGGGAACTTGGCATTTACATGGGAGATGTACTGGTCAGCCAAACAGACCACCTGGACATTCATCGAATGATAACTTTTTCTGTTTCTGTACACCTGCTCACTTCCACTGGGGGGAACCAAGGCCACATGGGTCCCATCAATGGCACCAATGATGTTGGGGATATGTCCAAGGGCATAGAAATCACCCTTCACTGTAGCCAATTCGCCCACCTCAGGGAAAATAATGTAGCTCTGCATGTATTTCATCAGGGCAGACAACACTCTGGACAAAACCTTTGAAAACATAGGCTGAGACATCCCAGATGACATGGCCACTGTTGTCTGAAAAGACCCACTTGCCAAAAAATGGAGTACTGACAGAACCTGCACCAGAGGGTGAATCCCTGTGAGTTGGCGGATGGGGGACATCAGGTCTGGCTCCAGCTGGGCACATAGTTCATGTATAGTCGCTCTGTCAAGCCGGTATGTAAGTATGATATGTCGTTCTTCGATTGTCGACAGGTCCACCAGCGGTCGGTACACGGGAGGATTCATCCTTCTCCTCGCAAGTCCCAGCGGACGGTGCCTAGGAAGGACAACATGGAGCACAGAGTCAAGCAACCCACAGGTTCGTTCACACAGCTTGCACAGTACACCAATCGCTATGCATGGAAAGGCTTGTATGAGTGGAAAGGCAAGGCCTAGGCCTGTGTGACGCAGTAAAAATTATGCCATGTGGGCCCTTGAAATGGCGGCTGCCTAACCTGTGAAGTGTGACAGTGGGATGTGAGGTCAATGTGCTGGCGTGGCACACCATGGCGGTAGGCGGTCGAAGACCGCGGTGCTAAGCCGCATTGGTTAACATTGAACCCTATGGGTTTCAGGAGCCAATGACAATGTGCGCCGGCGGTCGCGGTACGCACCGCGGCGGTACGCACCGCCGCGGGTGTGACCGCCATTTTCTATCTGATTAATCACTCGAGACCTGATCATCCACAGGAGAGGACCTATACTGCAAGTGCTGCTGTGACCTCGGTCTGGGAGATACAATGGCTGCTGCGACTGGGGAAAGGGCCCCTGCCTTCACTTCAGAAGAATTGGAGAAACTTGTTGATGGGGTCCTCCCCCAGTATGTGCTACTCTACGGTCCTCCAGACCAACAGGTTAGTACACAGGGTGCACGTTGAATGGGCTATGCCTGTGTTGAGTGAGGTGTATGTAAGATGGTGGGGAGGGGAGCGAATGAGGAGTGCAACGCACAAAAGATGAGAGCATGTGCCACATGGCAAGGTTGGGGAGGGGGGGGGCACTCACATTGACCAGGCAGAAAAGTAATGAGATTTCCTTTACCACCCTGTACATGTCAGATAGGTCAGCGCCCATCAGAAGATCGACATTTGGCATGCCATCGCCAAGGACGTCCGGGCCCTGGGGGTCCACAACAGACGGGGCACCCACTGCCGAAAGAGGTGGGAGGACATCCGCCACGGGACCAGAAAGACCGCCGAGTCTCTGCTGGGGATGGCCTCCCAACGTAGGAGGGGTGCCAGCTGCCAATTGACCCCCCTGATGTCCCGGATCCTGGCGGTGGCCTACCCCGATTTGGATGGGCGCGTGAGGACATCACAGCAGACACAAGGGGGTGAGTATCAGCACATTCTGCTATCTTTGCGCGCAGTGAAGGTGTCTGGGTGAGGGAGGAGGGCTGTGGCTATCTCTAGGCCAGGGCGCATTCTGTAGGCTAGGCCCCTCCGTTAGGCATGGCCCTGTGCCCCCGCCCCCGCCCCCCACCTCTGTAGGGTGCCAAGTACAGCTATCCATGGTCCGGCCTCACCCATGTGTGCATTTGTCGTCCATAGACCTGTAGGCCTAGTCAGAATAACTGAGTAGTGTACCCCGATTGCGCGGCCTAGTGCAGGGGGCTTCTGTGTCTGTCCTCTCCGCCAACGGTGTTGCCAATGCATGCACTCAACCTGTCTTCATTTCTCCCCCCCCCATTTTCTTTGTCTTCCTGTTCATGTGTGCATTAGCATCATCAGGCGGAGGAGAAGTGGCATCGGCGCACGAGGGAGCTGCATCTCACATGGCCCCGGAGGGCCATGCAACAGACTCCGAGTACACCAGTGAGACGGAGGGCAGTGAGACAACGGGGACCTGTGGAGACGTCAGCGACACCGACACGTCCTCGGAAGGGAGCTCCCTTGCGGTGGCGGCAACATCCGTGCCCACCGCCACAACAGGTACAGCCGCCACCCAGCGCACCAGCGCTGCCCTCCCAGCAGCCCCTCAGCCTTCGCTCCGTGCCCGCTCGCCCAGGAAGGCGGGCATCTCCTTCGCCCCAGGCACCTCAGGCCCTGCCCCAGTTATCCCTGCTGCCCTCAGTGAGGAGGTCATTGACCTCCTCAGGACGCTCATTGTTGGGCAGTCTACCCTTTTGAATGCCATCCAGGGTGTAGAAAGGGAGGTGCATCGGAGCAATGCATACCTGGAGGGCATTCATTCAGGTCAGGCTGCCCATCAGCGATCGTTCAACACTCTGGCCTCAGCACTGACGGCAGCCATTGTCCCTGTCTCCAGCCTCCCTCTTCTGACTCCCTCCACCCAGTCCCAGTCTCCTGTTCCTCTGCCTATCCCATCCACACCATCAGACCAGCCTGCACACACCTCTACACCCAAGGGCAGCTCATCCAGACATAAGCACCACAGATCCCACAAGCATTCACCCAAGCAACATCCAGATGCAGACATGCCAACAGTCACTACCACCTCTGTGTCCCCCACCTCCTCATCTCCCTCCTCCCTCCCTGTGACGTCTCCACTCACACCTGCATGCACACCACCATCAGCCAGTACTTCCATCACCAGCACACCCTCCATTACAGTCCGCACACGTGCAGTCACCACCCCCACTGCCATTTACACGTCCCCTGTGTCCTCTCCCAGTGTGTCTGTCACCCCCTCTTCCAAACCACACAAACGCAGGCAGCCACCCACCCAACAGCCATCCACCTCACCACAGCCTCCGTCACAAGCACCTGCACCCAAAGACAGCACACTTGACTCTCCTACAACCACATCCTCTTCCTCCACTCCCATACCCACTACACCTACCCGTCCCTGTCCTTCCAAAGTGCTTTTCCTTTCCAACTTTGACCTCGTTCCAACCACTGACCCACCCCCTCCGTCTGGTAAGAGTAAAAAAAAGCACCTCAGCCACCACCAGCCCTGCATCTACTATGACCATAGTGCAGGGCTATTGGAGTCCACCAGCTCCTAGTGCAGGAACATCGGCCAGCAGCAAGGGGACAGCCAGCCCACCCCCTGGGAAGAGGACAAGAAAAACTAAGGGCCGGCGCGACAAGCCTGAGACGGCTGCCACCAAGGACAGTAGCCTTGCCCCGTCACCTGCCACATCATCAAAGGGAGGCAAGGGCCACAGAGCTTCAGCGAAGGAGGGCAAGGGCAGCAGGGCGGAGAAGTCAGGCAGCAGGCGAGCTGCCCAGGAGGGCCCCACCAGCCCCATTCCGGTGGTGACGGACGACACCCACGGGCCCAGGACTCCATCACAGGAGGGCCCCGCGACCACAACGTCGGATGGCGAGTGAGCTGGAAGTCTTGGCCAGGTCTGGCTCCCTAGAAACACAGGACAAGCACCGCTGAACAGGGGCCTGCCGTGAGAAGAACCGCTGAACAGGGGCCCGCCGTGAGAAGAACCGCTGAACAGGGGCCCGCCGTGAGAAGAACCGCTGAACAGGGGCCCGCCGTGAGAAGGACCGCTGAACAGGGGCCCGCCGTGAGAAGGACCGCTGAACAGGGGCCCGCCGTGAGAAGGACCGCTGAACAGGGGCCCGCCGTGAGAAGAACCGCTGAACAGGGGCCCACCGTGAGAAGAACCGCTGAACAGGGGCCCGCCGTGAGAAGAACCGCTGAACAGGGGCCCACCGTGAGAAGAACCGCTGAACAGGGGCCCGCCGTGAGAAGAACCGCTCCGCTGGGCCCTTCCTGTCAAGCACCGCTCCGCTGGGCCCTTCCTGTCAAGCACCACTCCGCTGGGCCCTTCCTGTCAAGCACCGCTCCGCTGGGCACCGCCGTCTCAAACACCGCTCCGCTGGGCCCTTCCTGTCAAGCACCGCTCCGCTGGGCACCGCCGTCTCAAGCACCGCTCCGCTGGGCCCTTCCTGTCAAGCACCGATCAGCTGGGCACCGCCGTCTCAAGCACCGCTCAGCTGGGCCCTTCCTGTCAAGCACCGCTCCGCTGGGCCCTTCCTGTCAAGCACCGCTCCGCTGGGCACCGCCGTCTCAAGCACCGCTCCGCTGGGCCCTTCCTGTCAAGCACCGCTCCGCTGGGCACCGCCGTCTCAAGCACCGCTGGCCCATTGACAGTGCCGGTTCTGTGTCGAGCAGGGCTTCACGAAGCACTCTGGGCACCATGGCTCCTCCATTAACAGTGGAGTCGGTAATCCATCTGATGGACTGTGGCTTTGCACTCCCCAGGATGGCACAGTGGGCAAGCCACCCACTGTATAGACTTGAGAGACTGTGGCTTTGCACTCCCCAGGATGGCACAGTGGGCAAGCCACCCACTGTAGAGACTTGTGAGACTGTGGCTTTGCACTCCCCAGGATGGCACAGTGGGCAATCCACCCACTGTAGAGCCTTGAGAGACTGTGGCTTTGCACTCCCCAGGATGGCACAGTGGGCAAGCCACCCACTGTAGAGACTTGTGAGACTGTGGCTTTGCACTCCCCAGGATGGCACAGTGGGCAAGCCACCCACTGTAGAGACTTGTGAGACTGTGGCTTTGCACTCCCCAGGATGGCACAGTGGGCATGGAGGCCCCTCGTGGATCTGGCGTCGTGGACTCATGTGGCTGAGGTGCCCCCCCTTCCCTTCCCCCTGAGGTGCCTGTAGTTTTATCATCTGATGCCCCAGCAGTGTTCTCTCCAATGGTATCTGGTCTCCTGTGTGGGCTTTGCCCCTGTGTTTGTGCACATTGGCCCACGGACTATGGAACTTGGACAGAATGGGCAGGACTTATTGCCTATGTATATATTTTTTACTATGTTCATTCCTTATTTTGTTTCTTTCATATTGCATATTTCCCATGACTTCAATGGAGCTATATTATACATATATTTTAAAGATCATTTTATTTGTGTCTTTGCATTATCCCGGTGGGTTTGGGGGGTGTCACTCTGACTTGTTGCTCTGCATTGGTGTGTAGGTATTTGGGGTGGGGGGGTGGGTGTATGGCGTATGTCTGTGCCCGTAAGCTTTCCTCCTCCCCCTCCCCTGTGTCGTAGGTGCAGTACTCACCGTTGTCATCTGCGCCGGCGTTCGTACTCGTGGTAGATGAGCAGGTAGACAATAGCTGGTAGGATGTTTAATTCGGGTTCCATGCTGTCCTGCGTCCTCTTGGAGTGTGTATAGGTGAGCGTTTTCCCGTTCGTAGTCTGTTTCCGCCGTGTTTTTATCGGCGGGGCTCCCGCCCCGGAAAAGGTGGCGGATTGGTGAGTTGTGATAGGGTGGGCGGTACATTGTCTGCCGCCTGCCTGTTGGCGATGACCGCCGCGCTGTTTGTCTGTCCCGCCGTGGCGGTCGGAGTGTTAAAGTGGCGGGCTGTGTTGGCGGTTCCCGCCAGGGTCAGAATCCCATTTTTTTTGACAGCCTGCCTGTTGGCGGGTTGGCCGCCGCTTTATCACCGACCGCCAGGGTTGGAATGACCCCCAAAGTCTTACACCTTAATATGCAAAGGTGCCTCCAGCCCCACCAACTGCCATACCTGGTGCTTTGGGAAAATGTGATTTCTCCATGCAGAGTCTCTAGCTGGAAAACAAAACTATTCTATGTAGGAACTTCCTGCTCATACTATGGTAATCAAGTGACTTGCACGTCTGGTACCCCCTTCACCGAGCCACAGATGCGTTCTTTATTATGTTTGTGCTGTGTGACTCTCCTTCATCCCCCTAACATGTGCCTCTCCTCGTTTTGAGGCTAGACCTGTTAATCCTCCCCTCATCGACCACCTGTTGGGTAACTAATGACCATCAAAAGTGTGGCGGCTGAATTACAAAGTGGCTCAGATGACACACTGGAAAACGTGTCGTCCACAGCCTTTTGAAATCACCCCCTTGGTTGCACAACATGGGATCTGAAAGAGCATTGTCGAACTCCAATAGGCTATTCTTGCACAGTAGAGTAACACAAAGTGACAGGGTCCCTCTGCAGAATGTGAAGAGGGATCCCTGAGTATCCCATACCTCACAGATATTCACTGGACTTGAACTGACTGCGGTCCTCAGAATGGTTTGGGGGCTCCTGAAGAGTTGGGAAGCTCCCTACATTGAAAGGGCTGCAGAAGCCTGTGTTACATCCTTGTCCTTGTGGCTCCAACAGTACCTCACTTGGTGTTTGTAATAGCTCCTAGAGAGCTCCTGTGTGCAAATGAAAGTTAATGTGCACACACTTTAAAGAGGACATAGCTCATGCTACAGCCCCACGAGTGGGTCACTGTGTCCTTGGTGCCATGGAGTCATTGAATAACAATAGATCATTCTTTAGTCATGTTGGTTTGTAACCACATCTTGCCATATTATTTGCCATAGATGAAAAAACATCCGGCCACAGTAAAAGTAACAAAAAACAACGTTTCAATAACTCAACATGTCAAAGTGTCACAATGGTGCTCAATCATTAGGAAAACTCTAGAGAACATAGTGCTGAGTGGGAGACACAATCTGAAAATAAAGACACCGATTCACAAAACCTTTTGCTTGATAACTGTGTGGTTCTAAACTCAGATTCAATCGGTCAAAAGCGTTGTTGAGGTCCTGTTTGCTATGAGGCTGTGAATAAAGTACTTATCTTCTGTTTCTCTACTCCGTCTTTTGGACTATGTTTAGGTGCTGCATTAATGCAAAGAATTACAAGTACAAAGAATAAGGCGCAAATAGTGGAATTTGTGTCTAGGTCATGATCTATTGCTGATGAAAGGTACTCCGCTATCGAGAGGCTGCATGTGGGAAGTGGAACATTTTAAGGCTTTTTTGTGGTGAATAAGTTTCACTCAAAAAAAGACAACAAACCATTAATTTCCTGGTTGAAAGGTAATGGCACTAGACATGCCGCTTTTTAGACATTTTCATATTCCTTCAAAACTTTATGAACTCAGATTGGATATAGAATTTATTTCTGGAAGGGAGAACGTCAAGGCTGAATGTCTAGATTGCCCCCGAGGACACACACAGAGGAGAAGGGCGGGTAGAGCAGTGGATTGTTGTGCCCACTGATGATATTATTGAAGCTGAAAAGGCAGATATTTCTAAAGATGATTAGGTTAAAGGAATGAAAGAGGATGCTGTTCTGAAATAAGTTCGGGAATTTTTAGTTAAGAAGTAGCCACAAGAAGGGATGTTATCTAAGATATTGCAAGGGTTTTGGAAAGTGAAAGATGAGCATTCCACTGAGGCTGCACATAAGGGACACTTATAGGACTCTTTAAAAAATACTGGCCTTGCATGGATGATATAACTATGTAGTGAAATGTGTATTTTGACCACTGACTTCGTGTTGCAGCACTTTGCACTTGGCTTAGCTGCCCACCGTCACATTAGTGTTCAAAAGTTACAGACTCAGTTTAGCCTTAGATTAATTCTGCCTATTGACTTTATCTTAGCATTAGACACTGCCATGTTAAAGGCTGCCAGTGATTTTCCACGTTGTCTGTCTGTTTTTGTGCTTTTTCTCACCAAGGGCTTTAGTTGATAAGGATGTACTCAGACGGCAGGGAACGGCCTTGCTCTGACTTGACATCTTGGGATTATGGCCAAACCCCAACATGTTATTTTCAAAGCATACCTAAACTAGCCAGCATGTTTTTATTGCAACAGGAGGGGTTTTTCCAGAAAGCTCCTTTGGTCTTTTAAGATATAAAACAGACCCAGTGCGACAGTGAGAGATTCAGAGGCCTCAATCAGGATTCAGACGTCGGATGCCGGATATAGATTTCCCGTGAGGGTAGAGATCTCTTTCTCTTTCGCAGTCGAACGGGGTCATCGGCTTGCTGGCAGGAGAAAGATGAAACACCTGACAGGCCCAACAGTGATGCATTTTTTATTAATTATTTGCTTTGCATTACAATATAGATAAATATATTTGCTGTGTATATTGCAGTGGAGAATCATTTTGGTATGTTTTCATTTCATTGTTGTGACTATTTTTAAACGTGTGCTTTCAACATGCTAATCTCCTTTAGAACCTTGCGTAGTGAAATAATAAATGTCTTCTTTGGACTAAGAAATGCATTCCAGAGATTTTTTGTCAGTGTATGAGTTTTTCAGCTCGGTCATTAGTGAAAAGCAAAATAGACTACCAGCATTGTCAATACCTGTGAAATTTGTTTAAAATCCAACAACTCATACAAGACTAAGTTGACCCCATTATATCACGTTCCCGACGTTCCTGAGAAAACATTGGGAATTTTTTGAGAGTTGATTTTCCTGGTCCATTTCATACCCTATGAACAGCCGAAAAAAGTTGCAGTTCCAATGGATGACTATTCCAACTAGGTAGAGTGGAGGTTTGAGGGGGAAGCAGTACTGAAACGATGTGGGATTTCTCAAGGGAGTGTTTCTTTAGAGAACATTTTCCCAAACTCTTCATTTTAAATAACGGGGTACAAAAGTTGTGTCTCACAAGATGAAAGCACTTCTTTGCAAGCATGGCATTGAACACAAATGTACACCATTGTATTTGCTGAAATTCGGTAGCTAAGTGGCTAGAGCTAATAGGATCGTCAAGGATGAGATACAGATCACTAGTTTTGGTTAGGAATGGTGAAATCTTTTATTCAAGAGAAAATTTGGGGCCTGATTTAAGAAAAGTGGCGCTGCATCCACTGCAGCGCCACTCTTCTTGCGCCCCTTACCGCCCCCCTAACGCCACCATGCGTGTGCCATATTTAATATACGGCTCACCATGGCGGTATTAAGGGAACTAGCGTCAAAATGTTTGACGCTAGTTTGACACTTTGAAGGATTAGCGTCAACATTTTTTACGCTAATCCTGCAAAGCACATTGAGGCCCATTATAAATAATGGTGTGCCTCCTTTTAACGCCTGCTCAGTGCAAGCGTTAAAAATGCTGAAAAAATGGCGCAAATACATTTTTTCGAACGTCCCCCTTGCATACATTATGCTTGGCAAAGGCGTAATGTGGCGCAGGGAGTTACAAAGTGGTGCAATACATGCGTTGAGCCACTTTGTAAATCTGGTGCAGCGATTTTGGCTTCATTGGGCCACATTAGCGTCAAAACAAATTACGCTAATGTGGCACAGGGGGCACTAGGCCTTCTTAAATCTGGGCCTTGGTCTTTTATGGTATTCCCACCTCCTACTTCCCTGCACTCTAGTGTTTCTCTCCATCTCACAATGTGCGCTTTAGCTCATCAGCAAACTGCTTCCCATTGCCTCTTCCTCTCCAGCCTGGCTTTCCGATTTCGATTTCTGTCCTCGACACAGCCCAGAGACGGTCCCAAGCAGTGAAAGAGAGCTTTGGAGAGAATACCTGTTAGAGTAGGCCAGCATCATCTCTTCCATGAAGCGGGAGGGATACAGCCGAAAACAGATTATAAATCAGGAAGTGTTTGGAAGTATGAACATATAATTGAGGCAGCATTGGAAAACACTTCAGCAATTGGATATTTCCATACTACGGATACGTACAATTAAAGTAGTATAGATATTTATTTTTATAAGTACCAAATCCAGGGTTAACTGTGGTGTCTGGGTTCAAATGTCGAGAATGGAGCCTGTAGGCCACTTGCGCTATGAAACATAACACTCCCCCCGCGCGCACCTGACATAATGCCCTACTTTCTTTTTCTCCATGTCTGCTAATTGGTAAATGTTTGTCATGGCATCTTGTCAGCTGTGTCATCATCCCTCCAATTCAGGGGCGTAACACATGCCCCTTCAGCCCCTTAACCCTTCAGGAGGCACCCCCTTTCAGCCCAAGAACAATAAACATCTTTGCGCGTTGGGAGACTCGGTAGGACTTCCTTCAAATTCAGCAGGGGTACACCATCATTTTGCGTTACGTCACTGCTCAATTTTATCTGATCTGACATATTTCCTGTCCAGAGAAGTCGAAATTCGACCCCACAGGAAGATGCTCAATGTCTTTTCTGTAACTTCTTCCTCTGGATCTAGACTGTTGTAGAATCAGGCACCCCGATAGTGGGCCACGGCTGTGCGAAAACGAATTGCTGGTGGCATATAATAGGTGACTGAAGGTTTACAGACCTCTTAATTCACGCTTGTTAAACTCCGATTAGTCTCTCATCACTAGGACTCTCAGTATTATATGGCATGTGTGTTTATTTTGCAGCAAATATGGCTGCTGTTCTTTTCAAATGGCAAAGTGACTGTGCTCCAGAATGTTGGCCCCATTGAAGTGTGTGAAATACACACCAGCTTCTCGCCCCTTAAATGCGCTTCCATTTGAGCCTGCCTATGCCTGCACCCTCGGTAACTCATATCTCCCTCAACTGGTTATTTTTCCTTTGTGGTACCTGTAATCTAAAGCCTGTCAGCAACAGGTCAATGGTTACCCATTAGATTCCTCTGAATGTAAGACGAGTCATAAAGATTTGCAAGGAAAAAAAGCTTGGACGTACACCCAATTTATATACCAGTTCTTTCGGTCCTCATCATCTCTCTCCTGTTGGAAAATCCAGGAATATGTGATTTAAATCTGTTGGGCAGATACTCCAGTTACAAAAGGTACTGAGTTTGGACTCCAGTTGTGCACTGAGGAAGGCATAGACTAGCTGCAGCACCCTGAGTTGCTGGGATGCTTAGGGCCACAAAGAGACCCAGCACAGCTACCCCAGTGAAAGAGGATATGGACTATCCTGAGCTAAAAGTGCATGCTCCTGGCTCCGTGAATCAGACCTGAATCCGAGATGATAGAGATCTGATGGGAGGACTTGATCAAGGAGAAAGAGCCATCCCAAGAACAGAGACTCATCTGCTCAGCTCCCCAGTGTGACACGGTAGCAAAACCACTAGCAATCAGTGGAACATAACTTCTCATTTCACCACCTCCCCCGTTTCATCTCTGAAGCTGATTGTGTAACTGTCTCTAGCAGCTTAGTATATGGAAAGCTCTGCTATCTCTAGACCCCGTGTAATTAATTGTAGGGTTAAGTAATGCAGCATCCCCTCCTGAGCCCCCACCCATCTGCCCTGGTAGGGTACAATGTATTAAACTCCAGTAGCTTCATGCACAGTCAATGGAGAACACCAATGCCAGTCCAACTCAGAGCCTAGCGCATAAGGAGGCCTCCTTTGTGCACCGTAGGCACCAGTACTTTCTCTGTAACTGGCACATTTGAGCTACAGTTCCCTGGAGTTTCTGAGCACTGGAAAAAATAACTTTGTACTAAGATTGAATTTACTTTTGTTTAAAGACCTCAAGGACTCTTGACAGCCATACGAGGTTGTAATAATCCCTTTGATTTTCAGGTTTGTTGGTGGGATTTGGAGTGAGCTATCCAGCTACATTTTGTCTGAAAGCTGTCTGTAAAAGCTTTTGCAGTAAGTGTGCTCTAAATGTCCTGCTCATAATAACTTAAAGACACACTATTACTTGGAAATCTATTTGGAGTGACATTTAAATCAAAACGGAGACGCGACCAGTACTTAACGGAAACTGTGAAAAATATGAAAACCAATATTACCTAGTTGAAAGACTAACAGTAACTCATAAGGAATCTTTTCCTTGACACCTTTCATGGGCTGTGCTAGCCTTTTCCTCATATTAATAACTAGTGTAACTGGTCCATGTGCTTCCAAGCCTAAGTCCCCATCTTGGGGCTTTCGGTTAATAACGCCATGAAAGCCCCTCAGTGATATTTTAGGTCGTTGATTTGTTGCAGTCTGTTACTGATTTACTATATAATAGCATTAATCGTAAATACAGTCGAAACTGAAGTATTGAATGTGCTGAGAAGTACTTACAATGTTTCCTTACGTGACATACCAATATTTTTCAGGTGTCCAAATCTGCGGTCGCTGACGCTGTCCGGCTGCGGCCACGTGACGGACGCGTACGTCACGCTGGTTTTGCAGAGCTGCTCGAGGCTTCGCACTCTGAAGCTGGAGAACTGCGCGCGGGTGACGGACGCGCTGCTGCAGGCCGTGGCTGCTTCCGGAAGGGCCGTCACCACGCTGCACCTGGACTTCTGTCGGAACATCAGCCAAGCAGGCCTGAAGGAAGTGCGCCAGAAATGTCCTTCCGTCGCGCTGAAAGCCGAGAGAAGCGCAGACATGATTCCTGACGTCAAATCCAGAGAAAAACTGGCATTACAAAGGACTTTCCGGAAACTATTGCAGTACTGAAAGACCAAGGGTCCAAGGTCGCCAGACAATGATTTACATACGTTTTTGCCACTGAACATTCAAAAAACATTTTACTGATATTTAAAGATTGTACTGGAGCATTTATGAATTCACCTTTATATGATACGTTTTAATTCCTTCTACATTTTACTTTTTATATTTTTTTCTTCAATTTACAGTTCATGCCATTGATTTACTCGACTAATGTTATATCCACCCGATCTTTATATTATTGTGAGGCCATGATTTTTTGAGGTTCCCAAGCAATTTTCATATGAGTAATCTATCCAACATAATTAACATCTTTGTCATCATACCATAAGTCACAGTTACAGCATAACATGCCATCAGATCCACGGAATGCCAAGTTATGTTTTAACTCTAGGTGAAAAGGGAGAAGAGATACAAACCTTTAACACACGATTGCAGTATATCACATTTATATGGTCTGATGAGTTGAGCTGGAAGCCTTCAAAAAGCTCTACATTCGGGTGAATCCGGTCACCTTTTTGAGGATAAATAATGTATTCCTTTTAAAACAAAGTATGATCACAAATCTATTCCCATTAAATAAAAAAAATCAATGATGAACCCAAAATGCATCCTTTGTTCAGGGAAACGTATTTTGCCCTTCGTTTGTCCATTTCCTGCCTGTTTTTGACTCATTGACACCATGGCTGTAGCTTTAGTTTTTCTTACTCCACACGTTTTCCGCCCTGAATTAGTAAAACTATATCAGACATTATATTTCCATAAACTACCCGTTTTAATTGTCAGCTTTTTGTGCAAAAGCGACCATTAAATTGTAATAAATATTTAACTATATTGATACTCAAAAACACTTTTAGATTGAAGGGGAACAAGAATCCATATTGCCCCAGATCTGTCAGGTTGCGGTCGCAGCATCTTTGCTGTTCTTTTTGGAAACGGTTTGGGTTCCATTAAATGCACCACCCGAAAGTATCACATATTAAGTGAAAAGAAACTCTAAGCACACTCTCATATTACTATTTGGATGAGAGTCTCACCGCACATAAGTGCCATCAAGTAGGCAGTTTGGGTGGGGGGGGGGGAGGGGAGGGGAGGGATGGAAGATCCTTGAAAACTGATTATGAGACCCAAAGCTATTAAATGACCCAATTAGGGTTGTAAAAGCCAATAGGACTGGCTTTAATGTGTTAACACTGACATGCAAAAAAGTGCATATATTATTTGTGTGGTGTGAGACCTTCCACTTTCTGGGTCGCCAATGTCTGTACTATATTTTGCAGTCCAGAAGCTTGTGATATTGCATGGCACCAACATGACAGGCTTAGGGAATAAAAAAACAGCACCTCTAGGTTGGGTAACAAAAACACACACACACAGAGGACGCACAGGTTGCAAAGGGACAGAGCACAACCAGTATGGGTACATTTGTGTTTGGATATATTTGTATGCATGAGCAGAGCATATACATTGGCTTTGCCAATGTATTCATTGGCTTTGTCAATGTGCTTGAGGTCTCTTGATTTTTCCATTTCCTTCACCGGTTTAGCAAGAGGATGCTGTGCTAAAGGTCAAGGTCATGAAAAGAATAAAGAAGTGATGTGATTAATCCAATTTGAGAGGGTTGGAGATTTCCAGGTAGTGTTTCTTTATGATAATTGGGTCCCCTTTTGTTGGTCAGAGGAATGTGATTGAAGGCTAAAAGAAGGAGGTTGTATCGAGGGGCAGTAGTAGCTACGGATCGGTATGCGTGTTGGGCCATTGACAGTATTTTCGTCAGTGTCAATATAGGAGTAGCTTTATTCTTGATAATAGTCCAGCCCACTTTAATTTATGTTTCTGACTTCATCCGAGAGGGGTGAGTGGGTTATAATGGGAAATTGGTGGAAGTGGTTGAGGTGAGGTAGTGGTGATGTAGTAAAAAAAGATGGTGAGCAAGGTATCAGTGCTAACATCCCCATTACGTAAGAAGGTTTTCAGGGCCACTAGATACCAAACAATATGGTGAATGATGGAGGGTGATATGATTGGGTCAGGATCTTCCCATTTTCATGCAATATTAAATGTGCTACCAATATTTCTGGTAATGGTAACCTAACACATTCTGATTTTTCCCTTAAAAAAGTTTGTATTATAAGTGATTAAAAAGAGAAAGCATAGTGTATAGGGTCACGAGGGTATGTCTAATGTCTAAAAAATAGTGGTCAGTTTTAAAGGACCCTATATTGAAACTGTAGTATTTGTCGTCTACTAAGGTGTCCAGGTTGACCACGAGAGCTCGGTTTTTCTTGTATTTGTGAGTAGTTTAGGATACGAAATGGTAGTATAGGATCTCTGAGGTCTTGTAACATGGACCGTGGTGTTTGATGTGCTATGAAACTCCCTTTGTTTTAAGTTTCCTGACCTAAATTAACATGTTACTTACCTTGTGAAATGCCTTATCTGGTAGAGACTCTATCTAGCTGCATATTCCTTACATTAGCATTATCCCCAGGCATCAGACTGGATCTGGAAATTTTAGGTGGAAAATATTCAGCTGTACACCTACACACTGGTAAGTGGTATAATTTGTCTTTGCGTCAGCGGTGATGGAAGTGGTGTACGCGGTACCTTTATAGGCACCACCTCAGCATATTGACATTTGTTCATTTTCATGACTTTCCACGGCAGGAGCGCGGAGCAACAATGAAGACTGACCACTGTTGTGAGTGTCTAAGGCACTTTATTAGGGCTAAAACCCTCATCCTTTAATCGGACGCAGAGAGGGGAGGATAGGAGGGTTGGTAAGTAACTTTTTCATCTGAATCAAAACTTCTAGCCGCAGATTCCTTACCTTAGAATAGATACCAAACAATGTCTCCCAAGAGGCATCTGTGAACACAACTTAGACCAGGAAGTCCAGTAGGACAGAATGGGCAAAATTCCCATCTCAATGGTTTGACTGTCTAGGCTGGCAGTGCTTTATGAACATGTGCAATGAAGCCCAAGTTGCAGCCGGATAGATATCCAGGACTTGTACTCTGTGAGCTAATGCAGTGATCCAAGCTTTGACTCTGGTGGACAGGTGTTAGTCCGCCCTGGTGTTCAGAGAGCCTGCCAAGTGTTGAACGACCAGGGAAATTCCCTGGTGTTTCAGCCTTGTCCAGAGACACAATGCCTTCGGACAAAGGACCCATGACTCCACCCCCTCCCTGCTTGTTGCAGTACTACATGGTGGTAGTGTTGTCCGTGAACAGCTACAAGGCTAGTGCCTTCCTTTAGTGGAGGATACAAAGGCCTTCAATGCCAAGCAAATCGCCCAAAGCTCCAGCAAATTTATGGGTTCTGGACTTTGCCAGAGACCAGAGTCCTCTGATCTCCACCTACCCCAGATGGCCATCCAAGCCCAGGGAAAGCACATCTGTCGCTACAGTCAATTCTGGCTGAGGAAGGGAGAGGGGCATGCCACTAACCCAATCACGGTTCGTCAGCCACCACTGCAGGTCTTTTGTATCTTCCTCTGAGCTATGGACCATGTGATTGCCCTGATGCTGCGCCCATTGGAACATCAAGTCCACTGCAGAGCTGGCATATGCCAAAGGGCATGTGTTACCAGCAGGATGCAGAGGATATGAGGCCCAGCAGCTTCAGAGTCTGTCCCACCGAAACCCATGATAAAGATTGAAACATCGATATCATAGCCTGAATATCCTGGACTCGCTGTTCGGGAGGGTAAGCCTGAAACTGTACAGTGACCAGAATAGCTCAGATGAAAGGGAGCATCTTATTGTGTGTCAGATGTGACTTCAGCACGCTGATAGTTAACCCAAGCGAGTGTAGGAGGTTCACCATAATCTGAAGGTGGGAGAGGTATACCTGGGGCGGAACCTGCTTCCAACAGCCAATGGTCAAGGTAGAGAAAGACTGGAACCCTGGACCTCTGCAGGTGGGCTGCCACCAATGCCATCACCTTGGTGAACACTCGAGATGTGCTGTTAAGGCTGATGGGAAGCACTGCAAACTGAAAGTGCTCATGGCCCACAGTGAACCGCAGGTAACGTCTGTGGGTGGGCTGATCGAGGATGGGAAAATATACATCCTGCAAGTCCAACGCTACCATTCAGTCGCCCACATCCAAGGCAGACAGAACTTGAGCGAGTGTGAGTATTTTGAAGTTCCCTTGTTTGAGGAAGAGATTGAGAAGACGAAGGTCTAGTACAGGATGAAGGTCTCTGTCCTTCTTGGGCACTGAAAGTAGTGGGAATAGCAACCACAACCTGTATCTGATGCTGGCATTCTCTTTATAGCTCTCTTGACCAAAAGAGCCAACAGTTCCTGGCCGAAGTAAGTATAGATGGTCCTCCTTCAACTGGTCTTAAGTAGGTGGCATGGGTGGAGGGAAAGCCCATTCGTACAATCTGTTGCACCCAAGAGTCTGATGTTACTGACCTCCAGTGGGGCAGGTGATGGTGTATCCTGTCCCCCACTGGATGCCAAGGATGATAGGAGAGCAAACTACAGGGGCTTAAAGGCTGTGAAAGGGGCTAATGGCAGACTGGAGGTAGCAAGGGGCCATAGAGAGGCCCAAGGACCTGGCTGTAGCTCTGGAGTTCTTGAAGCGCTTTAGCACTGAGTCTGCTTTCTCTCAGTAGAGACAGGAGCCAAAGGTGGTCCAGAGGGTTTGGGCCACCCAAAAATGAGGTGCATGATCTCATAAAACTCACATAGTTGGGTGGGGCTCGCTCTGGCTCCAGTTCTGGTAAAATCGGGGAAGCGCAGAGCCGACCCTGGTTGAGGATCTGCAGAGGCATGAGGCCTGGAGTGCCGAAGCTCCCTTGTCTCGTCCAAGGGTCTGGATGGGCATGGAGCAATCTAAGACCTCCTTAACTTCTTGGACTTCTTTTTCTTATGCGGCTTACCTGAAGACTGCTTCAACTGGTATGCAACAGTTTGGGTACGGTTCCGTGAGCTGTCTCAGCACCTTCCACGCAACCAGGATCTTTGTCATCATGGGGTCATTTGACATTGGGCGGTGAGGTGCTTGAGGGGGCACTCCCTCTGCACTGTCTGGAGCATGACGCAGCAACTTTCACAAATCTTTGAGTCATGGTCTTTCTCATGACACCATAGACAGACCAAATGGGGGTCTGTCATAGACATCTATCTGTGACAGGCATCACATGATTTGAAACAAGTTGGTTTCTTAAGGGACATCCCTGGCACACCCGGAGGGAGTATTGTTCCTCAAAAGTATTTGACAAAAGATTGAAAAAAGTAGGTGAAAAAGTGACTGAGGGGTAGCTCTTCACGGATCTGCGCTATCTGTCCCAGAAAGAAAAGCACTGACGTCAGCACTCTGAGGTGGTGCCTATATAGGTACAGTGTATGTCATTTCCGGCACTGAGGACACAGAAGCGGTGCCGAAGGACGTCACCTACAGGCGTGCAGGGAAGCTGCTAAAAAATGTCCAGATCAATTCTGATGCCTGGGATAATTCTAAGGTAAGGAATCTGTGGCTAGATAGAGTCTCTACCAGGAGTGACTTGTTCATTAGGCCTAAACACTCCTGAATTATTTCCAGAAGCTCAGTATGGGACATTAGCAATATGCTGCTGTAGGAAGCTGGCTCTGTATATACTAAATCAAAATGAGATATAGTGTGCACAGAGTCCAGGGGTTCCCCAAGAGGCTTGACAGAGGCAATAATAAATAATACTAATGCTCTATTTGTGGTAGTGTGGTCGAGCAGTTGGGCTTATCTGAGGGTAGTGTTAAGCATTTGTTGTACACACAAAAGCACTTAACTCCAGACCAATAGGTTTTTATGTAGAAAAATATTCTTTCTAAATTTATTTATAGAACCACAAGATTCATTTAGCAGGTAAGTACATTAAATGAAAGGTACTTTGCATAGTAATACTTAGAACTTTGAATGGAATCATCAATGTACACGGTTTTTCTTAAAATGGCAAAAAGCTATTTTAAAAGTGGACACACTGCAATTTTCAACAGTTCCTGGGGGAAGCGGGACGGTAAGTATAGTACAGTTTTTGAGCTAAGTAACAAACTTACAAGTTCAGTCTCCGGAGCATAGGTAGCCCACCGTTGGGGGTTCAAGATAACCAGCAACACAGGGGTGGTTAGGTGCAGAGGTCAAACAAGAGCCAAAATAACATGGGCGCCTATGGAGACAGGGGGTACTCCATTTCTGGTCTGCTTGCAGGTAAGTACTCGCTTTGTTGGAGGGCAGACCAGGGGGGTTTAAAGGAGCACTGGAAGGGGGGCCCAAGTAGGCACTAAACACGAACCCCCAGCGGCACGGGGGCGGCCAGGTGCAGGGTGCAAACAGGGTGTCGGGTTCCCAATGAAACTCAATGGGCGGACCCGGAGGTCACTTAGGGGCTGCAGGCAGGGCACAGGGGGGTTTCTCGAGCAAGCCACTAACTGGGCAAGGAGGAAGG
This sequence comes from Pleurodeles waltl, assembly GCF_031143425.1. NCBI lineage: Eukaryota > Metazoa > Chordata > Amphibia > Caudata > Salamandridae > Pleurodeles > Pleurodeles waltl. Next base: position 165,408,020 of record NC_090440.1, on the reverse strand, counting down.
CTGCCTGCTGGTCACTGCTGCACCAGTGGTCGGTTTCTCTCGGGTCTGGGGGCTGCAGGTGAAGTGCTTCTCCAGGTGTCGGACATCTTCGTCCCGGGCAGTCAGGGGGTTCCTCTGGATTCTCTCTGCATGCATCATGGGGGTCTGGAGGGATCAGCCCAGGGTGAACACTTGGTCGGAATTGCCTAGTGATCCTCCCTGGCTAGTTGGTTCCTCTGGACATGGGCCAGGGGCATCGTGAGGTGGGAGTCCCTTTAAAGATGGTTGCTTTTTCTTCTTGTTGGACAAGTCCACTGTCCACAGGAGTTTACTGGTCCTTGGTGATGCAGGCAGTCCCCTGGAGGCTTTTCAGAGGTTGCTGGTCCTGTAGAACGTGTTGTTTCTTCTTTTGCAGCTTTTTGAAGCAGAAGACGGGCCGGTAGGGCTGGGCTGAGTCAGTTGTTGTCTCCTTCTCTTCTCTGCGGGGTTTTCAGCTCAGCAGTCCTTCTTCTTTCTTGAGGTCGTCAGGACTCTGAAGAGCTGGGTTCAGGGTCGCCCCTAAATACTAAATTTAGGGGCGTGTTAGGGTCAGGGGGCAGTAGCCAATGGTTACTGTCCCTGAGGGTGGCTACACCCTCCTTGTGCCCACTCCGTCTTGGGAGGGGGGCACATCCCTATCCTTATTGGTCCTAATCCTCCAAAGCAAGACGGGGGATTTCTCAAGGAGGGATCACTTCAGCTCTGGACACCTTAGGGGTGGTCCTGGCTGAAGGAGGGGGACTCCTCCTTGTTTTTCTCATTATCCCTCTGGACGTGCCACCAAAAGTGAGGGCTCGCCCGGGGGTGGGCGTCTCCACTGGCTGGAGTGCCCTGGGGCATTGTAACACCAGCCCAGAGCCTTTCAGGCGTTACAATTCCTGCAGGGGGAGGTGTGATGCACGGAGTGAAGCCCAGGACAGGCTTTGTTTCTGACCACAGAGTGCACAAAGGCACTCACCCCATGTGGTCAGAAACTCGTCTGGAAGTGGCAGGCTGGCACAGACCGGTCAGCCTTACACTAGCAGTTGGGCTAACATACAGGGGGCATCTCTAAGATGCCCTTTGGGTGCATTTTTTCAATCAATTCCACACTGGCATCAGTGTGGGTTTATTGTGCTGAGAAGTTTGATACCAAACTTCCCAGTATTCAGTGCAGCCATTATGGTGCTGTGGAGTTTGTAATGACATACTCCCAGACCATATACTCAGTATGGCTACCCTACCCTGCACTTACAATGTCTAAGAATGGACTTAGACATTGTAGGGGCATAATACTCAAGCAGCTATGCCCTTACCTGTGGTATAGTGCACCCTGCCTTAGGGTTGTAAGGCCTGCTCGAGGGGTGACTTACCTATGCCACATGCAGTGAATTAGGGACAGGGCACCCTGAGGGGAGTGCCATGTCCACCTTGCCTTTTCTTCCCACCAGCACACACAAGCTGCCAGGCAGTGTGCATGCACTGAGTGAGGGGTCCATTAGGGTGGCATAATACATGCTGTAGCCCTTAGGGACCTTCCCTGGTCACAGAGCCCTTGGTACCAGGGGTAACTTTTACAAGGGACTTAACTGTGGGCCAGGGCTGTGCCAATTGTGGAAACAAAGGTACAGTTAAAGGGAAAGAACACTGGTGCTGGGGCCTAGTTAACAGGGTCCCAGCACAATTTAAAAAAAAGTTGGCATCAACACTAGGCAAAACGTGGGGGGTAACCATGCCAACAGTGGCATTATCCTACAGCTTCCAAGCAGTATGTCTATCTCTCAATACAGAGAGTACCAGTGTTAGCCTATTCTCTTTGTTCTAATACCCAAACTTCAACCAATCAGAGCCCAAACCCATAAGCTCTCATTCCCTGCAGAGCCACCATACCTCAGATTTCTAGCACAAGTTTAATACAAGCATTAGGGGTCTGGAATTGTGAGCCTGAATGGGGAGGTGGGAGGATCACATGTGAATCTATAAAAGATATTAATACTGGAGAACCACAGTGTACAGTTAAGTAACTTGTTTCTTCCCCAGAATTGTATCTTTTATAGATTCACATGCTTGAATCAGTCTAGCTAACAGTATCAATCTTATCATGGAATTGGGATAAACAAACTATCCCATCATGAACGCCATTAAATAAGAAAAGCAAAACCAATCACATTAAACACTGGAATGAAGCACTGAAGAAGCAGCGCCACAGCCAGCAACAACAATTAAAACATTTGAGAAACAGCATAAAAAAGAATAACAGAGGTTACCTGAAGTAAAAAAGCAGCATACCTTATGAAAACAGGCTTCGTAGTGTAGCCTGTCCAACTACCACATCTGTTTTACTCAAGGAATCTAACCAGTAGTGCTTTATAAATGTGTGGTTGTTAACCCACCCTACAGATGTTGGGTAGTAGCACTTCTGCAAATAGTGCTGAAGACGCTGCAATCTTTCTGTTTGAATGAACATTCACTTTAGCAGTAAACAGACGTACTGTTTTTTCAAGACAATAGGCTATAGATGCTGAGACCAAATGAGCAATGCTAACCCTTGGCAATGCTTGGGCCTTTCTTGGGACTGAGTTAGAAATGAGTAGTTGACTTGCCTTTCAGAAGATTGAGGTTCTTTGCAAGTAGAACTTCTAAAGCGTTAAACGTCTAGTGAATGCAAGGCCCTTCCTGCAGGAGAGGATGGATTAGGGAAGAGAGTAGGCAAATAGATGGGCACATTGAGATGAAAAGCTGTAGGTACCTTTGGAATGAATGATGGACTAGTGAGCAGAATGAGACTGTTCTCTTGAAACTGTAGGTAAGGCTCCTTAATTGTGAAACCTAAATTTAACTTATGTGACATGCGGATGTGATTGCCAAAAGAAAAACCTCTTTCCAAGAAAGGAAATTCAATTCAGACTTGTGAACGGGCTTAAAGGGTGGTCTCACAGTTGAGACAAGACCGTGTTTAGTTGCCAAAGAACAGAAGGAGTCTGAACCAGAGGTTAAGCCTGGAACAGACCTTTCACAAAATCCTCCACCAGTCAATCTGACCACAAGGATAATTCACCAGAACCATGTCTGAACCTAGCAATGGCAGCTATCTGCACTCTTGAGACCTGATTTGGCGAGATGCAGGAGATAAGGAAAAATCTGCTCAGGTGTCACTGAGAAATGATGGTAAGACTGAGTAGCATTTGTTGGTAGAATAAGCTCAAGCCTTATGCAGAATTTTAACACATTTATCTGAGAGGCCCAAGTTCCCAAATTCAGCATGGTGAGCAGCCAGGCCGACAAGTTGAGGGATTGAATCTGAAGATGAACCACTTGACCTTGTTTATTGACAGTAGATCCTCCTACAGCGGGAACTGGACTTGTCAGCACTGTGATAGGCAAAGCAGCTCGGCGAACCAATATTTTCTTGGCCACGCTTGGGCAATGAGAATGAGACAGCAGGGTTCCCTTTTTATCTTTTGTAAGACCTTAGGAATGAGTGGAAATGGAGGAAACGCTTAGGCAAACATTCCCATCCAAGAGACGTGAAAGGCATTCCCCCAAGGTCCTTGTTTAGGGTTTCTGCTGGTGAAAAATGTGCACTTTTTGTTGAGAGCTGTAGCAGTTGGAAAACCCCAGGACTGAAAAACCTGCAACTGACCCTGATTATCTCCCACTCGTGGCTTTGCTTGTCTGTTCTGCTGAGGGAATTTGCCCATTCGTTCTGCACCCACGGAATATGCTCCATTTTCAACAAAATGTTGTTGTTTGACAGCGCTTCTCGTGCTTGAGCTCACAAAACCTGCAATGTTGTCCCTCCTTGCTTGGTGAGATAAAACATTGTGGTAGTATTGTTTGTTCTCACCAGTACTGCATAGTTGCAAAGCTTGGGCAGAAAAGGCCTGGAGTCCTAGAAAAACTGCCTTCAGCTGTAGGGGGTTTATGTGAAATAATACTTCTTGACTGGACCACTTCATGTGAACCTTTTAGTCCTGCAAATGGGCTCCCCAGCCTTCTAGGGAAGCGTCAATTGTCATCACCATCTGTGGTCTCAGTGGGAGAAACAAGGACATCGCTAACGTCATCTTTGGAGTGAGATCCTGTCTTCGAAAGATCCTCGGCATTGAGTCCACTGTGGATTGAGCTGTTCCTGAAGAGGCCGCATGCAAAGGCAGCAATTTGGGATCAATGGAATGCAGGAGGACATCATCCCCAAAATGGATTTTTAAGATCTTGCTGAAATGAACTCTTTTGAAGATAGGTATTGTATGATTGCTTGCAAACAAGATATCCTTTCTTCCGCAGGGAAGGCTTTGGAAAGTTTAGTGTGCAGAATCACTCCTAGAAACACCTCCCTTGTTGAGATTTAGTCCTACGGATTGGAATAGCTGTAGACAAGCCTGTGTCAACCTTTGTGCTGAATGGAAGGTGGGACCCTTTATCTACCAGTAGTCTAGGTACAGAAAGACTTGGTGACTGAACGTCTGACAAAAGCTGCCACCAGCGGCATGTATTTGGTAAATATCTGGGAAATGATCTTAACCCGAAAGGGAGCACCTTGAACTAATAATGGCACCCTGCCACCTCGAATCCCAGAAATCTTTGGTGCTTCAAATCTATCGGAATATGGAAATATGTGTCCAGTAGATCTAGGGAAGACATGAAGTTCCCTGTGTCCACCAGCTGCAGAATCTCCTGAAGAGATAGCATCCTAAAGGGCTGATTTTTGATGAACTTGTTTATGAGACTCAGGTCCATCACCTGTCTCCATTTTCCTGACTTCTTCTTGATGAGGAAGAAGTTGGAGTAGAAGCCCTGATTGCGCTGATTGTAGGGCACCTGCTCTATTGCGTCCTTTGAAAGAAGCAATCAAATTTATTTCTTCAAGATGGCTAGATGACAGTGAGATGCCTTGCCTGTGGGTAGGCTTTCAGGACACATTCCATGGTGTGACCTTGTTGTATTATGTCCAACAATTTGGAGAGAAGGTTGATAAATTGATGTGGGACTGAGGTGGCAGGAGCCTGCTTCACATCATTGCCTCCTGCTAGTATCCTTTGACCTGCCTCCTGTTGAGGAACGTCATTGCACCGGTTGTCTGGAATACAAAGGCCCCATTGTTGGTCCATAGGACTGGGCAGAGTACTGCAGTCTAAAGCCTTGCTGTGCAGAAGTTTAAAATCTTTGATTGTACAGTGGTCAGGTTCTAAATTGACCTCTATTTCTGCCTTGAGAGGGCTGGAAACGCCTCTGCTGCAGTGTACCCACTGATTTTGCAGGGTCCGTATCTGTCTTTATAGACTGCAAGGTGTCATCAACATGCTTTCCAAACAGGTTCTTGCTGTCAAATGGCATCTCCAGAATTTTGGCCTGCACTTCTGGTCAAAAAACTGTTGCTTTTAGCCATCCCGGATGCCGCAACACCACTGCTCCTGCCATCAGCCTGAAGGCCGTGGATGAAATATCCATGGCCACGTCAATGATCTTAGACGAGGCCTTCTCACCTTCCATCATTATTTCCTGTGCTTTCTTCTTCTTGTCCTCTGGGGGATACTCCACAAAGAAGGAAATGTCAGACCACATCTGACGGTCGGATCTCCAGAGAACGGCCAGAGCGTTGGAGGCTCGTATTGAAGTAGCCGCCATGGCATAGAACTGCTTTCCAATGTTATTAAGCCTCCGGCCCTCCTTGTCCAGAGGAGCTGTGCATGGTGAGGAAGGATTCTTAGCTATTCTCTTAGCAGCTTGCATAATCACTGAGTCCGGTCTCAGTCGACCAATGAGACATGTTGGAGAATTTTCCCGAGCTTTATACTTCTTATCCAACTTCAGGACTATAGCCGCCACTGATGCTGGGTTTTTTATTAGTTTTCATCCTCCTTGCCAGATGAAATCGAGAATCGGAAATGGCCTGAGTTGTTCGTTTGCTCCTGCCTTAAAATCATAGAGGAAGCATTCTGTCTGTTTGGCTGGTAGAGGAAGATCAAAGCGCTTGGATGCCCTTTCTAGTAGATCATGAAAACTACCAATGTCTGCTGGTGGAGAGTCCACCACAAGTGGAATAGGGGATGTTTGCACTGCAGTCACATAATCATCCCACTCAGGATGGTTGCTTGGATCCAACTGGACCCCTCTCTTCCAGCTGCTCTTCTCCATCACGGTCTTGAAAAGTATTCTGAATAGTAATACGTGGTGGCACAGTTTTTTCCTTGTGTGGTCTGGGTGTCTCTGGTGGGGAGCAGTGACTTCCATTGATTCGCTTCTAAATGGAGGCTGTTGAACAATAGCCTCTGGGAATCTCTTATAGTAGTCTTTTAACATCGTGCAGAAGCCCATGACCAGTGTGATAGGGATTGTGACAGATGTCTCCAGAAATGTATAAAGCATCTTTATCCCTCATTGATGGGACCATCGATGACGTCATTGATTGTGATGTGGATGTGGCATTAGTCTTTGTCGACGGGGAATCAGCAGATGCAGCCATCGTCACAGTAATCTTCGTCATCAGAGACGGTCTCGTCGATGACACCATCCTCATCATAGTCTTTGTCAACGACGCTGAGGAAGTCATCATCATCAATGTAGTAGAGGTCCCCGTTGACTCCGGCGTCGACAAGGACGGTTTAGGAGACAAGACCACAATCGATGGTACAATCCTCATCAACAGGTACGTCCAATGAATATATTTACTTTTTAGAGGGCTCCTTGAATGGAGTATTGAACAGCCAATTTTGGAGAATCAGATTTTTCTTGAGAGGCAGAAGGACCAGCCAGCGCCTTGCTTTTACTCCTCTCAGCACTAGTCTCCCCACTGTGAGGCCTGGATCCTTTAGAGTCCTTGTCAGATGCTGTAGAACTCCCAGCTTTTTTTTTTCTTTTTTTTTTAAACATTGAGGCAGAATGGGCCATCTCCTCTCCTCAGAATCTGAATCAGATTGTGTCTTTTAACTCTGAAGCCATAGGAGCAATCTACCCTCCCGATCTTTGAGGGTTTTTGCAGAAAAGGTATGGCCTTAGGCTTATGCTTAGGCTTATGATGTGGTTGAAGAATATATAACCATTCTTTGTGAAGGTCTTCAGAATAGAGTCTGGGTTTTCCACAGGTCTTACAAGGCCTGAATAGCCTTTTTGTAGCCTCAGACATTCTGTCAAAAAACATACACACACACCAAGACTGTACCTCAGATGTTCCTTGTAGATCTGAAGGTGAACTGAAGATCTGCAGATCAAAGTTGAACAGTGAAACACTGAAACTGAGAAGAGCTCAGGGAGACTCCCTAACGCACAACATGAGGTAAGAAATCCGAGGTATGGTGGCTTTGCAGTTGATGAATGCTTATGGGTCTGAGCTCTGATTGGTTGAAGTTTGGGTGTTAGAACAAAGTGAATAGGCTAAGAATGATATTTACATTGGAGATTAATGCTAAGGTTCTAGCACTGCTTTTAGTACTGTTACTGTGGGATTCCCACCATGACGACGGGGACCATTCAAGTATGTGAATGTATAAAAGATACAATACTGGAGAAAGAAGAGTGCCCCGCAAGCCAACAAACGGTGAGCGACAGGCTGGCTCCAAGCCCTTTGCTGTACACAACAGTCTTGCTAGCGAGATGCATGCACTAGCGTATGCACTTGCTTGCTCGCCCCTAAAAAACATATTACATCAAATATAACAATGTGTATTCCATCAAACATCACTCAAACCCAAAACCAAAGTATGATACACTAAATGCCTCAATTTGTATTTTCTTTTAAAAATATTCTTTACATTAATTAAATTTACTTCCATCAGGAATCACAGTATGAGATTTTCATTTTACAACATTCTTTAAGTAGGTTTTTATTTGTATCTATCAAATATCACGGTATAAGTCACACTCAAATATAAGGTAACAAAAACACATCAGTATACACCTATGAAACCAGTATACTTCCTCTAAAGATGTATGTGTAGTTACACATATGCTATGATTAAAAACCATATTTAATCAGATATAACATTCTGCATTCCATCAAATATCACTGAAACACACCACAATGTATGATAATATAATTACCTCTATTCGTATTTTGAAAGAAGGTTTCTCTAACAGCATTGATTTTCTCAAGTTTCAAATTGAAGGAAGTTCTAAGATAAAAAAAAAAAAATTACAGAAATAGTCAGCATAACAAAACTAAGCGCTGACTGTAATAAATTTACCTTACGACTAAAACCTACCCTTTCCCCATGAGACCACTCCTTACCTAGTATAACAAGAAGAGTAACCAGCATAGTGCCATTCCACGATCAGTGTGGCAGCAAAAGAGCACCATACAAAATGGCCACTTTATACAGTCTGATTGCCAGAACAGAGGCCATCATCTGTATCTCGGCATCCTACCACTCTATGGTTGAAAAAAGGCACTCTATGATCCTACACAGCATTAAGTCACACAAAAAGGTATATAACTAAATTAAACTAAGAACAACAAAATTCAGCCATAAAGACGTAAAACAATTAAAAACTCAATAAAGCATAGTGAGCAAATAGTTTGGATCTACCATATCTCTCTTTTTTTTTATACAGCCCGTTTTCCTTAAAGGAAAACGAGATGCGTTAGAAAAGATAAAATGAAACTTTGCAGCAGGCAATGGCCCGTAGGCCTGGATTAACACCAGTTTTAAACTGGTGGTAAAGTATTACTGTTTTGCTACAGGAATTCGGTCTCAAAACAGTGAAACATATCATAGTGCTTTGGTATCTGAAAGGGTCGTCCTAAACAGACCCCTTCCAAATACTGAATTGCAAAATTAGGTAACAAGTTACTGAATCCCGTATTGTACATTAGAAAAATGCTCTGTACATCTGGCCCAATGTGAGATCGGACTACAAATACAAAGCATTTTTTTTTTGTCACAAACAGGACGATTTGCAGAATCAGCCCATTTGTGACGAGAAAAATGCATTTTTAAAATGTACAAAGCCCAAATTGTGATTCAGTAACTTGGTACTTGTTAGAAATGGGGTCTCTAGTTGGCAGAGGTATACACACCTTTGTGCAAGTAGGGATCAAAATCCTAGTCAGGGTAAGTCACACGCAATCCAAATTATCCTGTGCCCACCCTCTGGTAGCTTGGCACTAAGCAGTCAGGCTTAACTTAGAATGCAATGTGTAAAGTATCTGTGCAATAAATCATACAGTAACAGTGAAAACACCACACAAGTTTAGAAAAATAGATAATATCTATTTTGAATAAAATAAGGTAAAGATGCTCAAGATTCAATATGCACGAGTTGAAATATCACTTATACAAGTTTAAAAGAGCCTTAAATCTTAGAAATCAACAGTTGTCTCTTGATTACACAAAGTACCTGGTTTGCGTAAAAAATAACACGCACAGAGACCGCAAAGGAGGAGATGCATGGAAAAATATGGTGTGCGTCAGATTTTCCGATGTGGTACAGACAATGCGTTGTTTCTTTCCACTCTGTAAGGGGCTTGTGTCGTTTTTCGGCATGCAGTCTTGGTTCCTCACTGCGATGTGGGGATCTTTTTGATGTCCAGGGACAATGCAGTGAGATCCTAGGGGCACTGGGAGAAAACACAGGTGTTTCATCGATCCAGTAGGGCGATGCGTCAAATTTTGTGTCGCACGGCAGGCGCTGCCTCGATTTTCCACTTGGGGAATCAGTTGAGTCATTCTTGTTCGGCTGTGCGTCGATTTCTCAGTCACAAGGTAGGCTGTGCGTAGTTTCCGGCAGGCTGTGCATCCATTTTCAATCCAAGCCCTCGGAGAGCACTTCTCAGCAAAGTCAGAGGTCAGCAGGGCAACAATAGGGCAGCAGTCCTTCTCAGCAAAGCAGTCCAGATGAGTCCTTTGAGCAACCAGGCAGTTCGTCTTGACAGGTTGCAGGTTCCGTTCCAAAAGTGTCTAAGTTGGTGGGGTCAGGGACCCAGTTTATATACCCCAAAATGCCTTTGAAGTGGGGGAGACTTCAAAGAGTGATTTTGAAGTGCACAAGTTCCCCTTTCGGTACAGGTCTGTCTGCCATGGTCCCAGTAGGGGGTTTGGCAGTCCATTGTGTTAGGGCAGGCCACTAGCCTTTGAAATGTAAGTGTCAGGCCCTCCTCCCTTCCAGCCCAGGAAGACCCATTCAGTAAGCAGATGAGTGCAGGTGTGACTGAGTGTCCTGTGTTTTTGGTTGTCTGGGTGAAATGCACAAGGAAGCTGTCAACCAGCCCACCCCAGACGTTGATTAGAGACAGGCTTATGGCACGGATGTTTTTTAAGTGCAGAGAAATGCTCGCTTTCTAAAAGCAGCATTTTTAAAATAGTGATATAAAATCCAACCTCACCAATAAGCAGGATTTTCTATTACCATTCTGGCCATACTAAATATGTTTACAAAAATAGAGGGACAGGGAGGTTGATTGGTCCAGTGTACGACCTCCCTACTCATGGCATGATAATCAAAGCACGTCCTTCAAAACCCGCAAGACGGCGTTTTCCCTAGGTACAACAATTGCAGAGAAACTTCCTCGGAGGTAAGAAGCGACTCGCGTTTTTTCCATTTTTTATGTTTGTTTGGTGTACTGCAACTGCAGCATCCCTGCGACCAGTGGCAGCACAGAAGCTGCTTTGTGAGTAAGATGGATCGCATGTTCTTTCCGGTTGCTTTTTTGGTTTTGTGTCGGGAATTAGCGTATTGACGAACACTATTTATACATTAGGTATGGGATTTTTCTGAACTCCAGAACTAGAATGGACTACCTCGCAATACCTATTGGTGTTACCGGTCTCTAAACACAATATTGCATCTATGTTTTTGCGTAGTTACTGGTCTCTGTTTGACCCGCGTATTGTAGCATACATCCTATGCCTGTGGTCGGGTCTCCTTAATAAAAAGGTGAACGAGTGTTGGTTCCCCTTTCTTTACTTAATGGTGCCGGTTGTTTTATTTGTAGAGATGGCATACTTATGTATGGAGGTTCTTGTATCGATGCACACACTTTTTCGCTTCTAGAATGCTATTCTATGCTAATGATGTTCCAATGTGGCATAATATGAAAATTCCCGCTTAGGCATTTATGTATAATCAGCAACTTTTTCAATTGTTTGTGGGCACATTTTTTCCCCTTTTTCAGGAAACATGGCAAAACGCCAGGATACCCTGACTTAAGAGATACCTTGCCTCCAGAATAGGTGGTAAGCAATGTTCCCTTTAAGGTGCGCGTGTGCGTGCGCAGGATGTCTTTTCCCACCGCGCACACACCTTTACAAAGCGCCCAGGTCACGGAGTTTTATTAGCTTTGTCTGGCTGGAGGGCACCAGGCTGCATTCAGGGCAATAAATCATGCTTATCAGCAGGCTGGCTGGCTGAGGTGATCGCTTGCTAGATAAAATGTTTATTTTGGCACTGAGGGCATTGTGTTCTCTCCAGTGCGTAATTTGTAAATAAAAAAAACCTGCCAGTGCCTAAAGCCCTCCTCTTAAACATGCGGCTGCTTCAATTAAAAGTGCAAACACGGAATACTAAGGCAGCATAATACTGAAGCCATCTCGGGCCTCTTCAATCCATTTAAAGCCAGTCCCTGGCCCTTCAGCTCACTCCTGCAGCTTTCTGCTTTCTCCCATTGTGACTCTTTTTTGTTTTTCTTTTCCACCTCTCTTTCCCATATGTGTCTTTTACTCGTAAATGCTTGAGTAAGAAAAATAAGCATCGGCCCTCAAAAATAGGAAACAACAAGTAAAACGTTTATCTTAAATAAAAAAAGGTGCGAGTGCCCAAAGAGCTGCTGCAATTAAAAGTGCTGCTTATAGGTACATTTCAAAGTACATTTCACTGGCTTTATGACTGGAAATTCGTTCTTCCGTCACATTTTAAACGTTTTGCGCAAAGGCAAGAGGATGTGCTGTTTCAACTTTGAACTTTGAGGCTGGGACAGTGTTTAAGTCTCGGAGGCTCAACATCCTGTGATTTTGGGAAAGGTGCTTAGTTTCTCCATGACTAAAAATAAATGTCTCTGTCTATAAAGCTACTGGTGCTCGTGTAAACCACATTAACTATATGCAGTTACAAATTCGAATGTGCAGGAGCATCCTTTGACAAACCATACCTGTGTTTCCAATATCACACTATAAGGGTAAAAAACACTTTTAATCACACTCTGGGAGAGAAAAAAGAATTATTAACAGTGAAGAAAATACTAAAAGCTGAACAATCAAAAGGTCTTTCTTTAGGTAAAGCATTTCACATATTTCTTTTTGCATTTTCTGTGGAGAATTGCTTGTCTCTTTGGAGCCCCTCGCCAGCTCCCAGAGGAATACCTGGAATGCAGAGCAGGCCTCAGAAGTGCAGTCTGTGTTTGCTTACAAAAACAAGCTTGGCAGTTCTTGTTTACCAGCACCCTCATTGCACAAAATTGAAGTACTGGAGCGATTTACATGAGCACCAGTTACCTTACATAAGGACACATTAATGTATGGGCAAGTACAGGAAGATGAAGTGATCTGCCCAGAATCACAGGATATTCAGATGATGCCAAGATTGAACTGGCTTCCTCAGCTCCAAAGTCAGCAGCTCTGGCCATTACGCCACATTCTCTTGGATTCATATCTGTAATGCAAATAGATTGTTTCTGGGATGTTCCACTAAGCACATATATACTTTTCATTAATTCAAGGGGCAGGCTTTGACTTTTACACTAGGAAATAAGCTTTCCCTTTGTCGATGGGGCACATTAAAGTCCACATTTTATGGGTGAGTACTCCAAAGAAGCCATTCACAATGCATGTTGTGTTTTTCATGCACCCTGGACCACAGATCTTCCTTGTGAAGAACAAGCTGTTTCAGTGTGCCAAATAAGCTCTATATATAATTTTACATGTAAAGAAAGCAAACCTTACTATCGTGTTTCAAATGTGGTTCTTTTAATGATCATCTGAACCATGTGACCTATATTTAACAAGTTTATTTGTACCTGGCATTTCCATTGCTTGGTCCTATAATAATCCATCAGTAAATCTTTTTTTTTTTTTTTAAATAAGTTAGATAAAAGTACTTCCCCCATCATTGGAAAACTTGTTCCAGTCCGGAAGATCAATCACTATTCTTTGCCATTTCAAAACTGGCTTTTTGTGAACCCAGGCTGACTATTAAATAAATGTTTTTTTCTCGTTCTCTGATTTGGTGTACACCAGCTATCTGCTCAGAATCTGTTCTTTTTCAAGTAATTGCCCCTTTTTTGGGTGAAAACTTTTTTGCCAGTCGTTTTACTCATCATTCACCAGCCCTCCCATTCACCACCCGCATCTAACCTCCTGTTCATCACTCCCACCCACCCTCCCATTAAACACCCAACCCACCCTCCTATTCACCGCCCCACTCACCCTCCCATTCATTCATTGCCCCACCCGACTGCCTGTTCATCGCCCTCACCCGATTGCCAAAGCCAATAGCTCGCCCATAGGCAGTGCCACCAGCAAAGGCGTGATTATTTAAATGTGTTCCTAGTTTTTTTTGTTTCTGCAGGAAGAGCATGCCAAAACTTCAATTCCGTTCCCCAGTCTTGTTCAAACCTGCAGGTGACAGAGCCAAACCCTTGTGCACAGACTCGTGCTCAGTGGAACTGACATCTGTCTTCTCAGCGCTTTGGGAAAGTGCAGTGATTTGTCTGCTTGCTCACTTGTATAGTGCATCATAAAACAAAGGAAGGAAACAAATTAAATCTGCCTTTGTACATTTTGTGGTGTTTTAACAGCAGACACAGTGCTCTACAATATAGATTCAAGACATTGGCAAAGCCAATAGCTCTGGCTAAACACTTATAAGGTCCCAAAGCCAAGACCTAAAGGCAATGCCAGTGCTTCATGCACTACTACTGTGCTGTATCTGTGCTGTGTATGAGGGAAGCTTGCACTGCAGCCTGAACTGTATGTGTGCTGTGTGTGACGGAAGCTTGCACTGCTACCTGTGCTGTATCTGCACTGTGTATGAGGGAAGCTTGCACTGCTGCTGCCTGTGCTGTATCTGCTCAGTGTGAGAGAAACTTGCACTGCTGCAGTGCTGTAACTGTGCTGTGTGTGGGGAATATTGTTCTGCTGCTGTACTGTATCTGCTGTGAGTAAAGGAAGCTTGCACTGCTGTTGTGCTGTACCTGTGCTGTGTGTGATGGAAGCTTGCACTGCTGTTGTGCTGTACCTGTGCTGTGTGTGAAGGAAGCTTGCACTGGTACTGTGCTGTGTGTGAGGGAAGGTTGCACTACTGCTGCCTGTGCTGTAGCTGCTATGTGTGAGGGAAGCTTACACTGCTGCTGTATCGGTGCTGTGGGTGAGGGAAGCTTGTACTGCTGCTGTGCTGTATTTGCTGTGTGTGAGGGACGCTTGCCCTGCTGCTGTATCTGCACTGTGTGTGAGGGAAGCTTGCACTGCTGCTGCCTATGAAGATCTGGTGTGTGTAAGGGAAGCTTGCATTGCTGCTGTGCTGTATCTGCTGTGTGTGAGGGAACCATGCACCGCTGCTGCCTGTACTGTATCTGCTTTGTGTGAGGGAAGCTTAGACTTCTGCCTGTGCAGTATCTGCTGTGTGTGAGGGAAGCTTGTATGGTAAATTCTGTGAGGGAAGCTTGCATAGTACCTTCTATGTGAGGGAAGCTTGCATTGTATCTTCTCAGTTAAGATATGAACTACCTATCCCTCTCTATCTTCCTTTCTATGTATTCTATGCAGCTCTCACCCATATATTTTCACCATGCCACATAATTGCACTACACAAATACACTCAGTACCACACAATTTCACACCACACAATTCCACAAGTAACAATTCAAATACAAACCACAAATTTCGACTCCACACCACATACATCCTCTACACTCCAAATCAAAACACATAAATTAAAGACATTGTCATTTACAACACCAATAGCTTGCACTCTTGCCAATGCAAGACCTATTGTATTGCAAATACTTGTTATATACTGTCCTTCTAATTGACTGATTTGGATAATCAGAATGCCGGGCTTTAATAACATGCTGCAAAACCGGAGAACACAAGAAGGATAAGTGCCAAATGCTGTACTCTGTACTGCAGGTCACAGATTAGGTAGCTGGTTATTGTGAGGAATACCCAGGGTTATGGATGGGCTAAAGTCACTGTCCGCATTAACGATCCTGGGACTAAGCAAACTATGCCTTAATGTTGTCTGTTTGTTGAGCCCCCGCCGTGACTTCAGTTTGTAAGATGCACTATATTCAGGGCCACTAAAATTATGCAATTGTGTGGCCGCAGCATTTTTGTATAATTATAGATTTTCCACATAAACAAAAATCTGCAACCAAAATACATTGTTTATAGCTCAAACGGTTCGAATATTACTAAAACCCACCACCACATGAAGACGTGGAGTGGATGGCCGTTCTTGTCACCTTTCTGTTGCTTGCTGTGAGTGCATGTGCTAGCGCCTGCGTCTTGCTTGGGAGACTCTGTTGTGTACAGTAAAGGGCTTGGAGCCTGCCTGTCACTTACTTTTTGTTGGCTTGCGTGGCACTCTTCTCTACAGTCTTGTAATTCTTCACTGGAAGCCAACCATCATTTGCTTTCCTCTGTGTGGAGCAGGTACCAAGCACTGATTGATTCAACTTAATCTGTGCCCCTTCGCTGCTCCTGATGTGAACGAGATACTATTTTCTTCTTTTTAACTTCTAATGCCCTGCCTTTTTTGCTTTAGTGGTAAAACAAAGCTATGGAGTGGCAAATGCCAATGATCTTGGTAGTTATGCTCTGCGCTCGCGTGAATGGTTAATTTCTTGGCGCACGTATCCTTAGCTGCAGCGCACAGAGACCTTACGCTGCTGCACACAGTGGAAAAAAATTAGAGGGAACATTGGTGGTAAGTTTGCATTAACATCTCTCTTCCATAGTTTTTGCCCTTTAAAACAATTTTTTCTCTTTCAATTGAAGTATATCAATTTCCTTTGTCTTCTTTATTTTGCGTATTCACGTTTCAATTGAGTTTGAATACATAAGAAAATTTAAATATACTAGCAACATACTGCATTTACACTGTTTTTTTTATTCCAGGCTTGGGAGACGTGCAGGAGCTCAATGAATAAGTAAGTGAGTACAATCTCACCCTTAGTTACCTGTGCGATATTATTAATTGTTCCATTTTTGATTGGAGAAGATTATTTATAGTCCTGAAGAAGCGCCAAGAGATCTGTTAAGATGTAAGTAGGCGCGAAACATGTTGACTTTCTTGGTAGTGACAGAAATAGCACTCCCAACCACATTCTTTTGAAAGAGTAAAGGGACATTATTTCCCTTAAACTGTTTGTTGTTTTTAATCTTGACCAACATCCCCCATCACCAAGTAAAAAAAACTTTTGAGGAGAGTTGAGTCAATTTTAATTTTACGTATTGTTTGTATATTTTTCTCTTTTTCTCTCCACTGGTTTGTTCAACTTAACTCAGAAGTTGGCTCAGTGACCCCCTTTGAGTGTCCCGTCAGATATTGCAGTGCCAGTCTGGCGTAGAGCAAGCCTGATGATGAAACCTGAGGGCCCCTGCTTCTGAGAGGGCCTCCGCTTCTGTAGCAATCCCATTCTAGATTTTTCTGGGATTGTTCGTGTTGTCTTTTGGAACAGTGTACCTTTTTTGATTATCATACTAAATATGACCTGGCTACCCCTTTCTGATCAGAATCTACCACTCAAACAGTATATGAGGGCAGTCCTAATGCTATCCTATGAAAGGAGCAGGCCTCACAGTAGTGAAAAACAAATTTAGGAGTTTCCCACTACCAGGACATATAAACCACACATGTATGTGTCCTGCCTTTTACCTACATAGTGCCCTGCCCTATGGGTTACCTAGGGCCTACCTTAGGGGTGATGTATATGTAGATAAAGGGAAGTTTAAGGCTTGGCAAGTACTTTTAAATGCCAAGTCAAAGTGGCAGTGAAACTGCACACACAGGCCTTGCAATGGCAGGCCTGAGACATGTTTGAGGGGCAACTTATGTGGGTGGCCCAGTCAGTGCTGCAGGCCCACTAATAGTATCCAATTTACAGGCCCTGGGCACATGTCGTGTATTTTACTAGGGACTTACAAGTAAATCAAATATGCCAATTATGAATGAACAAATGTTATTATGTTTAAGGGAGAGAGTAATGCACTTTAGCACTGGTTTGCAGAGTCCTAAAACCAGCAAAAACAGAGTCAGAAAAGTGGAGGGAGGCAGGCAAAAAGTTGGGGAATGACTACCCTAAGGCTGTCAGGTCTAACACTACTGAAACGCAATTTGGCTTTTGCAATTCGGTATTAGGAAGGGGTGGGTTGAGGGCAACTCTTAGTAATACCGAATCAGAAAAGGTATGTATGAATGTTTTGCCATTGAAATGCATCGCAAAACATTCACAGTTTATCACCAATAGAAAGAATGGTTGGGAAAATATTTTTTAAAAGTAGGCAGTGGTCCCATGGAACACTGCCTACTCTTAAAAAATTAAACTTAGACATTTCATTTTTCCTTTAAGGAAAATGGGCTGCATTTAAAAAAACAGATTGCTTTATTTAAACGCAATTACGGACATGGTGAACTGCTGAGCCCAGCAGGCCACCATCCCTGTGATGACTGAGATTCCTAAGGGTGCGCAAATTGCAACCTACCTCATTAATATTCATGAGGTAGGTCGTTTTGTGACCCACTATGAATCGCAAATGAAACTAAAGTGTTTCATACATTTGAATTAGTGATTTCCTAATTGCAATTTGGAAGAAATCGCAATTAGGAAAACGCTAATTCAGATGTTCTTACATGCGACCCTTAGAGCCCTACAGTAGAACTATTTGATCTTGCATGATTGCAGCAGTGAAAAGAAGGATGAAAGAAATAACTTATGAAATGTGGAATTCTGTTGCTATCTTGTGAAGAAACGAACGCTTGACCATGGAGAACTTAGGAGAACCTTGTTGTTAGAAAATGCAGTGAAAAGCGAAGAAGGCTACACAGGCTGAAGCTCGCTAACTCTCCAAACAAAAATGAAGGTGAGGAAGAAGGTCGCTTTTGAGGTTAAGAATTTCAATTCATTAGTGCCACAGAAGTCTGTTCCAGTTGGAGCAATCAAAACAACACACACTTTGCAAATACTGATTATCTGAATGACAAATTGAATATCGGAATTGGATTAAATAAGTTACAAAGACCTTATTTCCAAGGAAGACTTAAGAGCATCTCCTAGGAAATCATGAAGAAAATACTGCCTGAACCAACTTGGAAGTCACTTGTTTATATTTTGCTAACCCCACATGCCAGGTAGCTGATCCATCACATCCTAAGTCAATTCCCACTCGTGGTCTGTCATAGCATCAGAGAAGGTGGAAAGTTGAGGATGTAGAGGCCTACAGCAAGAAAGACTGCAGCACCACTATGCAGAATAGAGCTGTCTTTCTTCCTCTGATACAAAATAAACATATTTTGCAAAGGGATGAACAGAAGACCATGTTGCAGTATTGCAAATTGTTTGACCATCGAGGGCCCTTTAGAGGGCATAAGTGACAGCCATACATACTCTAAAGTAGGCATGTAACCCTTAAGCAGGTTCACCAGCCATTTTGTAGCAGCACCTCAATGTCAACAACCACCATCTGGAAACTTCATGTTCCCTCACTGTCTTTTCATAATTGGGCTCCTTGAAAAGCAATTGACAGGCTGCCACCCCTAAAGGACTGAGTTCTAAGAATATAATGATTGAAGACCCTATGCAGATCAAGCTAATGCAGGTTCTCTTCCTCCTTAAAAGGATCAGCAGGAAGATAGGACAGAAGAGAAGAGAGCTTAACCATCAATATGACATTCGAAAAGGCAGTGAAAGTTGGCGAAGCCAACAGAACGCAGAGTATGTTCAAATGTTTGGCTGACATCATGGCTAGGAGAAAAGTTAGCTTTCAGGTAAGAAACGTCAGTTCACGTAAATGCATGCACTCACATAGATGCCCCATTAGAAAAGCCAGAAGTAGACCAAGTTGATATTGAGCAACCGAAAAAGCAGCTGGAGGCCACATGCTCTGGAGAAATCGTCCATTCAGAGTGAGGATAGGCATATCAAAATGGCTTGCCAAAATGGCAGATAAGTTTACATTCGACGGTACTACATTTAACCAATTTCCTTCAAGGGTAAGTGCAACTGGAAATCCGACACAAATCCTCAGCCGCCGTATGCTAAATCTCTGACTGCAAATAAATATGGTGAGACTCAAACAAATCCAGCATGCGACAAAGGCTCTCCTGTCTGGACTAGGTGGCATATCAAGGGAGTCCATTTCCTGAACATATGAGGCAGATTTAGGCTTAATTGACCCAAAATGCAGTTTTAGGAACTTTGCTTCATGTTTAGCAAGGGATCTGGCTTTGTGGTTATCGAACGCTGAGCCGGAGTGGGCTGAGACCGATAACAGGCACCGTGCAGCCACAAAAGACACAATAGAGTGGTCCTTAGAAAAGATGGCAAGCATGGCCTCCAGCTCCTGGGCTTGTAATGGTAATTCATTTAAATAGCACTTACTACCCCTGACCAGGCTTTCAAGCACTTTACGCAGGACATAACACTGCTCTGGAACCCAAGGTTAGTAGTTAGTCCAGTGTAATTGTTTAGTGCAGAGGTTCATTCCCAATCTTTTGACTTCTGTGGACCCCCAATGTATCATTACTGGAACCCAGGGACCCCCCCCCACACACTGAATCATTATTGGAATCCGGGGACCCCCCACTGAGTCATTACTTAAAGCTGGGGACCTAATCTGTTAGGAATATTTAATTTTCTAAGCAGTCACGGACCCCCTCAGGAGACTGGTTTAGAGGGATTAATCTTGTGCACTAAAGCAAACCATTCCAGCCACTCTAGTTTCTTTGTGGTCGATTAAAGTAATAGGAGCTAGGTGTGATCATTAGTGGTAAAGATAGACATGTGAGTTCATTAAAATGTTTGACGGTTGTTAATACATGAGCCAGGGTAGATTAGATCATGTTCGCTGTGGGCAATTTGCAGAAATATAGTAATGGAGATTAAAGTGAACAGGCAATGACGAAGAGCCACGGAGAGGATGTAAAGGAAGGAGAGAGCCATTTAAAAGGCAAAAAGAGAGTTGATCATCATACGTTTTAAGCAGAGCTCCGTTTTTGGTTTTCATGCCAAATTTTAGGAATAAATAGGTCTTTTGTGGGATAGGCTGTTGAGGATGCAAGACTGTGAAAAGAAACAAATTGTGCATGTGCAGATAGCACTTTGATAGGCGCGAGTAAGTTGAATAATCTGTCTACTTTTAAACCTGATTCAACAAGAACCATAGAAGTGAAAAGTAATGGCTGGACTCAAACACTGAAAGGAAATTCTGCAAATGCTGGAGCGAATGTTACTGATGTTCACTCTTACGTTTGGCCGACAGTGTTAATTATAAAGCACTGTGAGATCCATTTACGATCTCTGGTCAGGGCACTAGAGGGAGAGAACACCTTCCTCATACAGTGGAAGTGGATTTCCTGCATTTCCAATGGTGGAGAGCTAGACACTGGGATGAAATTCATTGAAGACTATTAGCAAGGGGCTGCTGGTTAGACTTTCTGAAGCACTGCCCTTTCTTATATGGTGCGGGGATGAAGGTGGGAATGCAGATGTGTTGTGCATGGTCAAGCGACCCTAGGTGAAGCACAGCCTTTTGTCTTCCTTAGTCACACTTTTAACTGATGACAGGGAATTGCTCAAACCGCACACCTCTTTGAGCTTCTCTTCTGCATGCTCCAGTCCAGAGATGACTATGCTGTCAGGGGCAACATTAAACAAAGTTTGCCTCTGGAGCGGAGCCTCACAAGGATATTTGAAAGGAGAACAAATCTAAACTTGTTCTGTAACATATATCGCTTTGAAACATTTACCACTGGAAATAATGAAAATACATGTATTTTACATTTGTGAGAGGCCATACCAGACCTTTGATGCACTCTGAAAATGGAATAAATATGAGCTAGGGTAGGACCACACAAATAGTATTTATCTATTTCAAAGACCTTCTGGAACATGATCCTGAAGTATTTCTGGAACATTTTGTAAGAACAAGTTCCATTTCATACAAACTGCTGCAGGTGTTATTTAGTGTCCGAAGTGCCCTGTACCACTTTCCCATGTGATGACATTATCAGTACCAGGTTGCTTTTTGGTATTAAATCCTGGACACCTCCCTTTATCTTGGATGTTATATTTATGAACAGACTGGAGTCAATACTTCAAAACCAAAAATACCATGGCCAACAAAGACAGTTCTGGTGTCAGTTGCTCTAAATCTAAAAGACCTAAAAAATGATCCTCTATCTCCAATTGATTCATCCCCAAGTCGTGCCCTGGATAAGATTTTAACTGATGTTCCTGTGTTGCAGATGTTCAATATAGTAACAAGACTGCTGGATTTTGGGCAGCAGCACCACCAAGTATGGGAGACTGAGTCTGATCACACACTGTGTGACAGCTAATACAAAAAACAAAGTGGTTGATGCCATAAAGTTCGCACATCCAATTCAAATCATGAAAACAGTTGTATGGAAAATTCACTTATAAATAGGCGAATGATAGGGGTGCTAGCCTGGTGTGACAACCAACCACCAGGGGTGTCGGAGCGCTGATGGGGGAGCCAATCAGACCTAAACAATGTTAAAATAAACCAGGGCACACCAAGGTAGTCCAAACAAGTAAATCCAAGTGGAGAAGTAAATTCAAAGTCCAAAAACACTGGTATTTGGTTGATCGAGGTTTATTCCTTTTAATAAGTGGTACATCTAACAAACAGCCACCACGTGTTTTGTCACATTGACTTTCTCAAGGCTGTAGATCAAACAAGCCAAAACAGAAAATGATAATACGAATAATGAAAAAAAGAAAAAACGATTTTTGTAAAATAAAGTAAGGACATGAAAAAAAGCGAGAGGGTCTCAATATTGAAAAAGACCTACACGTCTTTCTTTAATCAATAACTTTGCATGCTGATATCAGCTCTCATACCCTGTCTTCTAGATTTACACTGTATTCATCCTACATGCAACTACCCGGTAAACTACTGTGTATAGCCTTGGAGTGAGCACAGGACGAAATGTCATGCAGAGAAATGAATAACAATTCTGTGTGGAAGGGCAACTGATATGAAATAATAAAACATCGCCACTAAAAGGAAGCCTTGCTAAAATAATAAGAGGACAAGTGACTAGGTGAGAGGGCACATGCCTCAGACCCAAGCTTAAATAAATGTGCCCTAAATTGGTCTCAGCCATTCACAGATGATACAATTAAAAAATTACAACAGATACAAGATAGATCAGTAGCTATGCAAGCATGGATCTACATGGTTAAACAGAGGATTGGTAATGTGCAGAACATATCTTCTAAAGCTTCCAAATTAGAATTAGATGCCTCATAGTTTAGGAAACAAGATGAAGACTCTGAAAATAGAAATAGATGCAATAAGCTATGTCTTTACGGATTATCAGAAGTAACAGATGGTGATGACATACTATAATTTTCAAAGAAACATATCCAAACTGTTGCCCCTCTTAAATATCTTACTGAGGTGAATTTTCAGATAGATCATGCTCTAGGAAGAAAGTCTTTCTCAATCAACAAAATCAGCAAGTCTTGAGGAATAGTGTTAAATTCTTAGCCTGCCTGCGCCTAGCCCTTCAACCAGGCCCCACCCTCTGGACCTGCTTCGTCATTCTTCATGACACAGGACTCCCCATCTCACACTCTCACCCAAGCCTTGGAGATTTTGGCCGCCCTCACTCCATCACTCTTGCTTTTGCTCTTCTGCACCATTTTTCTCCTTCTTGTTCAATCGCTCTTTATTCAATATCCTTGCATTCACTCTTACATTCCTTTTCACCTTGAGCCTCTATTGCTTTGAACCCTTGCATTCCCTTCACTATTTGCTTTTTTTTATCCTTTACTTCTGCTTTGCCAACTCTTGTACTTTAGTCACCTTTTTTAACCCTGTTTCAACATACTTGTTTTTACCAATTTCTCCTGCTTTTCACTCTTTTGTGCCCCTTTTGCATCACTGCGTCTTTCCCACCTTTTCTCATTCAGTGCACTTACTTGCTGCTCCTGCATTTCCCACTGCTGACCCACCCAGCACCCCTGGATCTCATCCCCTTCCCAGACTTGTTTAATGGAACCGCAACATGGATGCACAGCAGGCGAATAAGAGTGCCAAAGGCAAGGTGGTCTGCATCTATCCATGCAATGCGCCCAGGGCCAGGAATCCTTGGTCCACCACCCACCCATTGCAGTCTCAGAAGCTACTCGGCTGAAGATCATCACAAGGGCCTTCCCCAACAGCACCAGAGGTACACTCTTCTGTGCCATTGTCTGCTTCTCTTGAGTGCCCCCTAGCCAGCACCCCATGGCACCCCCTCCTTTCTCTCCCCCATCACACACAATCAGCTTTGCATAACACCTCCATGTACAGTCCATAAACCATCCTGAAAGACCTTCTGAACAGCAGCTTGCTCGTCAAACACACCATTGAAGTGTGAAACGTCCTGCATGACCTCTACCCAGACATTCTTTCCCTCACCGAGACCTGGCTTAACGTACAAGTTACTTACCTTCGGTAAAAATATATCTCTTAGAGACATATTCTAGTTGCAGATTCCTTACCTTAGAATTTTCCCCCAGGTGCTGACTGGATCTGGAGATTTTTTCTTTGAGCAATACCCCTGCGCATCAGTGGGTGGCATCGGTCAACTCCGTGAGCGTTGTTGGCATCATAGTCGCCGTGATGACGTCGGGAGTAGTATATTGACGGCGCCTCAGCGCAGTGACATAAGTTTCTTTTCACGACTTTCCATGCCAAAGCGCAGAGTCCTCCTTTAACAGCCAGTCGTCGAGGTAGGGGAAGACTGAAACCCCCAACCTGCTCAGATGAGGGGCAACCACTGCCATCACTTTTGTGAACACCCGAGGGGCGCAGTTAAGGCCGAAGGGGAGCACAGTAAAGTGAAAGTGCTTGTAACCTACCACAAATCGTAGGTAACGTCTGTGGAGAGGCAGGATGGGAATGTGGAAATAAGTGCCCTGCAAGTCCAACGCTACCATCCAGTCTCCTGGGTGCAAGGCAGACAGGACCTGAGCCAGGATGAGAATTTTGAATTTCTCCTTCTTGAGTAAGAGTTTGAGGTCCCGAAGGTCTAGGATAGGACGTAAGCCCTTGTCTTTTTTGAGCACCAGAAAGTAGCGGGAATAACAACCACGACCTACTTCTGGCGCAAGGACCTTCTTTATAGCTCCTGACGGAGAAGTGCCAAATGATTCTACGGAATATGTCAGACTGATGAAGGCATGGCCGGTGGGGCAGATTGGAAGGGAAAGGAGTAGCCCCTTCGAAAGATCTGCAAAACCCACCTATCCGTAGTGATGGACTCACAGTGGGGCAGGTGATGGTGAGTCCTGCTGCCAACTGGACCGGAGTGAGGGGATGGACTAGGTGGGTTTGAAGGCTGCAGCGGAATCAGGGGTGGACTGGGCAGACCTCTGGTTCCTTGTCTCACGCTCACGTGGGATTCCACGTTTCCGACCATGTAGCGGCTAAACAGCATGGGTGGCACGGTGGCTGGGATAGGGACGCAAAAGGGAGCCCCTTCTGTGGCCACGAAAGGGGCGAAAGGTGGACTGTTGGGGGCGAGGGGCAGTGGAAAGGCCAAGGGACCAAGCCGTAGCCAGGGAGTCCTTGAACGTCGCCAAAGCTGAGTCCGCCTTGCCTCCAAAGAGACGGGAGCCATCAAAGTGCATGTCCATAAGAGTCTGTTGGACATCCCCCTAAAAACAGATTAGGCAACCAGGTGTGGCGCCTCAAGGTCTCAGTTGTTGCAACCAATCTACCTAGAGAGTCAGTCGTGTCCAGCCCACATCTGATCGTGAACTTTGCCACATCTCTCCCATCTGTGACAGCTTGGGAGACAACAGCACGGGCCTCCTCTGGTATCTGCAGCACAACCTGCGCGACCGTATCCCAGAGAGAGTGGGTACAGCGACCCAAAAGGCATGCATGTTCATGGATTGCAGCGTGAGACTGGAGGAAGAAAGCAACTTATTCCCAAATTGTTTCAGCCTTTTTGATTCCCTATCGGGGGTGCGGAAGGGAATGTGCCCGAGTATGAGGATCCCTGGATGACAAGGCTCTCAGGCGTGGGGTGTGGGACAGGAATTTAAATTTAGGGTCGTCCAGGGTGGGCCGATGGCGTCGTGGGATAGTCCTATTCAAAGGAGCCCCTGTGTTGGGTCTGGACCAAGTACCCAATAGGACATCGGTGAGGGCTTCATTGAATGGCAGAAGAGGCTTAGATGTGGAAGCCCCTGGCTGAAGCACCTCCATCAGGAGATTTGACCTGACCTGAACAATAGCCAGCTCAAGGCCGAGGACCTCAGCCACCCTACTGACCACCATAGAATAAGTTGCTCCCTCTGCCGCAGACACGGAGTAGGAGACAGCATGCCAGCGTCTAGAGAAGTGTCCAGGCCCCTGGCCTCGCCCAACTCCTGTGCCCAGTCCAAATTAGGGTCATCCTGGTATTCATAAAGATCCAGGGACCCCTCCAATCCTTCCCTGAATTCGTACCTTTAAGAAAAAGTGTGAGAATCCGACCTGGGATGAATAGGCCTCAAAGCCGGAGGCGGCGTCAGCAGACGCCGGTCCGACTCCAAGTCGTCGTGGATGAGGATCGGGTCGACATCAATGGTGGACACCACTGACGTCAGGAGCGTCGACAATCGAACTAGCACCGGAGAAGGTCTAAATGGTATGACCGGTTCTGGTGCGGATCCGGAGGGGACCCGGGTGGCCGGAGCCGGAGGCGCGAAACCAGAAGGCACCCGACTGAACACCTTAGGCCTGAAAGCGCTGTAACGGGGCTGGCCTGCCGAACAATGAGGCTCAGGGGACGCTCCGGCTCCTGGAAACTCGGGGAGGCATGGAGCGGACCCAGAAGCAGGCTCCGAAGACAGAGGCCTGGAGCGACAATGCTCCTCCTGCATTGCATCAGCCGAGCGACGGGATGAAGTCAAAGGGTGATGGGATCTCTTTGACTTCTTCTTACTGTGTCTCTAAGATTTCAAAGACGAAGAATGGTGGTGGCTCTGCTAGCGGTCTCAAGACCTTCTCCTCAAGCAAGACTGTGACCTACACGGAGTTGAGCGCCAGGCCGCAAAAAGCTTGAGGGACCGCTCCCTCAAGGCCTTCGGGTGCATTGCCCGGCTCTCGGAGCACGACTTTGGGTCATGGTCGCGCTCCAGTCACCAAAAACAGACCCGATGAGGATCAGTCACCGATATCATGCGGTGACAGTTCTCACACAGTTTGAAACCGGTCTTCAGGGACATTCTTGACGCACCAAAAAACTCACCAAAAACTCGACAAAAGGGTCAAAGTCAGTCAAAAAGAGACCAGGGTAGCTCCCTCCGGATCAGCACGTGGTGCGGAAAGAAAAGAACTGATGTCACTGTGCTGAGGCGGTATCTATGTACTATTCCCGACGTCATCACAGCAACTATGAAGCCAATGACGCACGCGGAGTCAAGCAAAGCCACCTACCGATTCGGAGGGCATAGCTGTAAGAAAAAAATCTTCGGGTCCAGTCTGACGCCTCGGGAAAATTCTAAGATACGGAATCTGCAACTAGAAGTCTCTATCAGATCTAAGATCCACTCACGACATTGCAGTGGCCATCCCTCTCCCGGGTACAGGATCATAGGACAGTACAGAAACTGCAAAACTGGATGGGGACTAGTAAGCACCTACAAAAAAAAGCAACTTCACCATCCATCTGTAAAGTCCAGCGACCACCTTGAACAACTGGATTTCAAACTCGCCATCCAGAGCAACACCACTGTGGAAGTGCCCCTATTCTACTAACTACTTGGACACAACTTCGGAAACAAAAGCACAGCGCAGATATTTTCGCCACACTGGTGCTCATCTTCATTGGTAACCTCAACTTTCAAATTGAAGGACCACACCAACCCAAACACCATCAATCTTCATGAAGAACTGAGCACAATCAGAGTCACCGAACAGGTGAATGACCCCACCCATTCCGCCAGGCACTACCTCAACCCGGTCTTTACTAATCTTGACGACATCAGTGGACTGGTCTTCTCACCTGGACCAATTACTCTCACATCCGATTCAGCCTGCACCTACCTTACCAACAAGGAACTGCGCCACACACAACTGCCTGACACAAGGAACAAGGTAAACAACGAAACCTGGAAAACACAACCCTAAACTTACTGCCCACCACACCTTGATGACCACACGCGCTCAGTCATCCACTTCAATACTTATATCTCTTCCAACATAGACAGCCTAGCTCCACTCAGAACACCTCTACATCATGGACCAGGCCTCAGGCAAGCTGGTACACAGATGACCTACAACTCTCCAAATGCCACTGCAAACAGCTACAATGCCAATGGTGATAAACTCACAACAACAACAGAAACACCTACAGATCAGTTCTCCAGATCTACCACCAGTGACTCAGATCCACCAAGCACTCTTCTCACAGAACAGACTCAGAACTGCTCCAACAACTACAAAGAAATCTTTGCCATACTGAAGGAATTAACTTTACCAGCTGCTAGCTCCACAACCAACCCTCCCTCTCAGGAACTCTGCACCCAATTCTATTTCCACTTCAGCAACAAAATCAGAACCATATACAGCAACCTTAGAAGCCAGTCAGGCCTCTCTGCACTCAGTTTCCCCCAATTCAACAAGAAGGAGACACAAGAAACTGGCCTGATATTCTGTTCCTTCACCACCCTGCTGGAAACTGTAACAAAG
Source organism: Pleurodeles waltl (assembly GCF_031143425.1). Lineage (NCBI taxonomy): Eukaryota > Metazoa > Chordata > Amphibia > Caudata > Salamandridae > Pleurodeles > Pleurodeles waltl. The sequence goes on along the minus strand of NC_090440.1, from coordinate 165,380,178 downwards.
TCTATATAATCCCAGTGGCGTAATAAAACTTAAGGGAGCTCCCCAGCAAAGTACATAGAGGGCCCCCCTCTGGACTTAGGAGCTCTCAGGCCTCAGTACTCTGCTGAGGGGGCCCTAGAGCTCTGGCTCCCCCCCGCACCCTGGGGGCCGTGGGGACCTTTGTTATGCCACTGTATCATCCATCCAGATGTAAATGGGTTATTTATTGAAGAGAATCCCATCCATGGATCACACAGTATCTCCACTCCAGCAGCAACTAATCCTGGACATTCCAATCTCCTAGCTGGGCAAGAACACTCTTACATGCTAATATTCTAAATTCCTTTTACATTCTGCAGTGCTTAAATACCACAGAAACCACTGTCATCATGTGGTCCATCCACTCAGGAGCCCCATCAGACCTCTGTACCCATTTAATCTTCACCAAAGGACTTAACAGCTCTGCCCTCATTCCTATATTCAACCACTCTCTCATACCGGACAAAAGGGATTTCAAGCACTCCTCAAGAATACCACAGAAGATGCTGATGTGTGTTCTTCATCAAATGTTATTTATTCTTATGACACAAAATTCATATCAACCTCTGGGCACTATATCCTCGAAAATGCAGTTTGGAGTACTCTCCATGAAACGTATACCTGTGTTACATTGGAATACATGTCACACTTAATACCTTTGTTATACAATTTTAGATGGTTAAAATTCAAGAATGTAGTGCCCCAAGAGGAACGTTTAGATATAATTGAAGCTTAAGCCCGGATCAATTCTGCTGTTGTACAATTAAATCTGACGAAACACTTGTTGGCTACCGATCCTGACCTTGTGACGGAACCTGTATGAAGGATGATATGAATTTTGTGTCATAAGAATAAATAACTTTTGATGAACTCACATTAACATCTTCTATAGTTTACTTGAGGAGTGCTTGAAATCCCTTTTGTCTTGTTGGCGGATGTGGGAGGCTGGCCTGGTTTGTAGTAGGTACCTAAGTTACTTACACCTTATACCAGGTCCTGTTATCCCTTATTAATGAAATGTAGACAGTGTCTAGAAGCCAGGCTCTCTAGGGGCAGTGTGGATGAGCAGCCAAGACCAAGCTAGGAGACATGCAAAGCTCATGCAATACCACTGTAGTCACACAGTACTCACATACATGAAAGAAAATACTCTGTTACAAAAATAAAGTTACTTTATTAAGGTGCCACAAATGCCAAAATAACATAGAGACTATACTCCCTTAGGAGGTAAGTAATACACAAGTTATATACACTAGTATGCAGAAATAGTTGTAAAAACAGTTAGAAAACAGTGCATATTGTGAAAATCACAATAGTTAGAAACGGGCCTGGGGGAACACAAACCATATACTCTGAAAGTGGAATGCGAAAGTCGGTTTCCCACTTAGGAAAGTGTAGTGTGTAGAGGGGCACTGGGAGTATTAGAAAACATCAAAGGTAAGTAATAGAACTCCTCCCTGAGCCCAGGAAAGCAGGAGTAAATCACAGTAACTTTCCCAGAACACACAAGAACACAAGAAAGATTATGCAAGAACCAGAGAGACTGCAAGACACCAACTGTGAATTCCTGGACCTGAAGACCTGTGGAAGAAGGGGACCAAGTCCAAGAAGCACTGAAGAGTCCAGGAAGAATAGGAGCCCCAGCTTATCCGGATGAAGGTGCAAAAGAAGAACCACCGGTGATGAACAACAGTCAATATTGTACCCAAGAAGACAAATGCTGGTTCCTGGTTGGTGCAGATGTCCCACGCCGGAAGGATGATTGCAGCCTTGGCACATGCAAAGCTTGCGGTTAGTGGAAAATGGCGCTGCCTGGGACCAGGAGGGACCTGGTGGACTCAATCCATGAGGGGGAGACAGAGGGGGCTCGGCAACTCAGAGAGCCCTCAGAAGACCAGGAAGCGCGCACAGGAGTCCTACAGCATGAGGACAAAGAAGGTGCAAAAGGAGGCCCACGCAGCACCACACAAAGGGATACCACGCCGCCAGAGAACCACACAGGAGGCTGTGCATCACAGGAAGGAGTGCTGGAGCAGGAGCTGCACAGTACACAAAGAACTTCGTGTAAGGATGCCAACAAGCCTTGGCAACTGCAAACCACGAGGTACTGTCTTGTGTAGGGAGGCAAGCTCTTACCTCTACCAAAATTGGACAATTGGACGTCTGGACCGTCGGGACCACTTCAGTCCACCACCCGTGTTGCTGGATCTATGCAGTTCTTCAGGAGAGGGGACCCAAGCCACCGGTCGTCACTGCAGAGGGGTGCCTGCGGAAGCAGGAAAGTGACTCCTTCACTTCAAGGGAGATTCCTTCGTTCTTCTGGTGCAGGCTGAAGACAGGCAGTCCTTGGAGGATGCACAACCTGAAAACAGTTGCAGTTGCTGCCAGGAGCTGAAGATACAATGTTGCAGAAATTGTCTTTGCTTCTTTGTTTCAGTTTGTAGAGTTCCTGGAGGGTCCAGATGCAGTTTCTTCGGTAAGAAGGTGAAGTAAAGGATGCAGAAGATTCCTGCTGGAGTCTTGCAATCCGAGTCTGAAGAAACACCCAAGAGAGAGACCCTAAATAGCCCTGAAAGGGGGATTGGCCAGCTACACAGGTAAGCACCTATCAGGGAAGGGCTCTGACGTCACCTGCTGGCACCTGGCACTCAGATGCTCCCAAACCTCCCTGCCACCTTGGAATCCAAGATGGCAAAACCAGGGACCCTCTGGAGGAGCTCTGGGCACCACCCCTGGGGTGGTGATGGACTGGGGAGTGGTCATTCCCCTTTCCTTTGTACAGTTTTGCACCAGAGCACGGACTGGGGGCCCCTGAACCGGTGTAGACTGGATTATGCAAGGAGTGCACCATCTGTGCCCTTCAAAGCATTTCCAGAGGCTCTGGGAGGCTAACCATCCCATGCCTGTAACACCTATTTCCAAGGGGAGAGGGTGTAACATTCCTCTCCCAAAGGAAATCTTTTGGTCTGCTCAAGCAACAGAAGGGCAGAAACCTGTCTTTGAGGTGGCAGCAGCTGGGGCTGCATGGAAAACCTCAGAAGGCTGCAATGGAGGTTCTGGGGGTCCTCTAATAAGCCCCCAGAGTACATGGAATCATACAACCAATGCTTGCAAAAGCCTTGGTGTATAATTCCAACATGTTTGATACCAAACATGGCCATATTCAGTTACCATTGTGAAAATGGACATAGGTAGTGACCTATGCCCAGTGCACGTGTAAAATGGAATCCCCACACTCACGAAGTCTGGGAAAATGGTCATGGATGTTGTGGGGGCACCGCTGCTAGTGCAGGGGTGCCCTCACACACAGGTACTCTGCACCCAGCCTTCAGGATTGGATGACCTGACATATGGGTGACTTATAAGTGACCTGCTGCAGTGTAAATGGCAGTGAAACGGTGCCTGCACCATTTCACACAGGCTGCAATGGCAATCCTGTTGAAGCTTTTGCATGGGCTCCCTATGGGTGGCAAAAGAAATGCGGCAGCCCACAGGGAACCCTCAATGTCCTGGGTACCTAGGTATCATATACTAGGGACTTTTAAGGGGGGACCAGAATGCCAATTTTGGGTGAAATACTGGGTTACCAGTATGCAGTGACAACATTTAGAGGAGAGAGAGCATAATCACTGGGGTCCTGGTTAGCAGGATCCCAATGAACACAGTCAAACACACTGACATCAGGCAGAGATTGGGGGTAACATGCCAAAAAGGGGGTACTTTCCTACAGCGGATTACCCAATCCAAGAAGAAGTGGTGGCTCTTCTACATTTCGAGCACTTAAGTAAATACCTGACTGAGCTACTTTTGGTGAAGATAAGAAGAATATTACAGGGACTGTGTGCGCAATATTCCCACCCACCAACCTGTTTTGTTTCGTCTCTCTCATACCTGTCACCTTCCTGAGTGCTTGGGCACATATCACCATTTTACCTCTTCAAAAAAAAAAAATCTTAAACTGACACACAGACATTGGTGAACTACATACAGATCTCCCCCCCCCCCAACCAGCAAATGTTATGGAAAAACTTGTCATCAAATGACTGGTTGACTACCTCCGCACCAACTACCTTTAGAACCCTTCTCAATATGGATTGAGTTTCCATCACAGCACTAATCACCACCAGCCTTTATCACCACTACCGACAACATTTGCATAATCTTGGACAAAGGAGGCACAGCCACACTCATCCTTCTATATCCTTCTACCGCATTCAACACTGTCTCCCATCTCATTCTCATACAACACCTCTACAAGACTGAAATACATGGATGCACACCCCAATGGATCAGATCTTTCCTCACAGGATGCACCCAATCAGTTAGCCTGGTCTTAGATTCCAACCTGATTAGTGGCAACCCCCGGGATCCTAGCTCACACCCACATTCTTCAACATCTATATGGCACTGCTCAGCAACATTGTGCAAGACCACAAACTCAACATCATCTCACAAGCTGACAACACCTTGCTCAACCTCTCCTCTGCAAAGATATCTATCACACCAAGATGAAGACCAACTGTTTGAAGCTATACCCCGATAAGGCAGATGTAGTATTCTCTGGAAAAGACACCACTCTCTTGTCCTTGAACTGGTGGCCCTCTGAACTAAAACCAACACCCAACCTGTCGAACCAAGCCAAGAATCTAGGGATTTCGACAATCAAATCTTGATGACCAACAAAGTTAACATGGATGCCTCCTCCTGCTTCCAAACACTCAAGCTCCTCAGGAACGTTTTCAGATGGCTTCCACTAAACAATCAAAGAACTATCATCCAAGCCCTGAATACTAGCAAACTGGACTACAGAAACACACTCAACATAGGCATCACAGAGCAGCTCACCAGGAGACTCCAAATAATTCAGAATACAGCAGCCAGACTCAGTCTCAAACACCCAAACCCACGCTCACATACACAAACCCTTCAAATACCTCACTGGCTCCTTATACATACACTAGCCCTCTTCATGCTCCCCACACAGACATACAAAGCACTACACAAGCAAGCCCATCATACCTGGACAGCTGCATCAACGTCCACACACCAACCACATACCCAGTTTGACCAGACTCAGGATGGTCCACGCCCAACACATCCGAAGAACCATAGCTAGTGACTGCACCTTTTTGTATCTGGCTCCCAAAACTTGGAAACCCCCCCACCCTCCACCCCCACATCAGAGCTGCCAGCTCTATCAAAGAATTCTACAAGAAACTTTAAACGTGGCTACTCCAATGGGTCCTAGTAAGGGCAGCCCCCCCCTTCCTTTTTACAATGCCATGAAATTCTTTTTATGATGCCAGGATAGCTCCCGGGTTGCTGTGTAGGCTCTCATTATTCTAATGAGACTACTGGATTTGGGTGGCAGAATCACTTGCTCTGTGGGGGACTGAGTCTGAACCCACTATCGGTGACACCTGTTGGCCTAATCTGGGTTTTGCTCTGGCTAACTAGCAGTGCCTCATCTCAACCCAAGAGCAGAGATGATTGGGCAGCCGAGCGCATGACACAATTGACTCCTCAGGGAAATCGTGGTCACTCAGATCGCATCCGTTTCTCTCAGTTACATTAGTTTCACATATACAAGGACAATCAGAGGCAGTATATGTTGCAATAAGGTTTTAATAAAGCAACTGCATCGTAGATAATAAAGCATGTACTGCATTAACTAGGATGATGAAGCATGACAGGATTAAAATAGTGACGAGGAGAGTATAGCATACAAATAACACTACCATATTGTCAATAAAATCATTAAAATAATTCCTGCCTAGGCTATGTTAGAGCACAGCATGTTAAGCTCTAGTTTTGCCCTTCGGGTTCCCTTGGGAAGACATCATCCCTCATACCTGAGCAAAAGGCCTGTAGTCTACATAAGCAGCTGTAGCGAAGCAATCAGCATACAGTTGTGGTCATCTGGCTGACATCTCCCTCTAACGTGTATGGGACAGAGAAGTGTTTCTATAATAAAACAGCTGATGTTCTGAGAAGATGTCCCTACGTAAGGATGTGTATATTTCGATGAACACTAGAGACAAAGCATTACCACATTTACCAGCAACCTATCTTACTGCAGCCTTCAGAAAAGCACAGAGTGAAAGAAATGTCTTGTTTAAGAACGCAGTGCTAGGTAGGGAGAAATAAAACAAGACCGCAAATGTGGCTATTGTTAATAAACAAAGATAAATAAAATATATCTAGGTTAAAGTGCACAGCGGCAGGCCTAGTTCGCTAAAATAACGTGTATGAAGCTATCACTAAAATGGTTATACAGCAGGGTAATATGTGCATCATACACATATACACAACATAGCTTGAATATACAGATCTGCGAGTCATTAAGGCGGCAAAAGAGAAAAAAACACCTGATATGGCCATTTCTGAGATATTCCACAAGATTTATCAAAATACCACCGTATTGCAAAAAAAAAAATATTCTTAGCTCTGCGGCCCACACTGAAATAGATATATAGGGCCTCACTATGACATTGGTGGTAAATCCCTATTACCGCCATGCTGACTGCTGCCAACATACCGCAGCTGATATCCGCTAACCATATTATGACACACATACACCAATCCGTCACTATTCAGACACACATACAAATCCGCCAGCCCAAAGGTCAGTGATAAAAGTGGTGGTAGCAAAACCCACACCGTTACGCCAACAGAACAACGCTCACAACATTATGACCCACTGATCAGTGTAGGGAAAGGTGTGGAAGACATTGTGACGCAAAGGGTTAATTAGTCTGAACAGTGTAGATGAGCGTGATGCCTGAAGAAACCTGAAACAACGTGGAAAAGTCCACAATGTCACTTTCAAGCTTGTTTTCCAACATTCTATAGATAAAATTATCCGCAGCTGCATGTGTAAGAAGCAGGAAGTGTGGGAGAGAGACGCGAAGGTCGTTCTAACCCTGAGAAAGGGAGTACAGGAAAAGGACGGAAAAAACAATGGCTAGTGAACAACAGAGCAGCCAAGGGACATGTGCTGATAACATAGCTAGAAGATGCGAGAAAGGGATAGAATCCAAGCTTCAGGTTATTTAAGCACTGAAGCGCGGGTGAGGGGATTGAAGCTCGCAGATGGAGTTGTGCAAGCTGCCATCGCCCACATCGCTGCCTCCCTGGCTGTGCTGTTCTTAAACCGTGACGCTCGAGGGGCAGAGAGGTTTGAGCACGCGGGAGAGGGCTTCCCAGTGTTGTGGATAAAGTTAAGTTCCACCCAGGGATGAAAGGCCTTTGTTTCTCTGCTTTATTCTGATTGATTAGCATACTTGCACTATGTTTATAATCTGAAGTATTCTGGCCATTTATATTTGCTTTTTCCTTGAACGTCTTAATGTGAAAATGAAGCAGTAACTGAAATACGAGTTTCGTAGACAGTTAACCAATGCCGCGTTCCCATCGGTGAACTCTTTGCTCATATACAAATAGATGCTCTTTGTCGTGTGCTCATATATAAATAGATGCTCTTTATTGCTATTTTTCATTCTACTCCGTTGATGTGCCAAATGCATATATTTTATTGAAAATCTATTAAAGCTAAGTTGTGCTCATTATTGCCGTGTGGTCCTTCATTGAGCGTCCTTATTGACTTATATCGAACAGATCAGGTGTCAGTCAATCACCTGGATAAGACAATTTGGTACCAGAAGTGGGATATAAGTCAATAGTGCCTCTTTGGGGACATAAGAAGAGTGGGGCAGAGAGCTGAAGGCAGCGTGGGGCAGAAGCCAGGTCCATTCCTGGGTGGTTAGCAACTGACCCGTTCTCTGGTGTAGCAGGACTCCTGAACCGGTGCGCAGCGCCGGTTTTATGGGAAGCACTAGATGAGAAAGGGACTCCTCTCTTAGTGGAAGATGCGGTTGAGAGTGTGAAACTAAGAGGGGCGAAGCTGAAGCTGAAAGCAGCAGGGCAAGTGGGATGGCTTTTCCTGTCTGCGCTCTGTACGGTGTACAGGAAAACGTTAACCCAGGATGCCGAAATAAGGAAGCTGCGGGATGAGGTTGCAGCCTTGCAGGAAAGGCAGTTACTCATGAAAGAGACTATAGAAAGTGCAGTGACTCGGGGTTATCAAATGGGGGCCAGGTGCACCGCATTAGCAGTATAAGTAGCAAAACAGAAGAGTGGGCAGAAGCCTAAAATACCCTCGGCTGTGCAAGTGAGGGCATTGGTACGCAAAGAAAACTGGGATCCTTATACTTGGGATGGAACAGTCTTGGATAACGATGATGATTGGGATTAGGAGGATGAGGTGGAAGTACGTGTAGCAGAACTAGGTGAAGTTGAAGGTGGAAAGGAAAGTGTAGAGGAGGCTCATCCACTTGTGCAAAACAAATCAAAGGGAGTGAATGGTGGGCAAATACAGAATTATCGTTTAGTAAGAGATTATACACAGAGTGAGTTGTTGGAGATAACCCGCATGTTTAGGCAAATGCCTGCGGAGCCTTTGTTTAAATGGTTAGTGAGATTGTGGGACACTGGAGCAGATGGTACATTTTTATTACCAACTGAACTTTTGAAAATGGGATCAGTAACTACACATGCTATGTTAGGGCAACGGTTACAAGGTGCACAGGGGCAACAAGCTTTCTCTCTGATGGGTTGGTTGATGGAAGGAGTGAAGCAATTGTAACCAACTGCTATAGATGTGGAAGAGAGTTGGGGCCCTTGGCATACAATTTCAGAGGCAAATGAATAACTACGAGAAATGGGGATGCAGAACGCAGTGTATTCCCAACAATTTTTAGGGCCTGACGTTGAACCTGTGACAGCAGGGATCAGAGCACGACTGATCAGGAATGCCCCTCCACATATGAAAGGTGCCCTGTTGGCTCTTCTAGGACCCGCTCAGGGAAGACCAGTGGGGGATCTGGTATTATTAATGGCACAATTGGAAGGGCTTGACAAGCAAGAGCTGCGGGGCAAGACCATAAATATAAGGGAGGAGAGTCTACAATAAAAGTGACCAGAAGACAGATGTGGATGGATTTATTGAATGCTGGGGTGAAGAAAGAGGAGATAGACGGGAAGCCTACCCCTTATCTGCTTAATAAATGGAAAGCATTGCAGTGTAGACAGAAAGAAAAGGAGGCATTTGATGAAAAGCAGCCCTCAGCACCACCAATGGAAGAGTCTGAGAAAGAAAAAGCAGAGTCAGGGAAAAATAGGAAGGTGCCTGTCTCAACTCTATATCCCGACTTGTCCAGCGATGGCTGGGAAGTCTCAGACCCCTTATTATGAAGGTCAGGCCAAACCCCGGGAGTCAGAGCAGTGCAAGAGGTAACCCCCAGGGACAGGCGGCCATATGTACCTCTCATTATTTATTGGCAAAAAGGAATACAACATGTCATGGCACTGCTCGATACAGGCGCGGAAGTAACTCTGATAAATGGGAACCCTAAGAGGCTGCCAGGAAAAAGTGTGATCATTAATGGTTACGGGGGTGCTGAGACAGAGGCTAAACCCTTTAAATTCAAATTGTCAATTGGTAAAGGACCCCCGTTCTCGGCAGAGGTATTAATAGCTGAAGTACCAGAATACATTATTGGTATGGATTTGTTACTAGGCAAAACTATTGACACGCAATGGGGAACATTTACTTTTGGTGTGAGGAGCGTACATATAAAGAAATCTATGACAGTTCTGATTGGGCATGCAAAGTGGAGCCCAGTACATGTGCCTCCTCCAAAGGAGCCAGCGTGCATTAAACAGTACCACATACCTGGAGGTCACAAAGAGATTTCAGAAACCATTGAAGGGCTACTAGATCCAGGTGTGCTTAGGCCGGCCGTGAGCTCATTTAGCTCTCCTATATCGCCCGTAAAGAAACCGGATGATACATTTCAAAAGACTGTTGATTATCGACAACTGAATAAAGTGGCTCCACCCTTGGCAGCCACAGTCCCAGACATCATCACACTAGTGGAACAGTTGAGCAAAGATGGGGGGGAATGGCATGCTGTAATTGATTTAGCAAATGCCTTTTTCCCGATTGACATTGATGAGACAAGTCAAGACCAATTTGCAATAAGCTGGCAGAACAGACAATTCACATTCCGAAAGTTGCCCCAGGGATACGTACATAGCCCCACCTTGTGTCATGGACTAATAGCCAGAGATTTAGCAAACTTCTCTGCAGGGAACACCCGACTAGCACATTACATTGATGACATCATGATTACTGGGGAAACCAAAGAACAGGTCTCAGACACACTGGAAAGGTTAATTGAGTACTTACAGCAGAGGGGATGGGCTATTAACCCGAAAAGGTCCACGGCCCTGCACAATAGGCGAAATTCCTGGGCACTATTTGGTCAGGGCCAGTAAAAAGAATACCACAGAAAGTGATTGATACAGTACAGCAGCTAAAGGTTCCTACAACTAAGGCAGAAGCACGATTTATTGGTTTGATGGGATTCAGGAGACAACATATCCCTCACTTAGGATTAATACTGAGACCATTATATCAAGTCACACGAAAAAAGCATGCTTTCCAATGGGGACCTGAACAGCAAGAGGCCTTTAAGGGGGGCAAAAGATGCATTACAGAACCATTTTGCATTAGGTCCCATCACAGAAGGAGACCCGTTTGAGCTGGAAATGATAGTACAGGATGATGTAGTGATGTGGAGGCTATGGCAGAGGCAAGGGAAAAAGAGGGTGCCACAAGGATTCTGGTCAAAGAGATTAACACCATCCATGAGCAATTACACCCCCTTAGAGAAAGAACTGGTAGGGGCATATTGGGCATTAGTGGAAACGGAACGAATAACTGGTGACCGTCCGGATACCTTAAGAACACGGGTCCCCTTACTAGGCTGGATAAGAGAAGGAGGGGCTGGGACTAAAGTAGGCAGGGCGCAGGAGTCTACCATCATAAAGTGGAAATGGTACCTGCAGCAGAGGGCAAATCCGGGGCCAGCAGGAGTGTCGAAGTTACAAGAAGATATGCTAGGGGCAGTGGACTTGCAGACAATGGCCCCCTTGTCAGAACTTACTGAAATGGAACCTTCACCGTTTAAAACAGCCCCACCTTTTGAGCAACTTACTGAAGAGGAATGACAAAATGCATGGTTCACGGATGGCACTGCACGGTACCATCAAGGAAAAAGACAATGGCAAACAGTCGCATTCCAGCCTGCTACAAAAACGCTGTTGCTGAGAGGAGGAGATAATGGATTAAGCCAGCTTGCAGAACTGCAGTGGGTAGCAGCAGTAATCAAGCAGGGCCCCCATCGGAGAGAAAACATTTGTGTACACTGACAGCTGGGCCACTTACTAAGGACTAGAAAGCTGGACCCCGACTTGACGCAAAGATGGATGGAAAGTTAAAGGTGCCCCATCTGGGAGGCGAACAGCTATGGGAAGATATGTGGGAGAAAGGGCAAAGATGTCAAATCTATGTGGGACAGGTAGATGCCCACTGCCCATCAGACACCTCGCTTGCATCTCTATTCAACAATACTGCAGATCAAATGGCCAAAACACAAACAGTGGTCATCAATGAGGAAGCTGAAGCTGCTTTAGCAAACTGGGCCCATGCAACATCCGGACATCTAGGAGAAAATGACACTTATGCATGGGCACAGCAATGACAAATTCCAGTTACTAAAGAACAAGTGCAACAAGCAGTAAAGGAGTGCCCCACATGCAACCAGATTAGACAAATGCCCCTGCAAAAGAAGCCTAGCGGACATATCAGAAGAGGAACTGCAGCTGCTACGGTGTGGCAATTGGACTATATCGGCCCGCTACCAAAAGAAGGAGGGAAAAGCTATGTATTGACCATGGTGGACACCTACTCTGGCCTTATGTTGGGTATGCCTTGTAAGTCTGCAGACCAGAAGTCCACTTTGCGAGGGCTAAACTACCTGATAAAACATTATGGGGTACCTGATGAGATCCAAACAGATAGGGGCACACACTTTTCAGGGAAAGCAGTGCAGGACTGGGCCCAGGAACAGGGAATTCGGTGGATATTACACCTTAGATATTATCGACAAGCTGCAGGCATAATTGAGAGAAATAATGGGTTGTTGAAAGAACAGGTAAAAAAGCTATCAGCATATCAGACCCTAAAAGGGTGGAGTAGTAATTTAGACAAAGCCTTATTCTAATTGAACAACAGACCAGTTGGGCAGCAGACTCCTTTCATTCGGATGACAGGGCATGATAGAGAAACCACACATACAATGATTGTCTGGGAAACTAACCCTCGAACTCGATTACTTTTGCAGGCTACTTCTGGCAGTATAGGACTTGATCTGTTTGCTCTAGAAGATGAAGAAGTACCTGTAGGACAGGCGAAAACCATCCCCCTAGGAATAGGAGTAAGAGTACCATCCGGAACATATGGTAGAATTGCCCCTCGATCCAGCCTAGCCATCAAGGGAGTGTCGGTACTTGGGGGAGTTATAGACCCAGATTATAGAGGCGAAGTCAAAGTAGTATTGTTGAACCAAGGAACTGCTGCTGTATCATATCAAGCACATGACAGACTTGCACAACTGATTTGTGAATAAGCGTACACTCCCCATATTGAAGAGAGATCTGCCCCCCGATAACACCCAGAGAGGTGAGGGAGGATTTGGAAGCACAGGAAGAAATTATGGGTGCATCATCCAGGGAAAAAGCTGGAAGCAGGAGAGATATTGAGGCAAGGGGTGGGGAGCACATATATTGTACTTTTAAAGAACTCTAATGTACCTGTGTTTGTACCTGCAGTGAGACTTACCCCGCGGTCATAAATGATGACATCTGAGCCGATGATGTGGTTCCTGTTTGCGGTCATAATTGCAACCGGAAGAGGTGTTTGGGTTCGACCGAATATAGCAGAGAATGTCGTTACGGACCTTCATGTCACTTGTGCACCTCAAGCCGCGAACGTAACTGATGACCAGGGGAAGATTTCACTTTGCAACGTAAAAGTACCTGGAGGCAAGTGGATGGCTGCCAAAGTTGTGACCTGGAAGGTAACCGGACAGAAAATCCGACATGCTAACGGACTAAACAAATTGCAAGGGACACCAGCAATAGTACAAGCTTTGAATTATACCCTGAACATGATATGCAAATATTGTGATACCATTGTACCTATTACACCAGCACAGGCATATCCGTGTAAACCCTATAATTGTTCTGACAAACAAAGTATTTTACCAGGACATATGGTGGTTGTTACAATGAACAATGGAACCAAAGGAGCTCTATATTCCAAACCACCAGCCTTCATGTTTTATGTAGCTGAAAGACGCATGGTTAGCAACTTAGGCAACGTTTCCATAGTTCGATATAGGATAGGATGTAAGCAAGCTTTGCATGCAAGCATAATTAGCCATATTGTGTTACAGATAAATATTGCTAAAGGTAATGTCTCAAAGTATGATCCATTATGCGCACCATGGACACCACAGTTATGGCCCTTGCCAAAGCTACACATTAGAAGAGATCTAGGATCCTTGATAGCCGGGGCCACCGGAATAGGGGTAGGGGCCCTGAATTCTTTTGATATTGAAGCCATTAGGAATAAGTTATCATCTACAGGAGGTTTATGTTCGTTTTCTGAACATCTATAGTTTTGTGGATAAAAAAAATATATGTTGATGTATTAAATTTGTTTATTTTTTTGGATAATATTGTTTGTGGACAATTTTGTTTGTTTATGTTTATTTCTGTCGAATGATGTCCACTAACACCGTTCAGGAAATGTTATTATAGTGTTATATACCATGTTTTTGTATTTGACTTAGTAGATATTGTTACTTCTAAAGTGAAGATATATTAACTATTTTGGGTGTGCTCCACTGTTTTGTTTCTGATCTACAGGATATAGTACAGGAAAGGCCATAAAAGTAATTTCTCAATGGGGGCCCACACACTCACAAGAAGTATGGAAGATCCTACGAGGGTTGCACCGTGATTGGCAATGGCATAACTTTACTTATGAGCAATTTGGAAAAAGCTTTCAAAACACACAAGCAGTGCCCAAGGGCATCCAATACATACTATGGCAAAGTATTGTTAATCAACAATATGCAGATTTTAAAGCAGAATGGGGACAGCTCCAAGGTGAATATTGGAGACAACAATTGCATTTGCCCGAGGAGATATGGGTAAAGCCCATACAGTTTAATTGTGAAGGAGAAATGTGTTATGGTCATTTTGATATAGCAAGAAGTGATCTTCCTCCTGAAATATGGTGCCCCTTTATATTGCTCCCATATTGATAGGTAAAGAATGGTGGATACCTCATACTGACAAAAAGTGGATTGATCAGACAAACCACACTGTAGATCCCACTAGATGTGCAGATTGGTCTAAGGGGTGGGTATGTACCCAAATTGGATGGGTGCTAGATCCATGCCTTCACCCAATACCAGGATATTGTGAATGGTTACCTTATCCTATTAATTGCACAGTTTTATATCAGATAGGGACAGAGAGTAAATGTTATGTTACTAATCATCCCTTACTCATTAACGGATTTGTACAAACCACCGGAGAGCAAGTAATATGTAGGTGCAATATTACCAGCATTATTGACATAAGTACTCACATCCTATACCGACTAAGTTCACCACAACCACATTACAGACGCAAATGCGAGCACAGTTAGAATGGAACATCCCGCTTGTTGTTAAGCTACCCAGACTAGAGGCAATCAGGCACTACGCACAAGTCACATTTGCTAAATTCGATATGGCAGCTAAATACACCAAGGATACCGCCATACAGATGACCATAGACGCTAAACAGCTTATGCACACTGCTTCATGCATCCAGCAAGTAAATGAGCACCACTGGTATGATACACTAAATGTAACGTTGCATACTTTAATTTGGTTATTGATTGTTTGTGTTATGTTAATGACTATATTATGTAGACTATGGGGGTCATTACAACATTGGCGGTAAATGCCGCTTACCGCCGTGCAGAAGACCGCCAACACACCGCCACGGAATTCCGCCACAGCTATTATGACCCACAGCTCGGAATCTGCCAAAATTTAGACACCCACACAAGTCCGCCACATCAAAGGTCAGTGATAAACTGGCGATAACAAAACTTCCACTGTCATGCCAACAGGAATACGCCCACACTATCAGGACCCACGAATCCACGCGGCGGTCTTTCAACCGCGGTATTTCATTGGCAGTACAAACCGCCGCGCTCAAAATACACACACATTTACAAAACACAACCACATTGGAAAAATCGAAATCCACACACCTGATACACATACACACACCACTCCCACACACTCAATACAATATAAAACACACACCCACATCACCCACAAACCCTTACGACCACAATTGCGACTGAAGGCCAGAGAGAGACACCACCAGAAAGAACACTAGCATCCACAGGCACTCAACACCATCACTCACACAACATCCACGCACCTCACACAACACACCCCTAAATATCACCCCACACATCACAACACACACCACCCCACACATCACCCACACCACCCCATGGCACCGCAAAGACACCCCAGGTTTTCTGAGGAGGAGCTCAGGGTCATGGTGGAGGAAATCATCCAGGTAGAGCCACAGCTATTCGGATCACAGGTGCAGCAGACCACCATAGCTAGGAAGATAGAGCTATGGCGCAGAGTCGTGGACAGGGTCAACGCAGTGGGACAGCACCCAAGAACACGGGATGACATGAGGAAGAGGTGGAACAACCTACGGGGGAAGGTGCGTTCTGTGGTCTCTAGACACCAGATTGCAGTTCAGAGGACTGGCGGCGGACCCCCGCCTCCTCCCCCAGAACTAACAACATGGGAGAAGCAGGTCTTGGCTATACTGCATGCTGAGGGCCTCGTAGGAGTAGCTGGAGGAATGGACTCTGGTAGGTCAAATCTTAACTACTTCATCCCCCACCCTACCTGCATGCTATCACATACCCCCACCCTCACCCCCATCACTCCAACTCCTCACACATGTCCCACTATCACAAACCACACATCCCAAACCCAAGCCCTGCATGCAACACCAAAGCATGGACACCCATCACCAATGCATGGCCACTGCACATACCCACACCCCCCTCCCCTAAACCATTATCACAGAAGGTCACACACAAGAATGCAAGCACTGGGGTACAGGGTCATCCACCCATTGCACACCATGGCACATACAGATGCAATAATCATGTCTTTACACCCCTGCAGGACCCCTACCCAACGTCACCGGACAGGAGGGTGCAGACATGTCCACTCCACCCACAGAAGAGGCCCACAGTGATGACAGTAGCTCTGTCCAACTGGATCTAGATGACCAGCCCGGCCCATCTGGGACCTCGGGACAGTCGGTTCCCCTCACACAGTCACAGGCCACTACAGAGCTTACCCCCTCTGGAAACACCAGCACAGCACCCCCCCAGCTGGCCCATACCTCTCTCCCCAGGACACGTCAAGCAGCAGTGTGTCCACCACTACAGGGAACGCAGGCTAACCCCCCACTCTAACAACACAAGGGACCTGGGGGCAGTGGTAGTGGGTACACGGTTCAGGGGACAGAGGCCCAGGAACACAGGGGAACTGGGAGGGCTGCTGTGCGACAGGGGGAGGACAGGCCCAGGGAACCCACTCTCCACGAGGCCCTTTCCAACAACATGGGAGCCTACCACCATTCCCAGGAGACAATGGCAACGGTACTGGCCACGTTTCAGGAGACCCAGTGGCTGCAGGAGGAACAGTATTTAGGGTTCAGGGAGGAACTCAAATCCATCAATACCACCCTGGGCACCATTGTAGGGGTGCTGAAGGAACTCGTCAACACCAGGAGGGACACTGTGGCACAACAAGGGGCCCCTGACA
The DNA here is from genome assembly GCF_031143425.1 of Pleurodeles waltl. Taxonomy (NCBI): domain Eukaryota; kingdom Metazoa; phylum Chordata; class Amphibia; order Caudata; family Salamandridae; genus Pleurodeles; species Pleurodeles waltl. The sequence goes on along the minus strand of NC_090440.1, from coordinate 165,363,319 downwards.
CTAGCCTGGACGATGAACTGCCCACCACCTCCACCGGCGCTAGTGGACTGGAGGCACTGACACAGGACCACGACACCAGCACCCCACCCCCTGCAGATGGAGAACCACCCCGCAAACAGTCCCTGAGATCCAGGACAAAGACAGAGAACAATGCCAAGACCCCCGCCAAGAAATGAGACCACCCTGAATGTCATCCTTCTGTCCCACTTTGTCACCCTGTCCATCCTTAAACTGCCCTAGCTCCACTTCCTATGCCTCTTTGGACAATACACCTGTGAGACTAATAGACTGGACTCTGCCATGGACATTCCTCCACCATCACCCCTGCCCAAATTACAACCCCCTCCACTATTTTGCACTTAAACAAACACCCTTAAATCACAAAACAATCTGGAGTCAGTCTGTGCTTTCGAAAATGTGCATTTGCAAGAACTGTGGAAAAATGCTATATCCAATGTATTGTCAACATACCTATGTCACACATAGTCCATGCAGAAACAAAGCAGATGTCACACAGTGGGACCCACATCTGTGAAATTGAAAGGGAAAGTGACAAATCAGGGTCCATACACTGGGTGAAAGTGACAGACAGATGAGAGGTAGAAGACTTATATCAGATGTAGCAGGCAGTGTTGTCTTCTTACCTGTGTCTCACTAGAAGTATTGAGTAATCACCGTGTTCCTGTTGTCTATGTCCTCTTCTGCTTCCTTGTCTTCACTGTCCACAGCCTCCACAGCTGCCACAACACTACCATCTGGACCATCATCCTGCAGAAAAGGCACCTGTTGTCGCAAAGCCAAGTTGTGAAGCATACAGCAGGCCACGATGATCTGGCACACCTTCTTAGGTGAGTAGAATAGGGAACCACCTGTCATATGGAGGCACCTGAACCTGACCTTCAGGAGGCCGAAGGTCCTTTCTATAATCCTCCTAGTTTGCCCATGTGCCTCATTGTAGCGTTCCTCTGCCCTTGTCCAGGGATTCCTCACTGGGGTCAGTAGCCATGACAGGTTGGGGTAACCAGAGTCACCTGCAAATGTCGAGGGACAACTGTTAGACACACACTAACTCTTAGGGACATCCTCAGACCCAGACACCTAGTCACACTGTATTGGGTCCATGTCCTCACCTAATAGCCACACACGGTGCCTCTGGAGTTGCCCCATCACATAAGGGATGCTGCTATTCCTCAAAATGTAAGCGTCATGCACTGAGCCAGGAAACTTGGCATTCACATGGGAGATGTGCTGGTCGGCCAAACACACCATCTGCACATTCATCGAATGGTAACTCTTCCGGTTTCTGTACACCTGTTCACTCCTGCGGCGGGGGAAGCCAAGGCCACATGTGTCCCATCAATGGCACCTATGATGTTGGGGATATGTCCCAGGGCATAGAAGTCACCTTTCACTGCATGCAAATCCTCCACCGGAGGGAACACGATGTAGCTGCGCATGTGTTTCAGCAGGGCAGACAACACTCTGGACAACACGTTGGAGATCATAGGCTGGGACATCCCTGATGCAATGGCCACTGTTGTTTGAAAAGACCCACTTGCCAGAAAATTGAGTACTGACAGGACCTGCACTAGAGGGGGGATTCCTGTGGGATGGCGGATAGCTGACATCAGGTCTGGCTCCAACTGGGCACACAGTTCTAGGATTGTGGTACGATCAAGTCTGTATGTGACAATTACATGTCGCTCCTCCATTGTCGACAGGTCCACCAGCGGTCTGTACACCGCAGGATGCCGCTATCTCCTCACCTGCCCCAGCGGACGTGCTCTATGGAGGAGAACAGCGAACAGAGAGTCAACCAACACTGAGGTACGTAAACACAACTTAATTCCATATTTCTTTTAAATTGATATATGCCTGTATTAGTGTTTATGCAAGGCCTAGATATGTGTGACGCAGTCAAAATTAATGCCATGTGGACCCCTGAAATGGCGGCTGCCTGACCTGTAAGGTGGGACAAGGGGATATGAGGTAACTGTGCTGGTGTTGTACACCGTCGCGGTAGGGGGTCGAAGACCGCAGCGCAATCCTGCATTGGTTAACCTTGGACCCTATGGGTCCCAGGAGCCAATGACGATGTACGCCGGCGGTGACGGTACTCACCGCCGCGGACGTCACCGCCATTTTCTGTCTGTTCACTCACTTGATACCTGATCTTCGACAGGAGAGGACCTACACTGCAAGTGCTGCTGTGACCTCAGTCTGGAAGAGACAATGGCTCACGTGTCTGGGGAAAGGGCCCCTGCCTTCAGCACGGAGGAGTTGGAGAAATTAGTGGATGGGGTCCTCCCCCACTACACGCTACTCTATGGTCCTCCAGACAAACAGGTAAGTACACTGTGAGCATGCTGACAGTGGCATGCCTGTGTGGAGTGGTGTGGATGAAAGATAGGGGGGGGAGAATGAGGCATGCATGAAACAACGGTGAGTGCATGTGCGTCATGGCAAGGGTAGGAATGCGGGCCAATGACTGTGACGGTGCGGACGGTTATATCTTCTCCTTTTCCCCTGTACTATTCGTGTAGGTCAGCGGCCACCAGAAGAAGGATATTTGGCGTGCCATCGCCAAGGAAGTCCGGACCCTCAGGGTCCACCACAGACGGAGGACCCACTGCCGGAAAAGATGGGAGGACATTCGCCGCTGGAGCAAGAAGACGGTGGAGGCCCAGCTGGGGATGGCCCCCCAACGTGGGAGGGGTGCCCGTCGCACCATGAACCCCCTGATGTTCCGGATCCTGGCAGTGGCATATCCGGAGGTGGATGGGCGCTTGAGGGCATCACAGCAGCCACAAGGGGGTGAGTACACTCTCCTTCTGCTGATTCAGCGTGCATTGTAGGTGTCTGGGAGGGGGAGGTGGGCTGTGGGATCCCCTAGGCCAGGAGGCCAGGACGAGTTTAGTAGGCAAGGTCCCTTCTTAAGGCAGGCCACGTGGCACCCCACCCCACCTGTGTTCAGAGCCAACTACACCTAGTCAGGCTCCTGTGACTTCCATGTGTGCAGCAATCAGGCATAGGCCTTGTACCCCATGTCCCTGTGATTAATTTGGGAACTCTAAGTGCACGACGTAGTGCAGGGGGCTTCTGTGTCTGTAGTGCCCGCCAACTGTAGCGGTACTGCATGCACTCAACATGTCTTTCTTCTGTCTCCCCCCCCCCCTTTTTGTGGTCTCCCTGTTCTTGTGTGCATTAGCATCATCAGGCAGAGGAGCAGTGGCACCGGAGCAGGAGGGAGCTGCATCCCACATGGGCCTGGAGGGCGACACAACGGAGTCAGAAGCCACCAGTGGGATAGAGGGTGAGGGGAGCTCCATGGCAGGGACAGGAGCTGAAACCAGCAATACGGACTCATCCTCTGATGGGAGCTCCCTTGCGGTGGCGGGCCCCTCTGTGCCCCCCGCATCTAGAGGTACAGCCACCACCCCCCCTACCAGCACCACCCTCCCAGCAGCCCCTCAGCGTGTGCCCCGTGCCGACTCACCCAGGAGGGTGGGCATCTCCTTCGCCCCAGGCACCTCAGCCCCTGCCCCAGTCAGCACTGCTGCCCTCAGTGAGGAGGCCATTGACCTCCTCAGGTCCCTCACTGCTGGGCACTCTACCATTTTGAATGCCATCCAGGGTGTAGAGAGGCAGTTGCAACATACAAATGCATACCTGGAGGGCATTCATTCTGGTCAGGCAGCCCAACAACGAGCTTTTCAGACTCTGGCCTCAGCACTGATGGCAGCCATTGTCCCTGTGTCCAGCCTCCCCCCTCCAACTTCCTCCACCCAGACCCAAACACCTGTACCTCAGCCTATCCCAAGCACACCATCAGACCAGCATGCACACACCTCAACACACAAGGGAAGCTCAGTCAAACATAAGCCGGGTCCCAACCCAGCACCTCAGCCACAACATGTGCAGGAACAGTGGTGCCAGTAGTAACCGGCTTCTGGAGTGCGCCAAGCAGCAGGGCAGCCAGTGTGCCAAGGAGCCAGACCACGGACAGTCCCCTACCTCAAAAGCACAAATAGTTAGCCACTGCCCGGTGGGAGAGAGGCAAAACATCTACCACCAAAGCCTCTCCCAGGAGTACAATTGGGAGTGGGAAGACAGCTGCGCCACCATCCAAGGTGGGGAAGGGGCACAGAAAAACAGGCAAGACGCAGAAAACCTGCATGGCGGACAAGAGCGCCACCAGCACCGCTGAACAGGACACCGCCGCCACAAGCACCGCTGCCAAGGACACCGCCGCCACAAGCACCGCTGCCAAGGACACCGCAGACACCAGCACTGCTGAACAGGACACCGCCGCCACAAGCACCGCTGCCAAGGACACCGCCGCCACAAGCATCGCTGCCAAGGACACCGCCGCCACAAGCAGTGCTGCCAAGGACACCGCCGCCACAAGCAGTGCTGCCAAGGACACCGCCGACACCAGCTCTGCTGAACAGGACACCTCCGCCACAAGCACCGCTGAACAGGACACCGCTGCCACCAGCACCGCAGGCCAATGAGCGCCAAAAGCTCAGACGCTACTGAGGCCGCCATGAGCAGGATGAAGCACTCTGGGCACCAAGCCCCCTCCAGAACCAGTGGAGTATCACATCCACTACCTGAGTCCTTGGCAGGATGAAGCACTCTGGGCACCAAGCCCCCCTCCAGAACCAGTGGAGAATGGCATCCACTACCTGAGTCCTTGCCAGGATGAAGCACTCTGGGCACCAAGCCCCCTCCAGAACCAGTGGAGAAAGGCATCCACTACCTCAGTCCTTGGCAGGATGAAGCACTCTGGGCACCAAGCCCCCTCCAGAACCAGTGGAGAAAGGCATCCACTACCTGAGTCCTTGGCAGGATGAAGCACTTTGGGCACCAAGCCCCCTCCAGAACCAGTGGAGACTGTTATCCACTTGAGAGACTGTGGCCTTGAACTCCCCAGGATACAGCAGTGGGCAAACCTCCCACTGGAAAGACTTGTGAGACTGTGGCTTTGCACTCCCCAGGATAGAGCAGTGGGCAAACCACCCACTGTAAAGACTTGTGAGACTGTGGCTTTGCACTCCCCAGGATACAGCAGTGGGCAAACCACCAACTGGAAAGACTTGTGAGACTGTGGCTTTGCACTCCCCAGGATAGAGCATTGGGCAAACCACCTACTGTAAAGCATTGTGACTGGTAGTGTATTGCCCAGTGCGTAGGGCTGTTTCCTGTGTGTCGTGCACGCCAATGGTGGTGTTGGTGTCGCCATTGACCAAGTGCATCCTTTGTCCCCCCTTTTTTGTTTTGTCACCCTGCCCTTATGTGCACTAGCATCATCTGGCGGAGGAGCAGAGGCACCGGCGATGGAGGGAGCTGCATCCCACAGGACACAGGAGGCCGAATCTACCGACGGTGAAGGCACCAGTGGGACAGAGGGTGAGGGGAGCAACATGGCAGAGACTGGAGGGGACAGTTTGGACACGGATACCTCCTCCGATGTAACCTCCCTGGTGGTGGCGGACACCTCTGTGACCACCCCAGCTACAGGTACAGCCGCAACCCTGTACCAGCACTGCCCTCCAAGCAGCCCCTCAGCGAGTTTCCCGTGCCCTCTCACCCAGGAGAGTGGGCATCTCCTTCACTCCAGGCACCTCAGGCCCTGCCCCAGTCAGCCCTGTTGCCCTGAGTGATGAGGCTATTGACCTCCTGCGATCCATCTCTGTTGGGCAGTCAACCATTGTGAATGCCATCCAGAGGCTGGCAGCCCAAATGCAACAGTCCAATGCATTTCTGAAGGGCATTCATACTGGCTTGGCGGCCCAACATAGATCAATCCAGGCTCTGGCCTCCTCTCTGATAGCAGCCAATGTCCCTGTTTCCCCCCTCCCCCCTCCAACTTCCTCCACCCAATCCCATTCCCCTCAACCCCAACCTTTCCCAAGCACACAGGCAGACGAGCATGCACACAGAACACCACACAAGAGTGTGCATGGCAATCACAAGCACCACACTTCATTCCACAGGCACTCACACAAACACCATCCAGATGCAGACATCCCAACATCCACTGCCTCCACTGTGGCCCCCTCCTCCTCGTCGTCCACTTCCCTCCCAGTAGCGTCTCCACTCACACCTGCATGCACCACATCCTCATCCATTACCACCATCACCAGCACACCTATCAGTACACACCCCTCACTGGCAGTCACCAACCGCCCATCCATGCACACGTCCCGTGTCCTCTCCCACTGTGTGTATGTGCCCCCTCCTCCCAAAGTACACAAATGCAAGCACTCAGACATCCAATAGCCATCCACCTCAAAACAGCATCCACCCCATGCACCTGCACCCAAACACAGTAGACTGAAACCTCCTACAACCACTCCCTCTTCCTCCACTCCCAAACCGTCTCCCTCTTCCCGCCCCAATGTCCCTAAGAAGCTTTTCCTCTCCACCATTGACATCTTCCCTACCCCTACTACCCCCCCATCCCTCAGGCCAGGGTGGTCAAAACCCAGGCAAGCACCTCAGCCACCCAGTCCACGGGCACTGTAGTGTCCCTAGCAACTCCAGGTGGGAAAGGATCCCGGCCACCAGCCAGCAAGACGGAAAGGGTGCCTGCCCCATGTGCTCCCAGGAAGGGCAAGGAGACAGCCCCAGCTGCAGGAAAGAAGGGCAAGAAGACAGCTCCAGTTGCAGGAAAGAAGGGCAAGGAGCCAGCCCCAGCTGCTGCCAGGAAGGGCAAGGGGCCTGGACCAGCAGGCAGTAAGGACGAGGGTCCTGGTCCTGGGACTCAGTCGGAGCCACCACCACCAACCATGGTGGTGCAGCTGTTCGTTTCTGCAGGGGAAGGGCTGGAGCCTCCCCCCACCAGCACCAGCACCACCACCAGCAGCAGCGCCAGTGGGCAGCCATCCGAGGCTGCAGGAGATGGGCTGGAGCCTCCCCCCACCACCACCAGCAGCAGCACCGCCACCAGCAGCAGCAGCCCCAGTGGGCACCGTCCGAGGCTGTAGGGGATGGGCTGGAGCCTCCCCCCACCACCACCAGCAGCAGCAGCAGCCTCAGTGGGCAGCCGTCTGAGGCTGCAGGGGATGGGCTGCAGCCACCCCCCACCAGCACAGGCAGCACCGCCAGCAGCACCACCACCACTGGCACCACTGAACAGCCGTCTCCGCCGGCGGACAGTGTGTAGTCCTGCATCCATGGGCTATTGTGCGGCCTGGCCAGTGCAAATCCTGTGGGTATGACACCCAGCTGAGAGACTGTGACCTTGCACTCCCCAAGATCTGCATCACTGGGAACGATGACCCCCTCCAGAGCCAGTGGAGAAGCCATCCACTAACCCCGTTTTCCCCAGGATGAAGCTCACTGGGCACGATGCCCCCTCCAGAACCAGTGGAAAAGCAATCCACTCACCCCATCCTCCCCAGGATGAAGCTCACTGGGCACAATGAAGCTCACTAGGCATGATGCCCCCTCCAGAACCAGTGGAGAAGCCATCCACTCACCCCATCCTCACCAGGATGAAGTTCACCGAGGACGATCACCCCTCCAGAACCAGTGGAGAACCAATCCACTCACCCCATCCTTCCCAGGATGAAGCTCACTGGGAACAATGCCCCCTCCAGTACTAGTGGAGAAGTCATCCACTCGAAAGCCTGTGGCCTTGCATTCCCCAGGACAGAGCACAGGGCATGTTGCCCACTCCAGAGCATGTGGGCAAGTCACCCACTCGAGAGACTGTGGCCTTGCACTCCCCAGGACAGAGCACAGGGCATGTTGCCCCCTCCAGAGCATGCAGGCAAGTCACCCACTTGAGAGACTGCGGACTTGCACTCCCCAGGACAGAGCAATGGGCATGCTGCCCCCTCCAGAGCATGTGGGCAAGTCACCCACTCGAGAGACTGTGGCCTTGCACTCCCCAGGACAGAGCACAGGGCATGTTGCCCCCTCCAGAGCCAGTGGAAAAGTCATCCACTCGAGAGACTGTGGCCTTGCACTCCCCAGGACAGAGCACAGGGCATGTTGCCCCATCCAGAGCCAGTGGAGAAGTCATCCACTCGAGACACTGTGTCCTTGCACTCCTCAGGACAGAGCAATGGGCATGTTGCCCCCTCCAGGAGCAGTGGCATTGTACCATCTTCTGGCTGAGGTGCCCCCGTTCCCGGTCCCCCTGAGGTGCCTGCCTATTTTCCACCTGATGCCCCTGCAGTGTTCTCTCCGTGTTGTTGCAGGAGTGAGGTGGGGCCTTGGACTTTGTGATGTGGCCCTGTGGCCCATGAACAAAGAGGACTGGGCAGTGGTCCCTTGATTTGTACATATGTATATATTTTTTTTATTTGGATGCACGTATTCCTACAATATTTAGCTTATTACACTCACTTTAATCTATTGTAGTTGTCCTTGCATTATTCCTGAGGGGTGCGGGGTCAATATGTTATGTTACTGCATCTGCTTGTGACTATGGTGTATGGTGTTAGGGGTGGTGGTGTTGCATGTGTGTGTCACTTTTTCCTCCCCCCCTCCCCTGTGTGCTAGGCAGCTGTCCTCACCGTGGTGGTCTTCACCATCGTTGGTGTTCATAGTGGAGCAGCACGTAAAGAGCATAGGGAAGACATGCAACTTGGGCTCCATGGCGGCGTGGTTCTTCCCAGAGTCTCCACAGGTGAGTCGTTTCCCTTCTGTGCAGTGTTTCCGCCAAGCTTTTGATGTTGTTGGCACCGCCCCCCAAAAGGTGGTGGATTGGCATGTCTTAATTCAGTGGGCGGAACATTGTCTTCCACCTGGCTGTAGGCGGTTACCGCCGTGGTGCCTGACGATTCCGCCCTGGCGTCGGTGTGTTAAAGTGGCTGTCTGTCTGATCTGTTTCTTCCGAGGTAATAATTTGCCGCTAATTACTGTCGGCCTGTTGGCGGTATTAGCGCCACTTTATCACCAACTGCCAGGGTTGTAACAAGGGCCATAGTATCTATGGTCTTTTTCAGCCTTGCTGTAGGAAGCTGGCCTTGTGTGTGGTGGGTACCCAAGGTAATTACACCAGGGTCCAGGTATCCCCTCTTAGTGAAGTGTAGGCAGTGTCTAGAAGCCAGGCTCTCTAGAGGTAGCTGTGGATGAGCAGCCAAAGCTTATCCAGGAGACATGCAAAGATCATGCAACACCACTGAAATCACACAGCACTTATACACATGAAAGAAAACACTTAGTTGTACAAAAATAAAGGTACTTTATTTTTGGAACAAATCACCACAAACTACTAGACAGGTAACCCACCCTTAGGAGGCAAGTAATACACTAAATATATTCACTAGTAATCAGATATAGGCCTAAAAAAGGTTAGAAAACAGTGTAAATAGTAATAACCAATAGTGACCCTAGGGGGAGCACAAACCATATACTAAAAAAATGGAATGCAAACAAGGTACCCCCACCTAGGTAAGTAAAACGTGTAGAGGGGAGCTGGAAGTACTAGAAAACCACAGAAGTAAGTAACACAGTTCCACCCCAGCGACCAGAAATGCAGAAGTAAAACACTGGATTTTCCCCGAAGCACCCAAAAAGAGGAAACGGAAAACAAAAGACACTCAGAGAAGCCTGAAAGAAATCCAGCAGTGGATTCCTGAAGAAACAAGACCTGTGGAGAGAGGGACCAAGTCCAAGAGTCACAGTGGAGTTCAGGAGGAGTAGGAGCAAGTATCCACTCAGCTGTGGATGCAGGAGTTGGTCGACGGTGAGCACTGTAGCTCTGGAGCTGGAGAAGAGTTTCTACTGGATGCAGATGAAGTACCACGCTGGAAAGAAGATTGCAGATGGGTGTCGGTGCAGGAATTCCACCAACAAGCTTTAGCAAAGACAAACTTGCGGTTAGTGGAAAAGAGGTGCTGCCGGGGGCCAGCAAGGTCCAGAAGGACTCATCCCAGGAGGGGGAGTCACAAGGGCGCATTTGAGTCGCAGGGAGTCCACAGGAGCGGAGGCAGCACCTACAGAACGGGGACACAGGAGTCGCAGAATAATCCCACGCAGCACTACAAAAGAGGATCCCACATCGCAGGAGAACCACGCAGGAGGCTGTGCTTTGCAGGATGAAGTGCTGGGGATTGGAGCTACACGTCGCCTGAAGATCCCTTGGAGGAGATGCAAACATGCCTTGGCAGCTGCAAGGGATGCGGTGCACGGGGGTACTGTCCAGCGTGGGAAGGCAAAGGCTTACCGCCACCAAAGTTGGACAACTGGCAGAGAGAACCAAGAGGACTACTCCAGATTACCACCCATGATGCAGGATCCATGCAGCTCTGCAGGAGAGGGGATCCAAGCAGCCGGTCGTCACTTGTTGTAGATGCCTGCGGTTGCAGGGAAGTGACTCCTTCACTCCAAGGGAGATTCCTCCTTCTTCTTGTGCAGGCTGAAGAATTGCAGTCTTCAGAGGATGCACAGCTGGGGAAATGTTGCAAAGCTGGCAGGAGACGTGGAAACAAAGTTGCAGAAGAATCTTCTTCATTGTAGCAGCGTTTGTCGGTTCCTGAAAGCTCCAGTCGTGGTTCCAGTGGCCAGAAGTTGAAGTAGAGATTGCAGAGGAGTCCGGCTGGAATCCTGCAAGCTGAATCTGAGGAATCACAAAAGAGAGAGAACCTAAATAGCCCTGAAAGGGGGATTGGTCACCTAACCAGGTAGGCACTTGTCAGGAAGGGGCTCTGACGTCACCTGCCTGGCCTAGCCATTCATATGCTCCCAGAGTCCCCTGCCAACATTGGAAACAAGATGGCAGAACCCAGGGGCCCTCTGGAGGAGCTCTGGTCACCACCCCTAGGGTGGTGATGGACTGGCGAGTGGTCACTCCACATTCCCTTATCCAGTTTTGTGCCAGAACAGGGACTGGGGGTCCCTGAACCGGTGTGGACTGGTGTATGCATGTAAGGCACCAAATGTGCCCTTCAAAGCAAACAGTGGCTTGGGGAGGCTACCCCTCCCAAGCCAGTCACACCTATTTCCAAAGGGAGAGGGTGTTACCCCTCTCTCTCTCTCTCTCTCTCTCTCTCTCTAAGGAAATCCCTTGTTCTGCCTTCCTGGGCTTGATCAGATGAAGCAGCAGGAGGGCTGGAACTGGTCTGAGGGGTGGAAGCAGCTGGGCTGTCCAGAAAACGCTATAAGACTGGTGGTAGCAACGCTGCGGGTCCTCTAAGGAGCCCCCAGAGTGCATGGAATCATACTTCCAATACTTGCAACAGTATTGGGGTATGATTCCTATATGTTTGATACCAAACATGCCCAAGTTCGGCGTTACCATTATGTAGCTGGACATAGGTAGTGACCTATGTCCAGTACACATGTAAAATAGCATCCCCGCACTCAGAAAGTCCAGGAAAATGGGTCTGGAGTTTGTGGGGGCACCTCTGCTAGTGCAGGGGTGCCCTCACACACAGGTACTTGCACCCTGCCCTCCAGGCTGAGTAGGCCTATCATAGGTGCGACTTATAGTGACCTGGTGTAGTGACCTGTAGTGAAAACAGGTGCATGTACCCGTTTCACGCAGGCTGCAATGGCAGGCCTGCAGAACCCTTTGAATAGGCTCCCTATAGGTTGCAGAATAACTGCTGCGGCTCTTAGGCATCCCCTGGAACCCTAATGCCCTGGGTACCTAGGTACCATATACTAGGGACTTACATGTGGGGGACCAGTATGCTAATTGTGGGAAGAAAATGTCAAATTTAAAGGAGAGAGCAAAACTACTGGGGTCCTGGTTAGCAGGAACCCAGTAGACACAGTCAAACATACTGACAACAGGCAGAAAATGGGGGTAACCATGCCAAGAATGAGGGTATTTTCCTACACTTGCTAATTCAAAATACCTCATAATAGCAAATCTATGTCCTTTGAGAATCCATCTACACTAAACGAAGGGCTATATAAAAAGAATTAATGTGAAGTAAACAGATGCTTCATATGTAGCTGCATCATCTTTTATATCCTATGTTGCCATTTGCCGAGTTCTACTGAATGCTATCTTCATGCTGTTATTTTGTCTTCCTTATTTGTTGCATTTGTTCTTAATCAAGTCAGGATCTTCTCCTGCGAATTGTTCACATTTCTAAATCATGTCGTCTATTTCTCTTTGCTCTTTTTGCATTCTTCTTTCTTTCTTACACCTTTGGCATTATCCCTCTTAATGTTCTCTATATTGTTATATAACGTTTCACATAATTACCTGGAATAGGAAGGGCTTAGGCAATTCTATCAAAAGACAAAGTGCTCACTCATCCGCCAAGAGTGAATGTATCCACTGTTCTGTTACAAGAAACCCACTTTAATGATACTGAATGATTGAAACCCAAGAAGAAATGGGTTGGCAATGTTTTTTGTTCCTACTTTGTTAGTCATGAAGATGGTGTCACAAGGCTAATAGAAGGGGTCATGGAGGACATCAATGGAACAAATGTATAGCGGACCACTACTAAAGTAGGATATAGTCAAAGGCGTGTGCTTTTGGTAGGGATGCCAAGCATTGTGGTAGATGAAGATGGAAATATCAACTTACCTGTAACACCGGTTGTCTAGCATTGGCATTGCTCAAACATTCACGTTAGGTCATTCCCCGTTGCCAGATGGTGAACCCTTGGTTAGAAACATTGTCATGTCTCATAGCTTTTATTAACCCATTCACCTAATTATGTGAGAATGAACCTGCAGCCAGAGCGCAGCAATCTCAGGTGTTTCCCCACCAGAAGCTTTCAACTGTCAGATTGTTCTAGCTTGTACAAGAAAAACAAGATAAGGATAAATGCAAGCCTCATGACATGGGGAGAAGGATGGGGAGCATATGACTCTATGAAGGATGCAGTGCTAGAGAACCAGAGTTACATGTAAATAACTTGTTTCCTTCTCCTGCATTGGATCTTTCATAGATTCAAGTGCTTGCATTAAGATTATCATAGCATTATGCAATATCAAAATAGTGGATGGCAGGCATGAAGATTACCTTATTTAAAAAGGTTCTGGAGCACAGCCCTCCCAACTGCCTTATCCTTGTTAACATTCAGGTCTAAGCAGTAATACTTGGGGAAAACGTGTAGTTTTCCATGTGGCAGCCTTGCAAACGTCTTTCAGTGAACGTCCTGCAAAAAGAGTTGTAGCACCTTCTGTTGGTCTTGTAGAATGAGCTCTTACTGATTGTATCAGACATCTTCATGAGCTCATAGGATTCTGTGATGCATGCAACTATCCATCTTGCAAGAGTCGGTTTTGTAACTGGACCTCATTTATCTGTTCTTCCAAAGCCCCACCTTCTTTAGAGGGACGTGGAGGAGCGTAAAAGTATACTAGGTGATTGATTGGACTACGTGAAATGGAGTGACCACTTTAGGTACAAAGGAGACCGTAGTGCAAAGCACCACTTTTTCAGGATAGATGGAGAAGTATGGGGGTTTCGATGATAAAGCCTTATACTTGCTGACTCTTTGGGTAGATGTTATCACCATAAGGAAGGCTGTCCTAATCGTAAGGAGCCTGAGGGGACAATTACGAAGTGGCTCAAAGGGAGCACACATCAGAAAAGTGAACACAACATTGAGGTCCCAATGAGGCATGATAAATAGCAAAGGAGGAAAGAGATGAACAGGATCTTTCAGAAACACAGATACAACGGGGGACTTGAAGAGCAGGCAACCACAAAAAAAAAATCTGAGATGGCATAGAAATACACTTTATATGAGTCCCAAAGCAGAACCCTGCTGGAGAGGACAGAGAATGAGAAGAAGGATTTGAGATAGAGGGGCAGAAAGGGGATCAATTTGTTTTTCTGCACACCATGGCACAATGTTTTTCCGCACACTATGCCACAATGTTTTTTCAACAACAGGCACATACTGTCTTGGTGAAGGGACACCTGGCTGCCAAAATTACATCACAGACTTCTGGAAGAATGTTGAAAACTGTCAACTGTCACCACTCAATCCCCACGCAAGAAGGCGGAGAAGGAACAGTTTCAGGCGCAGAAACCTTCCCTGCTGCTGCAACAGAAGATCCTCCCGCATGGGTAGTCTGATCGGAGGATCAATGGTCATGCTTAAGAGCTCAGGATACCAGGCTCTGTGCCCAGTTCAAAGCCACAAGGATTACCTGGGCCCAGTTGTTCTTGAGAACTCTTGGCAGGAGTGGTACTGACGGAAAGGCGAACAAAATGCCTGAGCTCCACTCAAGACAAAGAGCGTCTCTAAGGTGAGCCGCTTTAGAAACTGTATGCGTGAGTCGGTTTGGAAACTCCAGTAACAAAACTACTGACATTGTGCGTTTTCGGAGGTGGTGAACAGATAAATATCCAAGACTCTCCCCACTATTGAAATAGACATTACGTCACCTCCAGGTGGAGACGTCATTAGTGACCTGCTAGGCATCGTCAACTGAGTTTGTCTGCCCTGACATTTAGTGAACCCGCCAGGTGTTGAACCACCAGGGATATGCCCAGACATTTAAGACATATGCAGGGGCTCTTGGCAAAGTGTCCATGACCCCATCCACCCTATTTGTTGAAGTACCACATAGCGGTGGTGTTGTCCGAGACAAGCTGCCATAGCCTTCCCTTGGAGGGTAAAAAGGCTTTCAATGCTAGACATATGGATCGGAGCTCCAAAAGGCTGATGTGAAGTCCGGATTCCACTGGAGACCAGAGACTTTCTGAGCTAAACCTCTCCTAGATGACCACCCCACACATATATCACTATTGTGAGGTCTGGTTGAGAAAGGGAGAGGGGTCTGCTGCTGGCCCAACTGTGGTTTGTTAGCCACCACTGTAGACCTTTCGCAGTTCCTTCTATCTTCTAGATGTCTGAGAGATTCCTCTGCTGCTGTGCTTACTGGAACATCAGGTCCCACTGCATAACCCACATATGTCAGTGTGCATGTGTTACCAGCAGGATGCAGGAGGCCATGAGTTTCAACAGCCTCAAGGTCAGTGTTACCAAATCCAGGATAGAGGCTGAAATATTAGTATCATAGCCTTAATATCCTGAACTCTCTGTTCAGGAGGATAGGCCTGAAACTGCACCGTGTCTAGAACAGCTTAGATAAAAGGGAGCGTCTGAGAGGGAGTCAGGTGTGACTTTGGCACGCTTATAGTGAACCACAGAGAATGCAAGAGGTCCGTCGTAGTCTGGAGATGGGAAACAGACTGGGGGGAGCCAACCTTCAACAGCTAGTCTTTGAGATAGGGGAAGACTGGAACCTCTGATCTCTGCAGATGAGTTTCAACCACTGCCATTACCTTGGTCAATATCAGAGAGGCAATGGGGAGCACAGTGAACTGAAAATGCTCTTGCCTACTGTGAACTTAAGGGAATGCCTGTGGGCAGGCAGGACAAAAATGTGAAAATAGGCATTGTGCAAGTCCAACGCCACCATCCAGTCTACTGGGTCCAGGGCAGACAGGACCTGAGCTAACATGAACGTTCTGAACTTCTCCTTCTTGAGGAAGTGATGGAGGGGCCTAAGTCTTAGATAGGACAAAGGCCTCTATTCTGTTTTTTGACACCAGAAAGTAGCAGGAATAGCAGCCAGGACCCACTTCTGTCATCAGCACCCTCTCTAGCTCCCATGGCCAAGAGAGTATTGACTTCCTGGCCGAGAATGAATTGGTGATCCTCCTTCTGCCTTTCTTAAAATGGTGGCCAGGGGGGTAGAGCGGTAGAGCTAGTCACAAAGGGGGGGTGGGGGGGTGGGGGGGGGTTTAATTAGCCCTTTGGACAATTTGCCAACACACCTGTCCGATGTTATAGCCTGCCAGTGGGGCAGGTGATGGCGAATCCTGATGCTAACTGGATGCCCATGATGGTATGACGGCAGATTAGGAGGGTTTGGGGAATCTGGCTGCCAAGTGGGTGGTTTGACCGGACCACTAGCTACCCGATCCACGTGGTCTGTGGATACTGCACCTTCAGCCACGCAGAGGCTAGGAAGCATGCAAGGCACGGTGGCTGGGAGGGTAAAGGCATGGCTAGAAGCCCCTTCTGTGGCCACAAAAGGAGTGAAAGGCGGATTGAGGGTGATGAGAGGCTACATAAAGGCCTAAGGGCCTGGCCGTAGCCCTGCTGTGCTAGAAGCACTGAAGTGCTTAATTCGTCTTCCCTCTGAAGAGAATGAAGCCATCAAAGTGCATGTCCATAAGAGAGGACTGGACATTCCCAGACAAAACCAGTCCTCCTCAACCAGATGTGGCGTTTCAAAGCAAAGCAACTCTAGATGAAACCGCTGTGCCCAGTGAGTCGGTTGTGTCAAGTCTACAATGAATGATTAACTTCACTGCATCTCTATGGCGTGGGCCTCCTCCGGGACCGTTGTCAGCACTTGGGCAACCGTGTCCCACAAGTCGTGGGAGTAGTGGCCCAAAAGGCATGCAGCCTTCAGAGCCCACCCTGCCAGCCTGGTGGAGGAAAACATCTTCTTCCCCAATGTGTCCAGCCTCTTGGATTTCCTATCCGGGGGTGCGATAAAGAATGTGCAAGGATTTACATGGGACGTGGAGGCTTGGACCACCAAGCTATCTGGGGTAGGGTGTTGGGTGAGGGAGTTTGGGTCCCCTGGAGCGTGGAAGTGGGCAACTGTCCTGTTCACAGGTGCCCATATGCTGGGTTTGGACCATGTCCCCAGCAGGAAGTCAGTGAGGGCTTTGAACAGTTCTGAGGGATAGACTCTCGGGTGCAGCACCTCCATCAAGACATTAGTCTTGGCTGCCAGTGAGGGAAGGCTATGGTCCAGGACCTTGGACACCTGCCACACCACAATTGCAAAGGACACTCCCTCCTCCATAGCCATGGTTTAGGGAGAAAGCAAACAGTACCTGGAAAAGTATCCAGTCCACTGAGTTCACGCAGGTCCTCACACCAGTCCATGTCAGGGTCTTCATAGTGCTAGTATTTTTCAGGGTCCAACAACCCTCACAATCCTCCCCGAGCAACAGCCCATAGGAATAAGACTGTGGCTCCGACCTGCGGGGTATGTCTCCACTTGGCACTCTAGGCTCCATGTCGGAATGAGGACTGGCATGGCGCCAGTATTGGTCAACATGGTACGACCGATGCCTTTGGGCCCCAAGATGTCAGAAGGGGCCCCTTCTGGTTACAAACCAATTGCTCCAGCCTCGATGCCAGTAAGGACCATCGGATCCATTCCTGGATCCAGACCGATGTTGGTAGTACTGTGTTTATTTTTGGTGCATCCAAGGCTCTAGAGGAGGTATCAGACAACATCTGACCTGATGTTTGTTTCTTAGAAGCATGGTCAAAGGGTCTTGGAGTCTACTTGGAAGTCTTGCTGACAGACCTCTCTTTATAAGCCACTCTTGTCCTTGCCTTGACCAGAAGGCGTGGCTTTTTCAACTTTATCCTCAAGAGTGGCTAAAACCAATCTTCCTTCATGATCCTTTAGAGTCTTTGAAGAGAAAGTGAAACATCTCACATTTCTTTGGATTGTGGCTGCGATGAAGGCAGTAAAGACACTTTGAATGTGGGTCATATATAGAGTTTCTTTTTTCCACAGGCTTTACAGGCTTTGAAGAGTGACTTTTTCTGTCCCAGTTCTTTTATGTTGCTCTAAGGCTGCATGACTGGGGAACACCTGAGGATGCTGGTCTCAGATTAGCTGCATTTGGTTCACACATAATGAGGTGAATGGGTTGCTAGAGTCTATGAGAAATTTCAGTATTATGACGTGGAGGGCCTACACTGCTATATTAACATTCTAACCAACGATTCCCTGTCTGACAACTGGGAATAATTCAAACATGTGAATCTATGAAAGATACAATGCTGGAGAAGTTGCAGTTTACATTTATATCTTCAGACTTCATTGTAGCCGAAAATATTGAGCAATTTTCAACAAGATAAACTCTTTTCATTTTAAATGTTAGTGCAGTTCCATCTTCACTGAGGTTACCTCCTGATATCAAGATGTTTCATTACTACTGCAATTTTATTGGGCCTTACTGAAGGTACATACCAGCAATAAATACTGTACCATGATCAGTACTGATGTCTATCAAACCTATAGTTTCCAAAGCCAGTGGCCTGCACATTGGGGGTACTCCCTTGATGGATGGCAGAGGCCCTTGGGTAATGACTAACTCATTGAAAATTGGCCAGTATCTACAGCTAAGTTACGTTCACAAAAACAAAAGAAAAAAAATGATGGACTGCATCTACCCCCGTTCTAAAGGGCAGTACTGAAGTTACACACGTGACAATCTGTACTGCTTTGAGTGCTATCATAATTCTGAGCCCATAAATAGGGAGCATTGTGCTTTGGAGTCTACGCATATGATACACTATTGAAATCGACGTGTCTTGTTTCTCAATTGTTCCCCAAAACCATAAAATGTGTGATCCCAACATATACCAAAAGGCCACATTATTGCATGTCATTGTGTCAAGACGAATAGCACTGTCTGTGAGCATATCCCAAAGATGCAGACAGTTTAGGGATTAAACACCAAACAGTCCACTTTGTAATTCCTTTCAGAAACTACAGGAGTTTATCAGGAATGAAGATGTGAAGGCACTGTTATGCATTTATCTACTTTCTTTATACATCACAGAGTCAATGAAAGCACCACAGTGCTGTACAAGTAGCAGGTCATCCAGTTTCTCAATTCAATAGTGTTCCTCTATATGAATATGATAATAAACAAGAGAGCACAAGGGTGTGGGAGCATATGCTGCCTGCTCACCTGCAGGTCTTCTAAAAAAAAAAAGGAATTTTTGGTAGAGTGGTCTAGATATTGCCTGAAATATCCAACCATCACATAAGGTTAACAGTTTTGCATATCACAAATTCCAACAATAACAGAAAAATTCTGTATGAATGAAATTTGATTTTTCTTGCCTTTTAATCCAAACCTTTCTAGTAAAAGTGTAAGATTTTCATTCCAAAACAAGAAACATTGTATCTGAATATTAAAAAAGATAAAGCTATGGATACAGAGAGGCCTGGCCTACTTAACCTCCTGAACACATCGGTTTTAACTCATTTTTTGTAACATTAAGATCCAAAAGCTCATATACATCATATACTTAAATCGCCTTTATTCATTAGCAATACAATCACACACAATCAAACCTTTGTTTTCATGTATTTATTTCTGCTTAAGAAACCCTGCACAGGCAATTCAAATAAAAACAAAATAAATATGTGCATGTATACGGAAAACTGCTCTTTCTAATGAACAATTATACACAATGTACAGCGCTTCATATTTAACGGGAGGGCATCGAAATTGACCAGCCCCAAATAAAATTCACCAAAATCTCTTCATGCAAACTTATGAAAAATGACTAACATATGAAAAACATCCCATTATCACTTTTTTGCAGTTTTTATTTTACAGTCACAAAACCACACTACATTCTTTACATTTAGAGTAAAATGTGGCCACTGTTTATAATGTTGGTTTATGATGCTAAAACACTCATGGTTGTCATAAAACTGTGTCACCAGAGTCTGATTCAGGGCACCATTTCATATTAAAAGAAAGCAAATAATGTCCACATAACATTAATAGTCTGTGTCAGACCCCTCTGCATTGTCCACATTCCGCGACAGCATATAGTTGTCCATGTCTATTGACCTACAGTTATTGATTGCATATCGCAAACGCTCTGCCATGACCAGCTGGCTGGAGTAAGGTGGAAGTCGCAGCTGAAAGAAGCATGTCTGTGAGGTAGGCAAGCTGTCGTAAGGCTGTAGGAAATAAGAAAAGGAAACATCAATACTGCAAAGTAGTTTTAAAATAAAATACTTTCAGCTACACCGCTTTAGAGAAACTTGGTTTGGGGAATATTTAAACAAAGCAAGGGATTAAAATAAATACAATGTTTACGTGCAGGATGTTAGAGATTCCTGTACATTTTCAGTCTAAATCTGTCTCCTCTTAACATCATAGGTGTTTACAAATACACTTTTAAGCTGTATTAATATTCAATTAATTAAATGTCCAAAAATACAGCATAAACGTTTTGGCGTAATTGGGAGGAGAGTCCTGTAAATGTTATCTCTAGCAATAGCTCTTCAGTGCTGTGAGGGAGAGTTATTGCTAGAACTCTCCCTCACAGCTCTGCCCATCCATGAAGCGACAACACCAGCCCATACATAGCGCCACCCTGTGTGCTGGCTTCACTTTGCCTCGCCCACCTGAGGCATACAAAAGATGCACCGTAAGAGCTTAACAGCAGACAATAAAACAGAGATAACATGATAAATACCCGTAGAACAGTCTATAAACAACACAAGCAGAGGGAGAGGACGGTGAGGGATCTACAGGGTGATATTAGTATCCAGCAGAAATATCATTACAGAAGGTGATGAGTTCTTCTGGTTGATACCTTTTCCTGAAGATTCCTCATCTTATTGATGATTTTTAAACTACTAACCACTGAGAGGCACAACAGAGTAGTGCAGACTATCCCAGGTAAATAGTGAAACTTAGCCCTAGCGAAGTACCCCTCTATTCGCACCTGAGCCGCAAGACAATAATGCCTTCCAAAAATATGCAGTGAAGACCAAGTAGTCATCCAGCAAATATCAGCCACTGAAGCGCATTTGGTCAGCGTAGCTGAAGCAGCTATAGCCACTCGGGAGGGTCCACCTTCTCTAAGGTATAGCAAATTTTTATGCAAAAAGAGATCTGATGCACAATACTATGCTTTGTCATTATTGTACCTTTCTTAGTGAAAACCAACAAAATATTCACCCACTCTGATCTTGTCTGATCAATGTAGGAGACAGCCTGTGGAACTACTCCTACTCCTTGAAATAATTTGGGGAGGGATGTACAATTCCTGATCTTCTAGAGACAGGCATCTCAAGGCATCCTTCACATTCAGACAACCCACCAGATAAGCTGACACCAGGAGAATTCTATGTTTCAGAACCCACTTCTACACAAGCAAGCCCTTCCTCTTCTGAGGTGGTAAAAGAACCTGCCCAACGTGGCCCAAGATAGAGGGAATAAACACTTTCAGTGCTAGGTGTGCTGTCCTGACTCAGAAAATGGAATACCTTCCCCACTCCCCCACCAGAAGCTCACCAAAGAGGCTAAGCAATCAAAAGGGGTTTGAGGTGGCAGAAACAGCTGCTGTAGAGGGAGACTGGAACAACATCCGTTATTCTTACATCCCCTCTCTCCTGCAAAAGGAGCATAAAAATTGCTCTGGGTTTGAACCAGCCACGTACACTGCCATGGTAAGGAGGGTATGCCACCAAAAAAATGCCACAAAAATGGTGATACTGTTGGAAAAAACTGTTTAGCCTGTAAGATCAGTTCCAGGGAGGGTGGTGAGAAGTTACTGTTTTTGAGCCTCTGATGGAGTCTGCTTTCTTGATTAATAGATCTCTGATCATCATCACCTGCCATATCAAATAGGGCAGCCTAGACGAGTCCAGAGAGCCCAGTTAGGTGCATCAGGCATGTCTCCACAAGGTAACATCAGGCATGTCTCCACAAGGTAACTCCAGTAATCATGGAGCAGGGCATCGTATCAGTTGAATTTATTCCACATATCAGAATTTTTTCTGAAGCATTAACGCAATCTTTAACTAACTAGGAAAACAGACGTTGTATACGAACTGGAAGACAAATTAAAGCAAAACTCACCATTTCCCACAGGATGTGGGCATACTGCCTGATTAGACATATGGCATAAGCGGTGCATAGGACCAGACGACTTGAAAATAAACCTTTGAATTCAATTTTACTGATGATGCTTGAACCACCAGTCTTTGCGGGAGAAGGCTGGGTTGAAAAGACTTTTGCATTAGATAGCACACATTGATTAGTCTGCCTGTGAACTGCCAGATCCAAAAGTGTTTTTCCCAGGCACTCAGACCCGAATCTAGCAGGCAATTATTGAAAGGGAGAGGACGGTCCAAAGATGTTGAAGATTCTTGCAGGAGTTCTACGTTGAAAGCAGACTCTGTAGACAGGGTAAATTGAAGAGCCTTTGCTGATTTACACACAAAGGTCATGAATGGACAAACTTCCCAAGAGAGAAGGCCCTAACTTAGGGCATATTATACTCGGGGATATATTGAGACCACTGGCATTCTGAAAGTCTAAGTAAAGCCAAGCATGGGGAAACCTCTGAATCTTCCTCCTCTGTGCGCCTAATATTTATGCTTCATATCACAAGCATGTCTGAATCTGAGCCTATGAATTCTTCCACAGACGCAAACCTCTATGTAAATGGTCAGCAAAATGCTGATCTTCAATTGGAGTTTCAAGCTTCTTACTAGTGATCTAAATGATTTCCATAAATGTAGAGAGCTGTGGCAGTGCTAAACATGCCTCTGAAAGTTGTGTCTGAGAAAATATCTGAAGTGGTGTTTAGAGGCCAGAGCATCTGGAGACATGGAGTCGGGTGGAGTTAGGGCCTGACCCACCAAGCTGAAGCTGACAGATGAAGCCTGAAACTAACCATAATCAGCTTGAAGGAAACGCCAGAATTGGGGGATTGTGTCACCAACTCACAGGACTGTTTATGTGATAACAAAGAGCAGGACTTGTCTTCAGTATAGTTTTACTTATTTTCTCATGTGAGGATCATTTAAGGGATCATTCCATGCCAGGGTACTTACCTGAGGTAGAAGAGAAGAACCTTTTTGAAGCTCCTTATACAACTGAGCCAACAGCTTATGTCTCACTGTCTTACCCTAAGACCTTCAGGTGCATGAAGGTACAGGAGTCAAATCTTAAGATATCATGGTCGACACCAGCGTCTGTATGGTACATAAAACCAGGAACAGGCTATCAGCACAGCAGGTGTTGCTGTGTTAATGCAGGTATTGTCACCTTCTGGTTGGTTGGAGCCATGATTTTAGTAGAGCAAGGCCATCTGGAAGCTCCAGAGATCTCTTGCTTAGAAAAACAGATTCCAGATCTCACCTGGCATCCAGGGATATTCATGACATCAAAAATATGGAGAGGGAATATTCTTCAGAAGGTTAGGTTAGTTGCTTGTAATATGCTTAGGGTGTCAATACAAGTGTCTAGCTCCTCCGATAACATGCCCAGTATTTCTGGTATAGGAGTCATCAGTAATACTAGGTTATGGTATTACTGAAGATAATAAATTAATACCCTACATGCCCCACTGGCCTGGGGCATAAGAACTGGAAATCAGTGATGCCACACTGATTTCCAGTGGTGAACCTGTAATTCTGGACGATTATCCAGGGATAAAGTTTCCAGATCCTATCTTGCAAACTTGACCTGGAGGATTTGTCCCTGTTTAACCATGAAATATTACTGCATCTGGTATTAACATATGTGGTAATAGTGCTGGAGTTGTAACACTGCTAAGGGAGAAAACACCCGTTTGTTCTGAAAACAGAATTTAGGCTAACCTTGTATTACAACCCTGACACCACCTCAAAGAGAAGGGGAGGCGAGGCAGAGAGGAAGGGCCAATAAAGAGAGAAGTAGGGATTCAGGAGAGTGAAAAAAGGAGGAGCCTTTGGAAAAGAGTTCATACTTGAAGTGTTTGTAGCCTGCTAAAGGAGTAGTAATATACAATGGCTAGCCAACCTTAGGCGGTGTGTCAGCTGGAAAGTAAAGTGAGACCAGAAGACACATAGTAGAAAGGTGAATTGCAAGGAAGGATCAGAGAGTGAGCATGTTGGGGTAGGGTAGAGACAGGTAGGTATGATTGATGTGGAAGCTTGAGAGGAAGCAGAGATTGATACAATGAGATATCATTGTACCTAAATGAGGGTGAATGGAGGAGAGAGTAATTAAGGAGAAGCAATAAGGAGAAGCAAGAGGGAGAAGGACGAGGTAAGATGAAGAATAAAGAGGAAGCGCAATAATGATAAATAAGGATGAAAAAGAATGGAATGGAGCAGGTATTAGAAAGAAAGAAGAAACAAAGAGGGGACACAAGAGGATGAGAAAGGCAGGTAGAGGGAGTAGAAATATGGAAAAAGGAAGAGAGGAAACGGAGGAAGATGGAGAGAAAAAGAAAGCATGCAGACTAAGAGGGAAAAGGAATAAAAAGAGGAAAGAGAAGGTGAAAAGCAAGGAAGATCAGGGAGCAGTTGCTGGAGGAAGTACAAGATGGAAGGAAGAGGAGGAAGAGGGAAGAAGAAGAGTAGATAGGGTAAAGGACAGGAAGAGGAGGCAGGGGGAAGGAAAAAAAAGAGGAAGGCTGACCATCTTTCTTCAGCATCAAGAAGTAACAGGAGAAATTGACTTTCCTCTCCTCTTTCACAGGATTCTCCCTATTGTACCTTTGACCAGCAATGACTGAACCTATTTGGTGAGGATGGAGGCATGTGTTGCTAAAGTCTGATCGAGACCATAAAGAAATGGATGGGAGGGTGACTAAACAGGAACAGCGTAACCATGATAAACAACCTTCAGGATCCAGCTGGACAGGCAAAATTTATCTTGCCCCCTTTTCGGCTGGCCCCTAAGGAGGTATCAGAGCGGCTTTGCAGAGGTAGCGGAAAACTGACCATGCTGATGGCCTTGTCCATTGCCAATACAATGAAGACACAAAACAGGATAGTTGCCTCGTGTGGTAAACTAGGTCCCAGGAGTAACTGCTGAACTTTTGGTACTACTGGTAGTATGGGCAAGGTACAGTAGGCCCGAGGAGCAGGCCATAACACAGATATCTTTGAACTGCTCCAAAGCTGAAGTTGTCTGGTCTCCTATCAACCTGGAGCTGTCAAAGATATTCATAAGGGATGCCAGCATATCCACAGGCAAGAATGATGCACATAGAGGCATGACAGCTACTTACACATTAGTGCCATAGCATGACCAATAGTTTCCGTAAAATGTACTTGGACATGTCATGTATGTTGTGGACTGTCTGGTCAAAAGTATTTTGATCTCCTCAGAAAGGGCAGGAACACTCTCGCTTGATATATCCTGGAGGAATTGATAGAATCTACCCAACAATCAAACATCAGTCAGAGACCACAATACCAAACTGGCTGAAGAGAACTACTGTTGCCAAATGCATCAATAAGCTTTGTTTCTCTGTCAGGCAGAGCAGTAGTGAAATCTTGCTTGCCAAAGCTGAACGAAGAGACTCTCTAGCATGGGATGTTGTGTCAAAAAGACTGAACCACCAAGAGCAGCACTCTGTCAGTAAGTGATGAGGCAACTTACCTGTTGCACCAAATATCCTACAGTCAAGGTTTTCCTCAGGGCTTAACTGAAAAGTAACAAAGGCTCTGAATTTGAAGTACCAGACTGCAATATTCTGTATGAAAATTCACTTTAGTTGCCAATTGCAGTATTAATATCGCTGCAGTTCTATACATCACCACTGAAAAGGAGGCACTTTCCCAGGGGAGGGGGTCTCAAGTAGGGTGTCCAAACCCAACTCTGCTGAAGCATTAAGGTCACTAGCATTCATAAAGTCTAAATACAGACCAGCATCAGTATAGTGATGGTGTAACACAATAAAACCTTTCTCATCATTATAGGTGGGCGAGCCACTGAAAGCTTGATCCAGGCTTGAGCATGAAGCTTGGCTCTGTGTCAGCTCGAGGTCCTTTTGGAACATCAGGCCCATAATAAGCTGAGCTTTTATGTGGCTTCTGCCTTCCTCACTCTACCCAGAATGTTACGCTATGGTCAGAGCTGCCAACTGCAGAACTGGAGGACCAAGTTCAAGGCTTGGTGCTGGCTTAACATCCTTTGATTCTGGGTAAATTCCTTAATCTCCCCATGCCTATAAACAATGCATGTGACCTTGTGCAAATGCAAATGGTCCTTTTTGGAAATGGCCCTTTTTGCAGGGTCATCCCCAGTCTTTTTGCCTCCTTACTCCTATTTTATCTGACCTGTTTTTGTTGGCTTTAGGACTCTGGGCACTTTACCACTGCTAACCAGTGCTAAAGTTCATATGCTCTCTGTTTAAAGTGTACTGTTGATTGGTTTATCCATGATTGGTGTTTTTGATTTACTGTTAAGTCCCTAGTAAAGTGCACCAGAGGTGCCCCGGGCCTGTAAATCAAATGCTACTAGTGGGCCTGCAGCACTGGTTGTGCCACCCACATTAGTAGCCCTGTAAACATGGCTCAGACCTGCCACTGCAGTGTCTGTTTGTGCAGCTTTAGACTGCCAATTCGACTTGGCAAGTGTACTCACTTGCCAGACCTAAACCTTCCCTTCTACTACATGTCAGGCACCTCTAAGGTAGGCCCTAGGTAGTCCCAGGGGCAGGGTGCAGTGTATGTTTAAGGACATATACTAATGTGTTTTATGTCCTAAGTGTGAAATACTGCCAAATTTGGTTTTCACTGTGCAAGGCCTATCTCTCTCATAGGTTAACATGGGGGCTGCCTTTAAGTATCTTTAAAGCGCAGATTCCCTTCGAGAGTAGATAAAATGTGGAGTTTAGGGTCTCTGGACTCACAATTTAAAAATACATCTATTAGTGAAGTTTGTTTTTAAACTGTCTGTTTGAAAATACCACTTTTAGAAAGTGGGCATTTTCTTGTTTATACCATCCTGTGACTCTGCCTGTTTGTGGATTGTCTGTCTGGGTCAGTTTGACAGTTGGGCTGGTTTGCACCTCTCTAGACAGTGACAACAAAAGGGGGTGGGGGTGTAGCCTGCATATCCTGATGAACCATCTGAGCTAGAGAGGAGGGAGGAGTGGTCGTTCACGCCTGAAAGGACTGTGCCTGCCCTCACATAATGCAGTCTCGGACCCCCTGGTGTGGGTAGGGGGCCTGGCCTGGACAAGGAAGGATCTTGCAAACACTTGAGACTATGCTTGGAAGATTGCCAACTTCAAAGGCAGAACTGGGTATAGGAAAAAGACCCAAAACCCCAGACTTTTAGAATCTTTCTGGAATCAAGAGGAACCTCTGCCCAGGAGAAGAGCTGAAGAGCTGAAGGAGGGGTACTGTCCCTTTGCTGGGTTGCTTTGCTGGACTGGCCTGCAGTTGCTGCTTCTGCCTGAAAAGAGTGCAAAGGGTGAACCTTGCTGTGTGTCCTGCTTGAGAAAATTTTCCAAGGGCTTGGAGTAGAGCTTGCCTCCTGTTGGAAGTCTCAGGGACACCAAAGACTTCAGTTTCCTCGACCTGCAGCACTAGGAACTTTGTGTTTTGTGCTGTTCAAGAGGAGAAACCACAGCGCCGCCGCCAATGATGCCACTGGCCTGCACCATGACCTGTCGACGCTACACAGAGTTGCATTGCCCTGCTTCGCACCGCGACCCTGGTCTCACGACGCCGTCATCAGACAGCTTCACCGAGCCACTGCTCACACCGCAGACTGGGCATCCCCGACGATGCAGCTCCTGTTGACACTGGCGCCGCTGCCTGCACTGTGGCCACCACTCGTGAGGTACACGATGCACCGTCCCATCCCGCACCGCAGCCCCGGTCCACCGATGCCAGCACCATCGACTACTGTATCGTCACCAAGCATCCTGCCTGCACCGTGGCCTGTGGACACGCTCGTGAGGGTCACGAAGCACCGTCCCATCCCGCACCACTGACTTGAGCCTACTGACGACATCGCTTCAGCAACGACGCCGCTGCCTGCACCGTGACCTGTGGACACCGCATGTCACACCACCCCACTTCACACCGCAGCCCTGGTCTCACCGACGCCGCTGGACGATGTCACCAAGCCGCTGCTTGCACCATGACCTGTGGGCACCGCACGTCGCATCGTCCTGCTTCGCACTGCAGCCCCGACGCCATCCACGCCGGCACACCTGACTTCATCAGGCTGGAGTTCGATATGCAATGCGTGTGACCTCAAGGCCCCGACGACTCCTGCACTGACTCCGGAACCAACACCGCAACGTCAGTGACGCCGCTCTCCGGAGCTCACCGCGAGGATCATGACGCCCTGCAAATCCAAGGTACTGTTTGCGGGTCTTCCCGACACCGTAGCTGGCCCTCAACGCCGTGGTCGGCCTGAACTGTTGGTTTTGTTGATCACAATGCCATGATAGCCCCATGTGGAGCTATCGACTTCAAGCAACTGTAGTTTTGAGTAAATTTTGCAGAATACATATTTTACTGCTGTGTGTTGGATTTTTATCGTATTTGGTCTTGTTTTATAAAGATAAATATTGGCTATTTTTCTAAAACTGGTGTGGTGTCCTTTTGTAGTGTTTTCACTTAATACTATGTGTTATGTGCAAATTCTTTACACATTGCTTCTGAGATAAGCCTGACTGCTCGTGCCAAGCTACCAATGGGGTGAGCAGGGGTTATCTGAGCGGGTATCTCCCTTATCCTGACTAGAGTGAGGGTCCCTAATTGGACATGGTGCAAACCGACTGCCAACTAGAGAGCCCATTTCTAACAGTGCTCATGTCAAGCGCTCCAATAACTTTCGGGTTGAGTTTGCACTATATTTGAAGATAACAAAGCCTTAACCTAGAGAAAGACAAATAGATACCCATTTATTGGCTGATTTGTAGAAAGTGAAACCAGAAAACCTGGACAAAGCACTTCTTCCCCATTTAATTGTGTTCTTAGGCAGATGTTTTATTTTACCAAAAGGAAATAAATTACTTACCTGTAACTTTGGTTCTCCAATACTGGCATCTTTCATAGATTCAAATGCTTGAATCATTCCCCGTCGTTGAGGTAGAAGTCTCACTGTACAATTATGAAAGCAGTACAGGTTACAATCACTACGGTAACTTATTACATAAGAAGTAAACTGCAGCAAATCAGGCATCAGCACTCTCTAGCAGTCCCGTCCACGGAGGCTTCACTCCCTCAGATTTTCAAGTACTAGTGGGAAAGAAATATATACCCATCAGATAAGGTGAGCCTCTAAAGAGAGGAGGGCGGGGAGCATGTGAATCTATGAAAGATGCCAATACCGGAGAACCACAGTTACAGGTAAGTAACTTATTTTTTCTTCTCCAGTATTGGAACTTTCAAAGATTTACGTGCTTGTGTCAGAATAGCTACCAGTAAAAAAAATGCCCAATAATGATGCGAAAGTAGCGGATGGTGGGATAATAAAAGAAGCAAAAGCTCACCTTATTGGCATAAATGACGCAAAACTGCTTGTCCCACTGCAGCATCTCTCTGCACTGTCAAGTCCAGACAGCAGTTCTGCGTAAACGTGTGTTGACTCTTCTAAGTAGCTACTCTACAAATGTTTTGAAGATACACTTTAGCAGTAGTCGTAGACACACTTCTTGCACAGCACGCTCGTAACTCAGCCAGCATAGGTTTTCTGGATGTACGGTGACAAAACTAGATATCTGAAGCAATCAACCATGCAATACTCTGGAGAGTGGAAATGCTTTTCGAAGGTTACCATAAGCAACCAAAAATTGGTCAGATATTCTGAATTGCTGTGTACAGTGCAATACGAATTTTAAGCACTTTTTAACGTCTAATGTGTGATGTCTGGGTTTGGAAAGAATAGCTTTAGGACTACAGGTTTGTTAAGATGAAAGTCTTTTGGAACCTTTGGAATTAACCTTGGGTTGGTCAGTAATATCACTAACTTCTCTGAAGTGTAGAAAGGTTATTTAATTATGAAAGCCTGTATTTTACTTACTGTTCTTGCACAAGTCAAGGCTAATAAAAGAGCCATCTTCCATGACAGGAATAACATCTCAGCTTAGTGAATGGGTTCAAATGGAGTCTTCATCAAGTGAGAAAGGACTAAAGAGGGCAAGATGGAGGAGCCCTTTAAGGAATTCTTTGATAATGCAACTGGACCAGAAGATGTTGAACCTGATGATCTTCAAAATCTTGATATAGCAGCTAAGTGTACTTTTATTGAAGTTTGGGCCAGACCTGATGTGGCTAACTGTAGCAGAGAGGACAGAATACGTTCTGGCATAGTTGACATAGGATGCAGTTGTGACTTTTAACACCATAAACAGAACTATTTCCACTTAAGTTGATAAGTTTTGTTCGTGGAATCCTCTCTGGCCACATCAAGAATCTCCTTTCATTCCTGTGGGATATTCAGGCTCACAAACTTGTTGTGTTTTGGAGCCAGGCTGATAAGTGTAAGGATGCCTGATCCAGGTGAAGTACTTGATTGTGGTTATTTGATTACAAAGCCAAAAATAGTTTCAGGGAATGTGCTGTTTCTCTGACAGCAGGATTAGTTTGATGAACCAATACTGTTTGGGCCATTTTGGGGCTATTTGAATCATCTTGCAGGGCTTTCCCTCCATCTTGTTGAGAAGATTTGGGATCAACGGGATCAGGAGAAATGCATAAGCAAAGATCCCCGACTATTGTATGGACATTGCATTCCCTCATGACCCCAGCTGTGGTTTCCAACTTGCTCAGAATCAGCATTTTCGATTCTGATGAGTCGCAAGTAGGTCTTGATGTCTGCCCCAAAGACTGAGGATATTGTGTAGAGTAACTTGGTTGAGCTCCCACTTGTGGCAGTTATTTTTGGTTCTGTTTGCTGTGTCTGCTATAACATTCCTTATTCCTGGAATATATTCTGCTGTTAACTTTACTTGATGTTTCAGTGCTCACTTCCAAATGTTCTTAACTAAGTGCTTGAGATCTTGTGTCACCCTGTTTATTGATGTAATGCATGGTTGTGGTATTGTCCATGAGTTTTAGCACTGATGATTCTTTTATTCTCTGAAGAAAGGATGGCAGACTCAGTGCCACTGCTTTGAGTTCCAATAGATTTATGTGAAGACTTCTGTGTTGCGGAGCCAACTTTCTCCTGATTTTTAAATCCTGAAGGTGAGCACCCCAACCCTTCAACTGAGACATTCATTGTCACCACAAAATAGACTATTTGCAGTAGGAAGCTTAATCCTATGGAAAGAATATTGTCTTGAGTCCACCAGAGATGGGACTACTTCATGCTCAATGGGATCTGGAGGATGTCCTCGAAGGAGTCTTGAGTTTGTAGCCACTGTTTGTCTAATTCTTCCTGTAGAGTTTGCATTTGAAGATGGGAAAACGGGACCAGAGGAATGCAAGGCAATATCATTCCTAGAATGGATTAGAAGAGGTAAACTGAAATATACCTTCTCTTCAGTAACTCCTCTGCTTAGAATCTGGATGTGGCCTGTCTGTCCTCTTTTAGATGTGCTTTGTCTCGCATGGAGTCTAAAATGGCTCCCAAAAATGACGGACGAAGTGATGATTTTTGTTTGTTTAGGGTCAATCCCGGTTTGTTAAATAGTGACAGACAGGCATTTGTACCTTTGGTTGTCTCTTGACTGGCAGGTGCCTTTATCAGCCAGTCATCTAGGTACGAGAATATTTGATGACTTTCCTGTTTGAAATGAGCTGCCACTGGTGCCAGACATTTTGTGAAAATGGAGAGGGCCTATATAAGTCCAAAAGGAAGAACTATGAACCGATAGTGTATGCAGACTATTCTGAATCTAAAAAATGCTTCTTTGGGCGAACTGGGATGTTAAATTAGGCCTCCTGAAGATCTAGTGTTGTCATTCGTTGGGTGATCTGTAGTTGTTGGAAATGAGGCGGGGATGCTCCCCTTGGAGGTGTATGAGGTGTTTTCTTGTGAACTCTACAGTATGGCCGCAGGTAATTAAATCTAAAACCGACTTGTCTAATGTTAATTTCCACTGTTCCAAATAGTTTGCTATTTTTCATGAGGTTCTTTCACCCTCCTGTAGAATCTTTTTTGCTTACATCTGTACATCCTCAGGCAAACAATCTATGAACGGATCAATATCTAGCCACATTTGCCTGTCGTGGCGGCCAAGCATCACCAGAGAATTAGCTGCTCTAACAGTAGTTGCTGCCATTGTGGAAAAATCCTTGCATATGTTATCTAAATGCCTACCTTCCCTATAGGGTGGCATGGAGATGGGTGAAGAGGGATTTTTTTTTTTTAACAATATTGAGCTACTTAAGTTATTTTGAAGTCTGGCTTGGGTGTTCTACTAAGCAAGCTGGTGAACTCTCAGGTGTCTGATACTTTTTACCCAGTCTGGGAAGTACAGCAGAGAATGTTGGTGGATTTTTCATTATTTTATGTCTTCCTCCCAGATGAAATCCACAACAGGGATAACCTTAATCGATTTCCTAGAAGGCTCCTTAAAGTCATACAAAAAACAATCTGATTGCTTTACTTGCATTTGAAGGTCCAACCATTTGGCTGCTCTTTCGATGAGAATCCCCCAATATCATCAGGAGGAGAAACAACCTGATGAGGCGCTAGTAGTGATGGTGTCAGAAGCAGACAGTCATTGGATGCACTTTGGTCATCTGGTACTTCACCTACCTACCTCTTTGGAAGATGTTCCATCATCTGAAGGTGAAACTGCGATGTTCAGTGCTGGTCTCCTTTTCGGGGTACCGCCAGAGGACCCAACGACTAGGAATGATTCAAGCATGTGAATCTATGAAAGATTCATTACTGGAGATTTTTTTTCTTTTCTTTAATATCATGTTGAAAGCACTTTTAAATATGTGAGTTCAGACTTCCAGCTGTACAAAAATACCACTTTTAGTCAGTGCAGCACTATAATGTGCTCCATCAGTGTCAAAGCTTTTACATGTTAAAGAAATATACTTCTTTGAATTTTGAAGAGACTGAATAATACACATCAAATATTTTCTGGGCTCGGCTCATGCATGGGCTCTTAAATCTGAGCCAGACCACTGCCTTGGTTCTGGCTTGGCTCTCTCTGTTAATTTTTTGGCTCGCCCACCTCTACTCATCATACTCGTCATGCAAAACCTTCTGGTACTGCATCTCAAGCTGAACCAAACACTGAAAATACTGGTGTTGAACCCAAGTCACTGCCAGAGAATCTTCAAATATCATGATCTGCGCCTTAGTGGACTTGTAAAGAAACATTGGCCACGATCTAGACAAACACCGCTCAGAATCCGAGATCAGGGTCAGATCTGGACCTGGGATAGAACCACCAAAACCAGTATATCCTTCGGCAAACAAGTGGAGGTGTGGCAGGAAGCCAGGTCGACTCTTGAAAGACTCTCAGTGCCAGGGAATATGCCCTGCCAGCATAAGCCTGACAGAGGTACTGGGTGGATCCATGGGGCCTGTAGGGGCTCTGGATCATCCAAAAAGGCTGCAGCACTGCCTCCCGAAGGATTCTAACTGATGTGAAGTCAAAGATCCCTCAAGGAATTCAGGTATATTGGCTTCAGCTTGTGGAATGGGATCAGAGTCAGATGGCTAGCATGGAGTCAGGCCTCTAATGCCAATTGCAGGATCACTTCCTGGAGCAGGAGCAACTGGGAGAGTACTCTTGTGTGGCCTTCTTGTGCTTGAGCCAAGACTTGTCCTTCAAGTTCGTCTTGGACTTTCCAGAGGATCAAGACCTAGACCGGGTCTTCAACCAGGAACAGACTTGACATTCGAAGTGCAAGCTGCCCTGTTTCTTGTGTTCAGTGACGCAATTTGAAGCCTGGAGTCTCCAGGTGAGACATATCTCAAGCACACTGCCATGAAAAAATTGTTTTGGAAGTCAATGAAGAACTGACAAAAGGCTGGATCTGTGTTAAAGGGCTCAAAGAAAAAAGGAACGGACATCATCATGCACAGGTGGTGCCTATATATCTTACTCTGTACAATCTCTTTTGGAGCTGAAGAGAGGCAACAGTGGAGTCCAATAAGGCCACCTATCAGAGCGGAGGTACAATTGCTAAAACGTTTCCCAATCCAGTCAGGTGCCCTTTGAGAAATAAAAAAGTGAGGGTTCTGCAATTAGAAGCAACCATCAAAATTACCATTTATTCCAGACAAAGCACCTATTTGGTCATGAACTTAAACACCATATAACTTAATATCCATGACTGGCAATGCCAAGGGGAGAGCAGAGCTCTCTCAAGCTGAGGAGAACAGCCTAAGTGTACTCCAAATGCTCCCTTGTAGTACGGAAACACCTCCTCCCCAAAACCCTCATACAGTCCAAATGGTCCATTATGTGTTCCTTTGGAAAGATGAAAAATGTAAATTTTGGTGCTTTGAGCTTGGTTGAAGCTCCATAGATGTCTTTCAGTGCAAATCAAATTCTTTGTCAATGTTTTGGTCACTAATCCTGCATATTTCTGAAACACTCCATTTTCAAGCTTTGTTAACTATCCCAAGGAAATTATGGTAGAAAAGAAAGTCAAGAATGAGTGAAGAAATGTAGTCAACTTACTCTATCAACCTTCATGATTTGGAATCGCTGAGAGATATCAGCAGTGTTTGCTGGCAGTCGAGACCGTCCAGAGACAAATCTCATGAATAGAACTCTCTCCTCATTCGAAAACTCCTCAAGAGTCTGCCAGAACCACTGCACCAACTGATGTTGTTCATCAACTTCCCTGTATCGAACCACCTTCTTCAGGACCTCAACAGAGATCTCTGGCATGCCACACACCATTTGTTCTAGCTGTTTAGCAGTGAGAAGAGACAATAAAGGAACAGGCACGATCCATGACATTCCTTCACGAACAGCTGCCACCTAAGAAAAGAATATTGCAGATGGAGTTAAAGATCATACAAATATGACTCAAATTATAACACAATGGCACAAGTGGTAAAACATCTCAATAAACAGAAATCCTTTTCACAAAAGTGATCCTAGTAAACTGCTTACAGTCAACAAAAAATCTTAATAGAATACATACAAATATTTCACACAAGATGACAACATTAACAACCATTTTTAATAGACAAATACGGTCTATGGTCCCCAATTGTTAACCATGCCTTTGGCCCCAAAGTCACAGAAAATCTAGGAAGGTACTTGGACAGTCTGCTTTTTTGTATTTATCTTCACTTTTACTGTCCTATTTTACCTACTCGCAAATAAAGACCAGTTTCTGTAAGAAGTACCACATTGATTAGAGATTGAGTTAATTGTGCATAATTCACTGTGTCACTATTTACAAAAATGTCTAAACCACTGAAGTTAGCCATGACTGCCTGACTTTGCTACGTCGGAATTGCCAAGAGCCTTAGAGGAAGTATTAGTTATCCAACTGGACTGAAACAGTTTTGTGGCCTTAGAACACTAAAGATAAACACCCTTCTCCACTATTGGTACTGCCCACTAAAAACAGATGGCCCCAGGACTAACTAGAAGGGTATAAGATTAATTCAGTCTTTTCTAGCATTAGCAACATTACTGTTCAAGTTTGTGCCACTGGACAACCAAAGAATAAGTTGCTCTCTTTCAACAGTGTTCTTTCAATAGAAGAAATAACTCCTGAAGATTTATTACCTGGACCCACTTCCCAGACCAGATCTAGATTTGAGATTTTGTAACAGTATCATAGAGTTACTAGTGCCAGGTATCACTGCTCAGCATGAGGAATAGAGACATGTGAATACACTAGGAGCAGCAAAGAGGATCCTTCGGTTTCCTTTCTTCTGCACTCTTCATTGTCTTAAAATGCAAAGGGCGGAGACAAGTAGTAACAATCAAAATAAAAAAAGAATATATTCATCTTTGAGGGAGGGAAGAGTGGTGAGGAATCGGCCTGAGCTATTGTATCCAGAGGAACGTTACAGAAGTCATTTGTTCACCAAACGATGTCTGCTCCCATATTCCTTAAATTAACCACCCCAAAAACACCCTTTGAGAAGGAGAGTTGAGTATACCTATGTTTCAAATTTAAGGAAAAGACTGTAGGATGGCCCTGAAAAAATATAATGCTGCTTGAGAACGCACTTGAAAGCAGTAACTTAGTTAAAAAAAACAAAAACAAAAAATGCAAGGAGAATCAAGTAGTGGCGTGGCAACTCATCTAGTTTAGAATTTCTCACACAATGATGTAATTGTCATCCACTTTGTCAAAGGACCTTAAGTCTTTAAAGTTACGGCAATGTTTTTTACTACAAGTTTGTAGCAAGGAGTTACCTACAAATGGTCTCCTTTCCAACAGCATTATCCAGCTTGATATCCTCAAAACCTCTGAAAAAGGTTTTTATTCACACTTAAAAGCTTCTGTTCAGTGTATGTTATCACAAAGCTCTTGTGGAATCCAACAAGAGAAATCTCTCCTCCACTTCAGAAGGATGGGGACGCGAAAGCTAGGGACGTATCAAGAGCCCTTGGGTCCAAGTATCTAGACCACTTTAGGAGCAAAGAAGGCGTGAGATGAAGAACAATCATATTTTTTTTAAAAGGTAGTGAAGACAACAGTGGCCAGAAGGACTTGCATCCTGCTTACTTGCTTGATGGATGTTATATCAACCAAGGAAACCAAATTCTAAGTAAGAAGTCTTAAAGGACAGGAATTCATGGGCTCAAAAGAAGGGCTCAACACATCTGCAAATCAAAATCAAAATTCCAAAGCAAAACAAGGAAAAGAAATGGCGGAAACTCAGCTTGTATTAGTTGACTGCACTTGCAATTTGTATAATGATCCTTGATCTGGCAAACACATACACAAAAAAGTGGTTGTGAGGAAATCTTTTGCTGTGCCACTTTCCAGTTCTTTTTCAGTTTAGCTAAGGAAGCTGCAGAACATGTACTGTTTTCATCAGAAGATACACAGAATAGCACTAGGATGCATCCATAGCACCACAATACAATAACTGGCAACCAAATAATCCCACAAGGTAGAAAGTAATCAACCAGTCAACAAGACCTATATCCCATTAGGTACCAGTTCACAAGCTAATAGAGGGAGCCCATAAAGAAAAACAGAGAACAGATCTCTGGTAAGCCCCAGGATGCCACTTCTTACAGGTTTGCTTATGGTCCATGGATGACACCCTGCTTTTGAGATCTGCCATTGTAATCTATTTCTCCATAAAATAAGCTGTTGACATACCAATTGCCTATGACCCACCCCATAGCCCCACTGGTGCGCTGCAAAGATGCTTGGATCTTTAACACCCCCTGCTTGTTGAACAATATTCTGTTGTGTTGTTTTGTCAGGTCCTGGGCCTGTTTTCGTACTGGGTGTGGCAGAAAAACTGAGAGCACCAATATGACTGTGCTTATTTCCAAGAAGCATATCTAGTAATGTTTCTCTTGTGGGAAGAATAGAAAATAATGTGAGATATATGAGCTGGGGTCTCTTGCTCCTGTAAGATGCACTTTTGACCATGGACAGCTGTGGCCAAGGAGGCCTTAAGGATTCCCAATTAGTAAACTGGGAGAAGATGCTCACCCCTACAAGTAGAGGATGTGCCCAAGGGGACGTCAGATCAAATATTACGTAGCAGTAGAACTGGTTCCACTGCTGTTGATGTGTCCAATAAGGTAATATCATACACAATCACAAATGAGGGAACAAGAAAATGTAAGCTGCAATTAGCACAGAAGTGGCAAACTTGATCTTCATGTTTGGCAAACGTTTTCAACAGGAGTGCTCTTATGTTTTTTACTCTGATCTGAATTGGCAGGTGCCTAGAATAACTTGAATAAACTGATTCCACAGGGTATGTGTAGGGATGGGGTTGGAGATGGGGGATGCAAAGAACACTTAGCTCTCCATACATCCCAACTGCTCTGGTTTTCTCTACTTGCGCACAATGCCCAATCAGTTCAATCCAGACACAGACCTGCTCCTCATCTCTCTTATCATTAAACTCTCACAGCCGTTTCCCACCTGTGCACTATCCTGCCCATGGCAGCCAAACGTTAGCTTCTCAAGACCTCCCCTCCTGGGCCACACACAGGGGGCAGTCTGATGTGGGAAGAAGCAGTAGGAGGTCAGAAGAAGGAGGAAGGCAGATCCTCACATCTACTTTGGAAGGTGACACTGAACCAGCAGACAAAATACCTTTTGCCTATGCTGGGCAAACTACCTTATTGCTTCACTGCAGTCCAGGCTGGTGTGCAGGGAGTCAAATTCTACATTCAACACATTCTGAAGGAGGTCAAATTATGAAGCTGTAAAACAGATTAGGCAATGAATTAATAGAGGAAAGATCCTTGAGAGAGGCAAACCATAGCTTAAGCAGTGTCTATTTCCTACCACACCTGAAATGTAAATGCTGAAATGGTATCAGGAAAGAGGGGGAGACTTTTTAAAAAGAAGCACACATGAAAGAGTTCTAATCTAACTTCGTGGTCCTCTTCTTGTCTGGAAGTGAGTGTAAATCTAGATGTAGCTGTGACTTGACAGTAGTATTATTTCCATGGAGTGATTCTTACTGCCTGGCTCCCCGAACCTTGCTGACCACACACATCAATATGCACTGGGTGAAAATATCTCCAAGTAGGGGTATTTTAACCACCTGCAATATAGTCTGGCTAACTCACAATGGTTGCCTATCACTCATTACCAGTTCCCTACGAACAGAATTATAAATATTTCCTTCAATGAACCAGGTTTGTGCACCAGGGAGACCATTATGTTATGTTAAATTTATTTCTAAAGCGAACGATCACCCTGAGGTGTTCTGAAGCTAGCTCGATAGGAAACCTGAGACCCAAAACTCAAGGAGAGTGGCCTAGGAATAGAACTAAAAATGGACAATGTCCTATGCCGAAGTTCATAGTGAACTGAATAACCAAGTTTTTAAAGCTTTCCTAAAGGCAAGCAGATTTTTCATAGTTTTTAGGTGGAGTGGCAAGGTATTCCAAGTTTGTGATGCACCGATCACAAAACTTCTTCCTCCCCATGAGCTAAGTCTGACTTTAGGGAGTGATGTTTTCTTGGTTGTGGATGACTGCAATGTTCCTGCTGGCCTGTACTATTTAAATTTGTTCTTTAGGTAATCAGGTCTCATATCATGGAGTGCTTTAAAAGGCCGTGCAAAGGGTCTTAAATACAATTCTCTTCCTTATCGACAACGATTGTAATTGTTTTAGTGCCATGGAGGCAGATTTGAATTGAGGAACACCTAGTAAGAGCTGTGCTGCTTCATTCTGCAGAATGTGTAGTTTGTTCAGATGTTGTTGTTGCATATTAATATATAGACCATTACAATAGTCTAGTTTGGAAAGAATCATGGAGGTAATTACTGTTTTCTGCAGATTGGTAGGGAGGACAGTTAAGATCTTTTTGATTGTCCTAAAGGTGTAAAAGGTAGATGAAGTAACTGAGTTCACACGATCGCTGTAAGTCAGTTTATCATCAATGATCATGCCAAGGTTACGGGCTTTCCTGACTGGGGTCAGAAGGGTTCCTAACTCTTGTGGCCAGGACGAATGGGACAAAAACACGCTGGATTCCCAAATAAGATGACCCCCGTCTTACTTGAATTTAACATCAAGCAGTTATTGGCCATCCAGTAATTCACTGCCCAATGCAGTCATGGAATCTCGGGTCTGTGTCAAGCTTGTTTTTAGTAAAAGCGGAAACAATTTGTGTGTCAATGGCGAACGAAGTAAGTGAGAATCAACTTCAAGTCGGATCAACTTGGCCTGATTAGACACATATGTTGAACAATGTTTGGCGCAAGGAAGAGCCTTGTGGCACTCCACAAGTAAGAGAGAAGGGATCGGAGGTCTATTCGTTTAAACATATGGATTGTTTCCGATCAGACAGAAAAGATTTTAGGAGGCCCTAATGAGAACGTCTGTGAGGGCTTCATTAATTGGGAATGGGGGCTTGGCAGAGCTTCGCACTGGCTGAAGTAGCTCAGTCAGAACATCAGCATCACCCAGCTCCTCATACTAGTTTTCCTCATAGTAGGATTAGGCTAGATCGTCACTTGGATCCAGAAATCCATAGCCATCATCACCATAAGCCCCTCCACAGTCAGAATGACTAGTCCTGTCAAAGGACAAGGGCATAGTGTCCAAACCAGACAGTGGGCATGGTCCGGATGCTGTTAGTGTCGACATTGAATGGCACTGTCTTGGAGTTCGACAGGAGGATGGGTTCACCGTTGTTAGTGATGTAGGGTGTGTTATCGGGGGAACTGGTTCTGATGTGGGGATCGAGGCCAGAGATAGTCCAGATCCTGGGACGGATCCAGAAGGCCCAGCAGACGTTGGGGCACCTCTCGGCTCCAGGGAGCCTGAAAGCACGTCAGAGGGAGTCAACGGGCCAAAGATGGAGTGCATTGGTTATCTGCCCACAAGTTCGGCAGGTGTCTCTTTGGCTCCAGGGAAGTTGGGAAGGTGCAGAGGAGTGAGGGACTGGGGTCGAGAAGCACCAGGGAGCAGGACTGTAAATGATGTGGGAACCTTTTTAGGCTGCACAGCTAGGGGCTTTCCTGTTCATAGACTGCCATTGGTTGCATAGACCGACAGTCGCCGCGGGCTCTGTAGTTGTCGGACCCAGGCACCAAAGACAGGCCAACTGGGATCAGACATCTGCCAATGACATTCCCCACATAGTTTAAAAACTCTAACAGGTTTGTTTGAGGACATGTCCCTAGCACACTGTAAGCAGGTTGCTCAAAAACTGCATACTGAAAGGGTCGATAAAGGTGGTAAATAAATTACCTAAGTACTGTTGTCGCAGAAAGAAAGGAACTGGGGTCACTGCTTCAGGGTGGTGCCTATATAGGAACCGCATGTGTCACGTGCAGTGTGGACGTCATAGATGCAGAGCTGTCAGTGCCATCTACCAGCATGCAGAGGTACTTCTCAATTTTTTCCAGATCCAGGATAACGCCTGGGTAATATTCTAAGGTGAGAAATCTGTGGTTAGAGGTCTCTATCAGAAACTGTCTTTCCCATCGCAATTATTTTCTGAAGGCTCAGTCTAACCATAGATTCCCCACCTTAGAATACTCTGCAGGCACCAGACTGGATCCAGGACCTCTGCTAGGAGGTGCTGTGCTGTTCAGTGTAGGCACCATACTGCCCCAGATGTGACGGAGCACTCCTACATGTAAGCGCCACCCTGTGCATTGACACCAGTCCTTTTCTTTCTGCACCTTCACAAATCCAAAGCCCACTTTGTCGGTCTTCAGCTGTGCCATTTGTTCGCACCAACTGGGGTCCGCAGTAAAACTTCCTCCTTCTATGGGCCCAGCAGTGGGGATGCCTTAGTCAACATCCTAACATGAATCTGACCTGATGCAGACTGTTCTCACTACCCATCGAGAGCTCACTCTCATGATGGATGCATGTATTCTGGGCTGCTGGGCATCAGACTGGCTTGGTGGAGGCAGGATAAGAAGCATAGAGCTAGCTATGTTGTTGGTGGCACTGTCCTCTGTCATCACCACGTCCCATGGAGCTATGAAAGAGCTCAATGAGCTGGTTCTCAGGACGAGGACGCTGCCACCACACAAATATGTACTACTGATGGGAATATGTAGCCATGGAAAGGAAGTCCAGGGTTCTGGCTGCAGCATGACTATCTTTGAACTGCTCCAAAACAGAATCCACCTTGTCACCATACAGCCTGGATTCATCAAAAGGCATATCCATGAAAGATGTCTGCACATCCCAGGAGAAACCTGTGGAGTGCATCCGGGCATGATGACAACTCATTACACCACTGAACATAGCACAGCCTACACAGTCTGCCCAGCCTGCATCTGACCACAGTCTCTTCGCCATGAACTGTTTTTGCAAGGTATTTTAAAACTCCTGAGGGAGAGTGGGTAACATCTCACTTGGTACATCCTAGAGGGTATAAGAGTATCTGCTGAACAAGATCCCAGTGTCATGCTGTGGAGAACACCCACTTCCCAAATGCATCATTGTGCTCTGATTCTCTATCAGACGGGGCAGCAGAGAAGGCATTCAGGTTTACTTTGCTGGCTGAAGTCTTCACTTCAAAACTCTGTGGTGTTGTAAGCTGAATCAAAGATGAATAGATAACATGGAGCAGACCTCCGGGGCATAGCAGTGTGACTTGTTGGTGATGCGGAGCAATATTCTGTTTACGCTACATTTAGAGCTTCTGTTAGTGTCTCAGTGAAATGTAGCAAAGTATCTGAAGGAGAAAGGCCAGGTTGCAAATTTTACGTAAACAGATTAGCCTTAGCTTCCACAGTTGGCAATTGTCATTTCAGCAAATCTGCTGCCAAAAGTAATACAACAGCAGGGGATGGAGGATAACGGGGGAGTCCAGTTTTGTCTCTATCAAGCCCACTGGCAATTTATGAGTCTAAATACGGTCCATAATCAGCATGGTGAGGTGGCAACAATCTGTTTGCCTTCTCATTAGTAAGGGTGGGTGGTAAACTCTGCTTTGCAGCAAATTTTGCTGAGTTTTGCCAAACCTCTGCCAACTACCACGTGGCGGAGCTTACCAGCCACCCCTAAATTTAACATGAAATCACGAGGTAAAAATGGTGGGTAGTATAGAACTCCTGAGAACTAAAGTTTGCATTCTACTTTTTCACAGCAAGTGATCAGCATGTGACCATGAGGAAATTAAAAGAACAATGCCTTAAACTACCATGGTTGAATGCTTGCCCAAAATAGGCCCATAGGAGTCAGACTCAGGACACATCGCGGTTAAATTATCAATCCGGTAAGATGATGCCTTTTGGCACAGCTATAGAATCATTTTATTATTATCTATAAAAGATCAGACAATGTGTTTCCATTATTTGAGCAACTTTTGCTAATTCATTTTCAACTCGAGTATCTTCTTCATGATAGTCGGTAACTTACAAGCTTTATCTCTGCTAAACTTAAGGGGATACTATTCCGCGCTGTGATTAAGAGGGTGTGATATGCACTTGCATGTTCATTGCAAATGATGCTGACTCAGAGAAATTTGAAAATATAATATTCCTCTTAGGAATGGCACACTGGATGCACTGGGATTACTTCAATTACATTTTGGAAAAATGTGATATGGAGTTTGGTACAGAGGGCACGAGGTATGCATGGGTGGATGAACGCAGTAACAGAAAACAGCTTAGGGACTGTGCTACGTTTCAGCAATCCTCCGCCGGGAAGCACACTCTTCTCAGACTTTCTTTCTCCATGTTGCGATATTACTCCTCATTTTATTATTGTTGCTGTAAGTAATGAGTCTGACAAAGCATGGCACAGCAATCAGCAGCTTATTCACACGTATGTGTGCTGTCGTAAAATGTGTTTGTTGGGTGCTTTGAAAGGACCACCTTTGCTATGAGGTGCAATTATAATTCAGAAAAATAATCAGCCCTGTTAAGGGCAATTCTGAGACGCTCCCTGATAATACTCGATTGTTTTTTATGACTGGCATCAGCAACTTCAAATAAAGTATGTGACATCAGGCCTGATTATTTTTCTGATTTCTGTAAAACAAATTAAACATTGAAAACAAGTACATTGCTAGATTTTGGCATAAATTATTAAGGATAATGCTATCGAAAGAAGTCCAAGTTCATCTTTCATAAGGCTACTGACTTGCAAAACACTAGTTGGTTGAAATAAACGATGGAGAAATTAATAGCGTAAGAATAAGATTCAAAATTATTTGATATCTGGATTTTTACTGCAGGAGTTTGAACTTATGCCCTGCGGAGCACTGCACATCTTAGGGGTGAGTGGTTAACTCACCAAGCCAGCCTTCTGTTACATGTACTAAGAGTTGATTTATTTGATTAATTATCAGCAAGAGTGCCCTATCCTTTTAAAGTGTAGAATGATTGCCCCAGTTTTTAATGTATTTCGTTGTATTTACTTTGTACATCAAGTAAGTACAGTTGGAAAGTTGTTAGGGAGTGCTGGTGAGGGAGGGGATAGAGATATGAGCTATGGCGGATGGAACACTTGTACCAACAGTGAAGTGTTGAGCGTTAAATTACCATGTATACATATATTTTGCATTCCTTTGCATGTAGAGTACTTAGCTTATTTGGTACCAGCACATTTGTCCTGCTTTATTTATATATACTATATTCCTTTTCATTGTGTGAATGCTTTGCTGATGTCTTTTGCGGTAGTCAAGACATTTTCTTATTTCCACTTTACGTAACCCTGATACAAAATAATACTATAAATGCCACATGTTTCCAATCCAGAAGAAAAGAAAGAGAAACACATGACTTGCC
The DNA here is from genome assembly GCF_031143425.1 of Pleurodeles waltl. Taxonomy (NCBI): domain Eukaryota; kingdom Metazoa; phylum Chordata; class Amphibia; order Caudata; family Salamandridae; genus Pleurodeles; species Pleurodeles waltl. The sequence continues at coordinate 165,319,518 of NC_090440.1, read as the reverse complement.
AGGGTGTGTGCATTTTTTTCAGAAATATATTTGGTGTCATGTATGTGTGAACATTCTGAAGTCGTGCCTGTCTGTCTGCTGCAGGTCGCGAGATTAAAAAAAACGGCAATTTTTCACTTTATTTACTATAATTAGGCAACTGCCTGGTGCAGTCAGCGTATGCTGGCTTTCTTTCCCCCAAAAATGAAGCCTTTTACTGGGGTAGCATTCTGCGAGACGAGAAGCGTGCGCCCACGGCAAGATCGGGTGCTCTTGGTACTAGGTGCAGGCCAATCCAAACAGCTGTCGCTATTTTGTCAGAAGCTATGCAAACATTGAACTTGCTTATTAAGGACTGTCACACTTTCTTCAACTGATCTTGTTTTCAGGAAGTTTTCACTTTTAACTTCTTCGGACACCAGGCACATTGTGAAGTGAGAGCAGCTCTGAGTGGGCGGAACTCTGCAGAATTTCATGGAGATAAAACTCTGCAACTTACTCATCAGTGTTGTTGTGAGAAACATTCTGCAAGACTTGACCTCTCAGTCTGAGACAAAAAAGGCTGCAATGCATCAAAGATATTGTTGCCAAGGGAGAGGCACTGATACACAGCCCTCCAACACCATTGGCTGTGCCTTAGTATTCTCGTAAAGAGATACTGGTTGATTGGTAGCTCCAGACCCAATATATGCATACGATTCAGATCCGGAAACAACAGTAGGGCAACTCAATCGTCCACCAGGAGACTAGGTATTCATACAAATCTAACAGAAAATGCCTCCTAATGATTCATTAAACAAGATTAAACATGTTCTTTAAGGTTTTTTGGGGTATTCATGATATCCAGTCACTATTTGCATTAGACAATCCAAACAAGCTTCCATTAACTTTTGATGAGGTATACCCAATTATAAACAGCAGATGTCTGATTTGTTTAATCTTTAAATAGCATAAAAAGGGGTCATGTAAAAGATACATAACTGCTGACCCAACAGACCCCACATATCCACTTGAAGTACAAAGAGTATTGACTATAGTCAGCCAGAAAATCCACTCAAGAGATCCAAAAAGGTAATTTTAATCCATATTCCTTTTTTCTTGATAGAATATCCAGTTTGGTCTGTTGTAGAAGTGTTGTAGTGGATTCTGATGTTGCTGTTTCAAACTCTGTTGCCTGCATAAAGTACAAGAGGCCACAGTGTTCAGAATACGACAATGATACAAACAGGTAGCCTTATTATGAACTCAATATGAAAAAACACATCAAATACAACTCCACTTGAGACCACCTTCCCCTTGAGTTAATAGTAGATTAACTCAAGTGGAAGACTATCTGACAAAGTTTTGCTTCTGTTTCAAATGAATAGGAGATATTTGACTCATGTACCTATTTTTGAGGTACACTGTTCGATGTGTTTGCTTAGATTGAGCCTGTAACAAGGATACCTCTCTTGTACTTTATGCTGGCAACAAATACCTACTAATTTTGCCAGTGCTTGTTTTGCTATGACAAGAACTCTGGAAATCAGCTAAAGCAGTCTGTATCCATACCAAAAAGGTCCACATGGTGGATAGGCAGTCAATCTGACAGCCTGGGTCTTTCACCATACTTGTGGTGCAGTACCGTATCCGTTAAACTCCTAATCCGTCCCTTAGTCTATTTGGATCCTTGTAGCATGTGTAAGCATGTGTTAGCTGTAAACGTTTTCTAGATACCATTCTTCACACTGGGTCTAACTATTCTGTACTAAGCTCCAAAGACCAAAATTGGGGAGTGGGTAAGTAATGGAGTTGGTGATAGCAAGTAAATTATAATGTCATTCTATATGAAGAAAAGTATAGACACTTATTCGAGATGATAATGTTAAGATAAAAGTATGTGTCTCACCTGACGATCAATTTCATGAAGTCTGTATTCAATTGCTCTTTCCACATACTCTTTTCTGTTGGAAAAGGTGAGAGGAATACTGTTGCCACCAGGGATTATGGGAACCATTTTAGCATCAGCACTTTGGCCAACAAACGAATCAAGAGGAATCATCTGAAACAAAAAAGTGAACATGAATTACAAAATGGAAACAAACACTAAACTATTTATAAAAACTGCATGAGAAAGAAAGAGCAAGTTATTTATGTCAGGTGTTATTCTCTTAAATGAATATACATCTTCCTGAAGACTCCTACCCTTAAGCCCTTTCCAGTTCTCAGGCTGCATCCAAAAGATTTTAAACAATTCTCCATCACCAGAGCCACCATAGAAGCGCCAAAGGTGGGTGTGTACGTATTGATTAATGCTATGTTTTGAAGTTTTTTTTTTTACTTCCCTGTGACCATTCCATGTTCAATGTTCTGGAAGCGGTAGGGTGGCGCTGGAGGTTGCAGTTAAATTCTTTACGGAGAGAGAGACTATTAGTTACATAGTCACAATAAACAAGTATGTGTTATGGTATCATCGTCATCCACGAACAGCAGAACTGACTCCCCGTTCATGGAGGGCCAGGCCTGGCAGAGTTTTATGCTGACACTGTCGTCAGATCGTGGGCATAGCTGGCTACACAGCCCCCAGTGAAGGTGCTCAACTAAGGAATGACTTTTAGCAATGGGGACTGACTGCTAAACATCATATTGGTGATGTCCACATCATACCTCCCACAAAGGCCTACCTACACGCTGACACATACAGCGCAATTGTTCAACAATTTGGCGTGACACAACAATGTGGAGAAAGAGACAGGAACATTTTCAATTGATGGGGTTTATATGCACCCTACAGAGTGCAGAGACAGTCCTGTGCATGTTCAAGCGAACAAAGGTGATAACGCACACCAAGTATCTTTACGGGACAATGTTAGTAATTTTTTGTTATCACTGCTGTTCCTCATTTTGACAAAAGTGTGTAGAGTTTCGGTGATCTGCACACCATAAACTAGTAATTACCACTACCCGTTCTGGTAACCTGTGGTGAGCTCTCATAGTGTCCTGGAGTTTATGCTCTGAACAAAGGCAAGATAAAATTGTTCTGTAAACACAATTCTTTATGTCATGGAGGGAGTGTTATCCTTCTAAGTGTTCCTGCAGTCACCAGGACAACCACCAAAAGAATGGGAGAAGCAGAAAGGAAGATTTGGAGCCTTGTTTCAGGCTGTGGGAGGAGACGTTTTTACAGATAAATGCAAATTGGCTTTACTTTGGTTTATGTGCAGGAGGTAGAGAAATATTAAAGAATCTTCTGCTATCTAGGGTTGCTGGTATTCCTTTCTCGAGGGTGCCTCGCCTGACAGATCGGGATGGACTGTTCCTATGAGGAGCAGGGTCAGTAATAATTGGTATAAGGTGGGACTCGTCTATAGCAAGGCAGTGGGCAAAGAATGATGGGGTGGTGTCCTACCTATAGCAATTTTCAATAGTTTCCCCTTCGATATCCCCCATCATCTTTTTCTAATCATATGTTTATTGCCATTTTGATAATAACAAACATATAGCAAACAGGATCATATGTTCTGCAGAGTTGTCTATGCAACAGGAAATGGACAGACATAACAGAGATGAAGCATGGCAGTCGCATAATCATAGAACATTGTCACTCAAAAATCATCCCATGTAAATCCATATTCATATATTCTAACGGTAAATTACCAATGTACATGTGCGGGTCCTCCCTGAGACATGTCTGTCAGTCTACACTATGCAGGTGTAAAAGAGTGTTTCACCCCAAGTGGCCTACAAGACCCTGGGTCAGGAGGGAGGGAAGGGGGGAAACTTGGGAGGTAACAAATAAAAATAAAACAGTTTCAGAGTGTATGTTGGTAGCAAGCATCAGGTTTCTTAGAGGAGGTGCAGGTAAATGAGCATCAGCCTTCTAAAAGCTCCAGGACATGTAGGAGCAATCTCTTCACATCCGGGGTGGGGGCTCAACATGGGCCCCCACCCCGCGAGCAGGAGATGGTTTTACTCCGGAGGTGATCGCTTCGCCTTAGTGTGTACTCGCTCCCACCCCAGCTCCCGGGTGTCCGCCCGGCCTCCGTCACTTAGTCCAAGCTGCTCAAGGAGCTCAGACCCTGCTTCGCCTGCCCAGCACAGGCCCCGTTGCAGACTTCCATGCCATTTCAACTTGTTTCCTGAACAATATAAGGACTAAGTCAAGGAGCCTAGCACCTGCCTTTGGGGCTTGGGCCTGGGGGAACCATTTTAGGAGGCAAGTCTCAATTGTGAACGGAAGTTGGCAACCAAGCGTGAGGACTACTGCCTTCCAGAACAACTGCAATGTGGGGCATTACCAAGGCTTATGGTAGAAGTCCGCATTTGGGTGGTTACATCTGGGACACCCATGTGGCTCCACAGCCCTTTGTCTCCACCATCCATGCATACAACACATTGAGCTTAATGTAAAGGCTTATATAAAGGCTTATCACTGAGGTTAGTTTGAAACCTGCAATTTTTCTTGACCAAAATGGCCCTGGGGAAATTTGATAATTCTGAGACCAGATCTCACACCAGTGCCAACCTCGTTGTTGGGGCCGGAACAATGGATGATGACTTCAGCATTGGTGGTGTAGGATGGGGTGGGTGGTGTTTGAGGACACGAGATGAGATGTGTGCTCGATTGCTTGCCTGTGGAGGCTGATATATAGCATGCAAAGCTTGAGTGAAAGCTGCAACTTGGGGGAGGGGTCAAAAACTCTGGAAGGCAGTTATACCATTCTGTAAGCAGAGCAGAACTGGGCTCTGGGACTATATCCTACAGAATTGCAACAGCTTTCTAAGACAACAGAGGAATGGTGGCAGGGGACGTGGCTAGCAGGGCCAAGATGGCGCACGCTCTCTAAAGAAGCTCCGTGCACCTACTCTGTTAGCCAATAAAAATCCTAACCAAATTAGTCACACACTGCCTTAACCTACCCCAGCATCCTCCTGCTGCTGTCCTCTACCAGCGGATTTGTTTTCACCATGCTCATTATGCTCCTGGGGCTGGTGTTGCGGCGAGGGCCCAGCTGAGGCCAGCGGCCGCGTGGTGAAGAACTGACAGCGACTACCTTATCAGCGTTGCCCGGAGGTGCAGCAGAGTGCTGATCAACGGACTTGGCTGTTTCCTGCCTACCTGGTGACATGCCTGTGGAGACATTTACTTTGGAGGCCACCAGGAGTGCCAGTTCTGATAAGGATCACTGATTGCCTCGGATCAGGCGCCAGGGCTTCTTCCTCTGGAGGGCAAGAGTACTGCGTCAGAGGGATACATGGGCCGACCAGCTGCCAACTGTTAGAGACACCCGATCAGGTGAGCCAGGGTGCTACGGTGTCCCTGCCCTTCTGTCTTCCTTCCTCCCCTGGGTGATGTGACTGCAGGGGGCCCAGAGGTTATACCAGGCCTAGGCTCAGCCACAGGATGTGAGGTGGACCACTTCACCTTATGCACCTGGTCCTGGGGCTACCATTACCAACCCTCAGCATTCTCAGTTGGAGAACAACAGTGGCAAGGGTCTGAACGCTGCCTCTGGGCTGCACCACACTGCAGCCCTGGCCAGAGCTGCGCCCGTGAGTGGGGCACAGGGGTCAGATCAGACCTACGCCTTCACCGCTAGCTGAGAACACGATCTCTTGCAGGATATTGCTGTTGGGCATGCTGCGAGCCCTAGAAACTATCTGCCTTTGACCCTAGTGTTTGGGGCGTTGGGACTGGGGGCCAGTTTGGGCCTAGTTTTTGCCGCCACCTGCAGTTTTTCGGGGACCGCATGCAGCCATCCTGGCGATATGAACTGCGCCAGCCCCCTGAGCCTTCTCTGCTTGCTGTTGTTACATTTGATGACCAGCTGAATTGCAAACCCTAGCTGCCCAAGAGACCGATTGCACCCGCCTTCCAACCTTGACCCTTGCACACTTTAGCTTGCCTTCTGGATGCTGTCATAACCCAATAAGCCGTGCCTGACTTCTTTCCTCAAACAAGTTCACCTTACTCCCCTTCACTGACGAGCTAATTTCTCTCGGAGCTCCATACATGCAACCCTCCCTGACACCAGGCCCGATTCCTTCCTCTGGGCCGTTACTAAAAGCAGAGTACCCTAGACACTCCTGCCTGCATTCATTGTCAGAACCTACTGGGTTGCTTCCAATCAGTGCTGCTTAATGACATTCTCCTCCCTAACCTACACAGCACTGAAGATGCCTCCCTGCTTAAATATTTGACTTGGCCTCTTCGAGATGTCACTCACTCACTCAATGTCTTGGTACTACTGCCCAGAGCTGGGACTTGGACTGGTCTCTCTTGTTATAGACATCGACTATGATGTCATGCCAATTACAGAATAACTGTTTACATACTGGTGCGTGTCATGTGCCCTGCTTACCCTGAACTAGTCCAGTGCAGGAATAGGTGGACCTACTGGATTGGGCGATTTCCAGACATACTCACCAAAAATCGGATGCCAACGCGCTGCTACTCTGGGCACACTATCGCACCCGTTGTTGGCCCCTGCTGTGTCTACTAAGGACGTTTCACTGTCAGAACGTCCTTCCTGCTCCACCTTATTGGAAGACAAATTAGACACTGTACTGGCAGCTAATGAACACACTCGGACATCCTTAGAGGCCAAGATTCACAATGTAGCTGTAGGTCCTACGTTGCTGCATGTGGACCACCGCAAGCTCATTGACAGGGTCGGCTTGGTGGAACAGACCCTTACAGACCTACAGCCGAAATCCCATCGCATGGACACCTACATATAGCCACTACTGGAACGTGTCAGAGTACTGGAAAGGAGAGCTGAAGACGCAGAGGGGAGATCTAGGAGGAATAATATCCGTATTGTGGGCCTTGCGGAGGAGGCGGAGGGTCGAGATGTGGAGCAATATGTGTAACAGTGACTATGGGACCTGCTTCCCCCACATACATTCTCCATTGAGCGAGCACACTGTACTCCTGCAAGGAAATCCCACCCGGGTCCAGTCTGCCCCCAATGGTACATGACAGAGATTCAATCCTGCCAGAGGCCAGAAAACTTGCTGATTCTAAAGTGGATAACAGACACATTACCTTTTTTTCTGATCATACCATCACAGTCCAGAGGCAACAAAGTTCCTGCCTGGTGGTGAGGCGTCACCTACACAAACTGGACTTGAAGTATTTGCTTCTTTTCCCGGCATGCCTTGGAGTGGTAGTCAATGGAACCACGCACTTCTACGATTCATCTGACAATGCTTGGTGCTGGTTGGAAACCTATGGCCCTCATGCTACCAAAACTTCACAGTTCAACACACCTCAACGAACAGGACTTAGGCCAGTGGTCATCGCTCTGGGCTGGACCAGTCCACAGCCCCTCAATTAGCCCCTGACTTAAAACAGATCTTCACATAAAGACGCAGAGCGCTACAACATGCTGCTGCGCTCACAGAGGGAGGCAGACTCTCAAACCCTGAAGAAGACTTGCTCAGTTATTCCAGCAATTAAAGCTCTACTGCAACCTGGCGCTCTTGTGTAGACTCAGGTCCCTCCCCCCAGATGTGACTCCACAAATAGCAGATAATAACATTTGACCTACTACTTGCCATGTCCAAACATCTGTTATCCCGCACATTGTAATATATGGCCTATGCATGGCCAACCTTCATCTTTTTCACCCCACAGGCGACTCTTGGATTGTCCCCTTATGGCGACATGCTTTGTTGTTTTTCGACTCATTGATGGGATTGGTTCAGATGGCTCTCATCGTGCATGCTAATTATGCTGTGCTAGTACTCCCTATAGCTTCTACTCTGGGGAAAAGTTTTTCTTGTGTTTCTGCTTCCCTCCCCCCCCTCGAATAGGGATTTTTATTATTTCCTTAATGCCAGTTACTGATTGGTTTGGGTAGGCGTGGCATCCATACCCCACACGCAGCTATGTCATCTACTCTTACCTTAGACGCCATTCTATTAATATATACCACTACTACAGGAGTCTCATTAAACATGCCAAGAGGCAGTTAAATTACAGTGGCACTGGTGTGGGCAAATCTTCGCCACTGATTTCTAATCATATACTTGTGGAACACTATTATGGGTTAAGCCAGGGACACCGTTCATGCCAGATGAGGTAGTCTCGGACCCAGAGGGCAGATATGTCCTTGTGAAGGGCAGTCTGGATGGCCATCATGTCCTGGTAGGTAGCATGTCTACTCCCAACACTAATCAAGTGACTTTCTTGCATTCACTCTCTGGGGTTCTATAACACTGGAATGGAGCCCTGTGGCTGCTCGGAGGTGATTTACACTACTTTAGATCAATCGTTCTCTCCGCTGCCCCGCACAACCGCCTACTCCATTGCTCAGGCACTTGATAGCTGGCTACAGAACTGGGGACTAACTAACATTTGGCGCAGTTGCAACACGACTGCTAAAGTATACTTCTTTAACTCTGCACCTCACTCCTCACACGTTGGGATCAACAGGCTTTTAGGAGCAATGGGACGCACCCCCTGTGTCACCCACATTGACTATCTGGGTCGCACCCATTCTGACCATAACCCCCAATATCTGCAGTTGGTTTGGGGTGCAGGCACCCCCCACTCCTCTTGTTGTGCCTTCAGCCAGCTGCACTGGGGGACCCACACTTTTGTTCCTCTGTTGCTACACTTATAGAGGGTTGTTAGATTTCAATGCAGACACTACTGCAGCAAGATCCACTGAGTAGAATGCGTTTAAGGTGACCATGCTGGGGCGCTGTCTGGGGCTGCACTGGAACATACGCCAACAACTAGATACTGACATTTTGCACATTGAGCATCAGCTCCTACGCTTACAAACTACAGCTGTGGCTGACCCGACTGGTAGCCTTAGTTTGGCAGAGGCACAACGCAAACACATGGCTCTATTAGAACACTTAAGATGTCATAACTAAGCCGCCCACTCAGCTAAAAAACATGATACGGCTGGGGAACTATCCACTTAGGATGAGGCAGGAATCCAGTCGGTAGGTGATCTCTACAGAGATGGGAGGCTACTGACTTATGAGTCACTGATGGACGAGAAGGGCCTCCCTTCTGGCGAATTTCTCCTGCATGCATCCCTAATTGGGACACTGGGACAAAAATGGGGGGATGTAACCTGCGAACCCCTGATGCACCTAACTATACAGTGCCGCCGTATTTTAGGTCAGGGTAGACATTCAGTGCGCTGGCTGGCTGGATCTTTGCGTACACATCCAGTGCCAACATCTGCAACCCTTCGCAGACGGTGGGAGGCAGACCTCAACTGCCCCTGCACAGATATGGAATGGTCCTCCCTGTTAGAGGGTCCTATTCACAAGCACCACAATGCCCATTTCATTTTTGATTCCGCTATATATTGTGCACAGGGCCTACCTCACTCCTGCTAACATAAATAGATATTTTCACTGCACAGATGCTGCCTGCCCCCACTGTGGATTGGTAAACGTGGATATCATACATATGCTCTGGGCTTGCTATCGCTTACAGGGCTATTGGCAGTGGTGGCTGGAAACCATTAAGAATGGTGGGGCACAATACTTGCATTCTAGGGAGCGAGACAGACTCACTTAGAATTGGAGGTTTTGGAGGGGTAATTTGCTCACACTCGCTTGCAGCCAGTCTCATTCTCTCACTTATTCTCACTCGATCTTTGCCATTTACTCTCATTTGCACTTGCAGTCACTTTTACTTACACTGACTCAGTTCCACTGATTCAAGCAGTCTCACTCTGACCCACTCAGTCTCACTCATTCTCAGTTACTGAGTCAATCCCTCTCATTCTAAGTTATTCTGACTCTATCTCACTCTGACTCAAAGTCTTACTCATTCCCGCCCAGTCTCCTATTCTCACAGTGTGTCCCTGTGTCTCCCCATGACTCACTCGTTCTTCCTGATTCACTCAGTCACACTAATTCCAATTCACTTAATGTCGCTGTGACTCATATTCAATCAGTCCCACTCATTCTCTCTCACTTTGACTTGCACAATGTCACGCTGAATCACCCAGTTTACCTTTGACTCACTCATTTCTACTCAGTCTCATTCATTCTCAACCAGTTTCCATGAGTCCCCCTTAACTCAATTGTCCTCCCTGATTCAGTCAGTCATACTCAATCTGATTCAATCTCACTGTAACTCACTCATATGCAATCAGTCTCACTCATTCACATTCAGTCCCCCACTTAGTCTTACTCATTCATAGTCAGCCTCAGTCATTCTCACTGATTCACTCAAACTCATTCTGATTCACTCTGATTTACTCAGACTCACTTATTCACACTCATTCTAATTCACACGCACTTATTCACACTCAATCTGACTCAAACTCACTCAGACACAATCATTCTCACTCAGTCCGACTCAATTAGTCTCACTCACTCTCACACTGACACTCATTCTCTGACTCACTAAGACTTGACTCACTCAGTCTCACACATAGTAGCATTCAGTCACATCCCGTCATTCTCTCTCCCTTATTCATTCTCACTTGTACTCACTCTTATCACTCATTGTCCTCAGTTTGACTCACTCCTTCACTGACACTCTCAGGTTTACTCACACATACACACACATACATAAAAAAATGCTCACATATACACACACACTCTCATGGACACACACTATCACACATACATACACAGTATTGAAAAACAGTTTTTACTTACCTTGCTGTTTGTGCAGCTTTGAAATTAAACTTTCTCAGCATCGGACACTTTAAATTGAAACCTCAAACCTGCGCAGTCGCAAATTTGAGTTTTTAGTCTCTGCTCATTCACCCGCCTTTCCCAACTCTGTGCGAGTTGGGAAAGGGTGGGGTGACTGGCTGAGTGACATGTAGCCACAGGCACTGCGGGCCTTAAGCCTACAATGCCCATGGTTAACTTTATCTGTGACGCTTTAACACTTCCTAGATTGGGAGGCGAGGCATTAAGACATGCCAGAGGTCTGAGTTAAGGACTGGGGGTTTCACCAGCCCTGGACAGTCTCCGATGGCTGGTGCAGGTGCCTTTGTGCGCCAGACATCAGACATTCTCGCTAGCGGAACTAAGGCTGCTGCTGTTAGACGGCATTTTCTTTTTTATACCAAAAGTGAAGAAAATAATATTATTGTCTCTTAGTGTAGTAAAGCAGAGGGGGTGCATAGCCCTGGAGCCCTAATGGAAAAACCACCACTGGCTATTGGCGAGGAGTAATGAGTCGCCTACTAAAATTGTACAGAAAGAGTTCTCTCCATTATATGGGAGGTATCAGTGCTAGGACTATATTGTAGAAGCAGGAAACACAAAGTCAAGTCCCAATTTTTTGATTTTGAATTATAATTAGCCAAAAGACTGATTACTTTCAGATGGAAATCACCCGATCCTTCACACCTCACAATTTGAATGCAGTTCACTAACTGAGTCCAGGCTGAAAGTGGAAGAATAATCTTTCTGGTAATATTTTTTGTGTTTCTTGCAAGTGGTTATCTCTTTTGCTGGAGCTTGCTCTGAGGACTGGAACCTAAATTTGGAACCTGGAGCATTTCAAAGCTTGAGTACTGCTCCTTAGTGGCATTGGCATGTATAAAGGAACAATAGAAACAGGCACCAGAGTCATGATTTCATCCCAGGCATCGAAGACAGATGCTGTGGAGTGTGGAAATCGACTGCTTAATATATCTTTTAAAACCAGATGCTAGGGGAGGTGATACTAATAACTGGAAAAACCTAGTTAGTCCAACTGAATCGAAAGGAAAGCAAGCTTTGTGTCTGCATCAGAGTGCACAGGAAAAAAGTATCTGACATATGTGTATTGAGCGGTACCATACATGGCTTTGTGAAGTCAACACCAGGGAGGCACTGGAGTAGAATCAGAGTCGCCTGCTGGTGCAGGTATGCTAGTTCAACCTTTTTGGATCCAATATGGATTCTAGAGGACATTCAAGAGGTAAGGAGTCTGCAGGGAGAAAGAAGCACCCATCAGAAAACTTTTATCTCTGTTATGAGTATCTGAATGTTCAGATTCTGAACACTACTTACCACTGAAGAGAAAGCTGAATATTTCATCTGATAAGCTCATATAAAATCAAGAAAAGGAGAAGGTACCAAGTCCAGTGGAGTTGTGCAAATACAAGAGACTTACATCTGTTACAGCAAATGGTCAATCGCCCTCTGTGCCCTCCTCTTCAAAGTATTAGAATAGCCGCATACATGGACTCTGTTAGAAATGGGGTTTTTGGTTGGCAGTCAGGTTGCCCTCTGTCCAAGCAAGAACCCTCACTCTAGTCAGGGTAAGTCACACACAATCCAAAATCAGCCTGTGCTCACCCTCCGGTAGCTTGGCACAAGCAGTCAGGCTTAACTTAGAAGGCAATGTGTAAAGCATTTGTGCAATAAATCATACAATACCATAATATAACACCACAAACGTACACCACACAGTGTTTAGAAAAATATATAATATTTATCTGGGTATTTGCAGGTCAAAACGATCAAAGTTGCAATATGAATTTGTAAAGATATCACTGAAAAGTGATATAAAGTGTCTTAAGTCTTTAAAGAGTAAATAAAATGTCTTTCAAGCACAGAGTACCTGGTTTCTGGTGGGCAATCTCCTCAGAGGGCCACAGGAGAAGAGATACGTGGAAAAAGGGTGTGTGCGTCGATTTCTCCTCAGCACACACGGACTTGCGTCGTTATTTTTCATGCGGGGAAGTCGGGCGTCGTTTTCCGGCGCGCGGACAGTCTCTTTCTGTGGATCGCGGGAATTACCAGATGGCCCGGGTCTGTGCGTGAATTTTCCTGCTTGTTTACCGGCTGCGCGTCGTTCTGCGGGGCAGCGCGTCGAAGTTTCGATCTCACGGCAGGCGTCGCGTCGATTTCTCCTTGGAAGTCGGCGGCGTTGTCCTTGCGAGGCCATGCGTCGAAGTTTTGGTCTCACGGCAGGCGTCGCGTCGATTTTTCCTTGGAAGTCGGGCGGCGTTGTCCTTGCGAGGCCGTGCGTCAAAGTTTCGAGCTCACGGTAGGCGTCGCGTCGATTTCTCCTTAGAAGTCGGGCGGCGTTGTCCTTGCGAGGCCGTGCGTCAAAGTTTCGGTTGTCCCGAAGGCGTCGCGTCGATCAGCGTCGGTGTGCGGCGTTTTTCTTGCCGCGGAGCAAGCTGTGCGTTGAAAATTTCGGCGCACGGAGCGTCCAAGTGAAAGCGAGAAGTCTTTTTGGTCCTGAGACTTCAGGGAACAGGAGGCAAGCTCTATCCAAGCCCTTGGAGAGCACTTTTACAGCCAGACAAGAGTTCAGCAAGGCAGCAGGCCAACAGCAAGGCAGCAGTCCTTTGTAGAAAAGCAGACGTGAGTCCTTTGAGCAGCCAGGCAGTTCTTCTTGGCAGGATGTAGTTTCTAGTTCAGGTTTCTTCTCCAGCAAGTGTCTGATGAGGTAGGGCAGAGGCCCTGTTTTATACTAAGTTGTGCCTTTGAAGTGGGGGTGACTTCAAAGAGTGTCTAGGAAATGCACCAAGCCCCCTTTTAGTTCAATCCTGTCTGCCAGTGTCCCAGTAGGGGGTGTGGCAGTCCTTTGTGTGAGGGCAGGCCCTCCACCCTCCCAGCCCAGGAAGACCCATTCAAAATGCAGATGTATGCAAGTGAGGCTGAGTACCCTGTGTTTGGGGTGTGTCTGAGTGAATGCACAAGGAGCTGTCAACTAAACCTAGCCAGACGTGGATTGAAGGGCACAACAAGGTTTTAGTGCAAAGAAATGCTCACTTTCTAAAAGTGGCATTTCTAGAATAGTAATATTAAATCCGACTTCACCAGTCAGCAGGATTTTATATTACCATTCTGGCCATACTAAATATGACCTTCCTACTCCTTTCAGATCAGCAGCTGCCACTTCAACAATGTATGAGAGCAGCCCCAATGTTAGCCTAAGAAGGGAGCAGGCCTCACAGTAGTGTAAAAACGAATTTAGGAGTTTTACACTACCAGGACATATAACCACACAAGTACATGTCCTGCCTTTTACCCACACAGCACCCTGCTCTAGGGGTTACCTAGGGCACACATTAGGGGTGACTTATGTATAGAAAAAGGGGAGTTCTAGGCTTGGCAAGTACCTTTAAATGCCAAGTCGAAGTGGCAGTGAAACTGCACACACAGGCCTTGCAATGGCAGGCCTGAGACAAGGTTAAGGGGCTACTGAGGTGGGTGGCACAACCAGTGTTGCAGGCCCACTAGTAGCATTTAATCTACCTGCCCTAGGCACATGTAGTGCACTCTACCAGGGACTTACAAGTAAATTAAATAGTCAATCATGGATAAACCAATTAGTAGTACAATTTACACAGAGAGCATATGCACTTTAGCACTGGTTAGCAGTGGTAAAGTGCCCAGAGGTCAAAAGCCAACAACAACAGGTCAGAAAAAATAGGAGGAAGGAGGCAAAAAGTTTGGGGATGACCCCGTCAAAAAGCCAGGTCCAACAGACTCCAACCTCCTTAAAGTCTCTGCATGACAGATCTTATTTGCCCAGTTCATGCTCAACCAGATCAACACTTTCTAGGAAGGGTATCAGAGAGAGGGCAGCAGTGGAACTGGAAGTGAAGACAGAACAGAAGACGATAGGCCATGCATGATACCATAATGCAGAACATTTTTATAGTGTTTGAGCAGGCAACTGTCAGCCCGGCAGAAATACTGCACTACGGAAGAATGCCAGGTTTACAGCTAGTCTGCACATTAACTAAAGAGGTGCACAGAAAAGGATGAGAACTTGGAATGCAATCCCTTCTTGTCTTCATATCACACCGAGAGCAATCAAAGTGAACCGATATATATTTGCTTAGCTCTGTGAAATTGAGCAGTACTTCAGGGCTTAATATGGCTTACTTCACAAATGGCATCCCCTAAACAGACCATGTAGAGCTCAGAAAGTTTTATCCCCCCTCTTCCGGTTCATTTTGGAACTAATAAGGAAGCATGATTTATGATCACTGGGTTGTGATTTAGTTTCCCATGCTGCACATGCAGGGTAGACAGTGTTCCCACATGAATGTTTGCTACTTGCAAACACAACAGGGCTTAAACTCTGGGTTTTTATGAGGCGGCATCATGAAAGTACCTTAATTTATTTTTGCTGAATTAAATAAACTAAGTAAATGCATTGGGCTTCAGATCTTCGCTTAAGCATGCCAAAAACCTGGAACATATGACATGACATAGGTACCACTTTTGTGAGCTGTACACATCATTTTCGTTGTGAAGTCGCAAAGAAGATACTAACTGTTTGGGTCAAAGTATGGCTGTTCAGCTTTTCCATAGTTGCTGTCACATATTTCAACACACACACATCATTTGAAAGTTTCCTAATGCAAAAGTGCAAATTGTCTTCTATGTTTCTTTGTCTTTTGCATAAGGTCTTTGACAACTGCCTATACCAGTGGCAAAACAGAAAATGCTGGAACAACTGTAGTGGTAAGAAACAAATCTGAGAGAATAGAACAGCATGTGGGGCTAAGCGTGTCAAACACCCTAAACATAGCTACCAGAAAGACGGGAAGATGATATGGAGGAATGTGGCACTCAACTACTCAATTTCACTAAATGCTTCGCACAAAGTCTTGAATTGCATTGGATGGCATATGGACCAACCCTTAGAGTAGTAATTTAGGACGAGGGACTACATGACTTATTTCTATTGTCACGGTTCTGTGATTACTACTTGTGGAGTTGGTCTGAAAATCCTGCAAAATCTCATAGGGAAACTAAAAAAAAACAAGCCAAGTTCCACATCTTAGGACCTGTGGTGAGCAGAAAAGGCAACTTGTATCATGGGCATTAGGAAGGCAATTAGTAGGACTTGATTTAACACCTTTCACAAGCTGCACAGCGCAGCAATAAAGGTCATTCTGGAGCTACCAATTGACTATCAAGAAGAGGACATAAGGTACTGAAGGAAGTTACTGGAATAATTGATTGGGATACTGAACTCTGGTGGGGAAGGACATATAGTGGAACTAATGGATGCTAACGTACAGTGAAGAGGGGAGCACTGAAAAATACTCGGAAGAAATGGGAAGAGCGCTTTCTATGTTTTATGTGAGAGTTACAATATCGGATTTTTTTAACAGGAGATCTATTTTAAATTATGGCAGTAACAATCTTAAGGAGTGGCACTCTTGATGAATCAGTGAAAAAGATACTGGTAAATAAAAACTTTGTATGTATTTTCTAAGTGCACCAAACTAACAATTAGCCTTACCGCCCCCTCCTGCTTTTTTAGGCAATTCTTGCTAGAAAAATAATCTGGGCCAGACAGTTACAAAACTAGTGATGCAGCTGATTAATTTTACCTCGTGAAAGTTTTCTTCAGTTATCCCACTGTCTTCAATGTGAAGAATGCTGTTAAGGGTTTGCACATAGAGCAGATCCACCTCCTCTAGATCCTCCAAAGCTAGTGGGATGCAGCACAATTGTTTCCAAACCATTGGAGCCAAGTGAAGATCTAAAGGTTTCTTGGTACGAATAGCAACGCCCATCAGAATGCCTAAGAACTTGAACTGCATGAGATGTTCATCTAGACAGGCTGAAGGATTCAGAAGGAACCTAGAAACACAAGTGCCAATGTTAGTTTGTAATCCAATAGAGGACATCTCAATAAAGCTGGAGTGAAACATGAATGGTTAGTGTTAATTTAAGTACATTAATTATATGATTTTTTTCATCCACAAACTTAGGGGGTCATTATGACCCTGGCAGAAGGAGGAGAAACGGCGGTAAGACCGCTAACAGGTTGGCGTCTTTTTTTTTGTATTATGACCATGGCAGTTACCGCCATGGTCATCCGCCGTTTCTCCGTTCCGCCCGCCAGGGCGGAGACAACCGCCAAGCTGGAGACCTGGGTCTCCAGCCCGGCGGTCGTCACTATACCGCCGGCGGTATTTTGACCCGGCTTACCGCCGTGGATTTCCTGCGGTTTCCCTCCCTGGCACTGATAGGGGTCTCCCCCACCCCCCACACCGACTCCCTCCCCTACATCCCCCACCAGGGTGGCAGGGTCCCCCTCCCCACCCCGACCCCCAACATCACATCACCCATACCCACACGACACGCACGCAGGCACCACCTACACACATACACGCACACACGCCGACATACATGCCTACATCCACACACACAGTCAGACACGCACACCCACATACAAACATACACACACACATCCATACAGACATACCCACAGACATACATGCACTAATTCCCAAAACACACAACACCCCGCAAGCATACACGCACTCACACACCCCCTCTACATACACAGACGCACACCCCCATGCACCCACACAACACACAACACCCCCTCACCCCCCTCCCCTAACGGACGATCGACTTACCTGTTCCGTCGATCCTCTGGGAGGGGACGGGAGCCATGGGGGCAGCTCCGCCAACACCACACCGCCAACAGAACACCGCCACGGCGAATCACAGGACGTGATTCGCTGGGCGGTGTTCTGTTGGTGTGGCGGTGGAGGTGGAGCAACCTCCACTTCCCCGCCTCCCGCCAGTATGGCTGTTGGCGGCTCTCCCTCCGTAAAAGGACAGAGAGCTGCCAACGGTCATAATAGGACGAGCGGCAAACCGCCACCACTGGCGGTCTTCCGCACGGCGGTCCCTCGGCGGTCTTGTAAAAAGACCGCCGAGGTTGTAATGACCACCTTAGTGTTTTAACAGGCGTACAAACAATATACATGCTGTAGGAGCAGGGAAACTGAAATAGCCTCTGAGAGATGTGAACATCAAGGAAGCATAATGATGGCTCATTAAATTATTATATATATATATATATTTAACTTAAACAACTACAGGCTTCTGGGAAGGAGGGAGGGTGCATGTGAATCTGCAGCACAACATGCCACGAACAGATGTACACTGGGTATGTGACATTTTCCGTTCAATGGCATGTGTAGCTGCAGATATACATGCTATGCATAGACTACAAAGCAGTTAGTCCTCCCAAAACAGCAGTGGCTAGCCTGTAGGAGTTGAAGTTGTTTTGGAATAATGTTCTTAGGACAGCTTGTCCTACATTGGCTTGTTGTGAGAAAACATCAACACAGTAGTGTTTAGTAAATGTATAAGGGGTTGACCATGTAGCTGCTTTACATATATTAGCCATTGGTATGTTTCCTAAAAAAGCCATTGTTGCACCTTTCTTTCTTGTAGAATGTGCTTTAGGAGTGACAAAAAGTTGTCTTTTTGCTTTGATATAACATGTTTGTATACATCTAACAATCCATCTTGCTAAACCTTGTTTTGATACAAGATTGCCTGTATGTGGTTGTTGGAAAGCTACAAAAAGTTGTTTTGTTTTCTTAAACCGTTCAGTTCTGTCTATGTAATACATAAGAGCTCTTTTGAGATCTGGGGTATGAAGAGCTCTTTCTGCCACAGAATCTGGCTGTGGAAAGAAGACTGGCAATTCCACTGTTTAATGTGAAAAGGTGATACTACTTTTGGTAGAAAGTTTGGATTTGTTCTTAGTACAACCTTATGTTTGTGTACTTGGAAAAAGGTTCTTCTAGAGTGAAAGCTTGTATTTCACTAACTCTTCTTAAAGAAGTAACAGCCACAAGGAAGGCAACTTTCCATGTTAGAAATTGAATTTGGCAAGAGTGCATGGGCTCAAAAGGTGGTCCCATAAGTCTTTTAAGTACTATATTTAAATTCCATGATGGAACTGGTGGTGTTCTTGGTGGAATGATGCGTTTTAACCCTTCCATAAAGGCTTTAATAACAGGAACTCTGAATAAAGAACTATGTTGAATAGTTTGTAAGTATGCAGATATTGCAGTAAGGTGTATTTTTTTGGAAGAAAAAGCCAAATTTGACTTTTGTAAATGAAGTAAGTAACATAAAATATCTTGTATTGATGCTGTAAGTGGGTCTATGGTTTTAGATTGACAGTAGTAGACAAATCTTTTCCACTTGTTTGCGTAGCACTGTCTAGTAGTGGGTTTTTGGGCTTGTTTAATGACTTCTATACATTCTGATAGGAGTTTTAAGTATCCAAATTCTATGACCTCAGGAGCCAAATCGCTAGATTGAGAGCATTGGGGTTTGGATGCCTGATTTGAGCTTTGGTTTGTGTTAACAAATCTGGTTTGTTTGGGAGTTTGGAGTGAGGTACTAAAGATAGGTCTAGTAGTGTTGTGTATCAATGCTGACGTGCCTATGTTGATGCTATGAGTATCATGTTGAGTGACGTTTGACGCAACTTGTTGACTAGAAATTAAAGGAGTAGGAGAGGGGGAAAAGCGTAAGCAAATATCTCTGACAAATTGATCCATAAAGCATTGTCCCTGGACAGGGGATGTGGGTGTCTGGATGCGATGTTTTGGCATTTTGTGTTTTCGCTTGTTGCGAATAGATCCATGTCTGGTGTTCCCCACTTTTGAAAATATTTTTGAAGTATTCGGGGGTGAATCTCCCATTCGTGTGTTTGTTGGCGATATCTGCTGAGGACACCTGCCAACTGATTGTCTATCCCTTGGATGTACTGTGCTATTAGGTGAATTTGATTGTGAATTGCCCATTTCCAAATTGTCTGGGCCAGACGGGACAGTTGAGATGAATGTGTCCCTCCCTATTTGTTGAGATAATACATGGTTGTCATGTTGTCTGTCTTTATAAGAACAATCTTCTGTTTGAGAAGAGGTTGAAATGCTTTTTGGGCAAGGAACACAGCTAATAACTCTAAGAGGTTTATGTGTAGCTGTTTTTGTTTGACATCCCATTGCCCTTGAATATTGTGATTGTTTAGGGGAGCTCCCCAACCAATCATTGATGCATCTGTTGTGATTATGGTCTGAGGCACAGGGTCTTGAAACGACCGCCCCTTTATTAAACTGCTGTGATTCCACCATTGAAGGGACATATGTGTTTGGCGGTCTATCAACACTAGATCTTGAAGTTGACCGTGTGCCTGTGACCATTGTTGTGCAAGGCACTGTTGTAAGGGCCTCATGTTTAATCATGCATGGGGACTATTGCGATGCAAGATGCCATCATTCCTAAGATCTTCATGACAAACCTTACAGTGTATTTTTGATTTGGTTGTATAAGTGTAATGAGATTTTGAAAAGCTTGTATCCTTCGTGTATTTTGATACGTTACAGCTAGTTGAGTATTTAGGATAGCACCCAAATATGGTTGTACTTGTGCTGGTTGAAGGTGTGACTTTTGGTAGTTTATAGAAAATCCTAGTGTGTGCACAGTTTCTATCACGTAACGTGAACGTTTTTGGCATTGTGTACGATTGTTTGATTTTATTAGCCAATCGTTTAGATATGGAAAGACATGGATGTATTGTCTTCTTAAGTATACTGCTACTACTGCAAAGCACTTTGTGAACACCCCTGGAGCTGTTGTTATGCCGAAAGGTAACACTTTGAACTGGTAGCGTTTTCCTTGTATGACAAACCTGAGGGTGTTTTCTGTGAGCTGGATGGATGGGTATGTGGAAATACACATCTTTGAGGTCTAGGGCTATCAGAAAATCTTGTTTTTGTAGCAGTGGGATAACATCTTGCAGAGTTACCATGTGAAAATGTTCTGATAGGATGTAAAAATTGAGGGGCCTGAGGTCTAATATTGGTCTGAGGGTGCCATCTTTTTTGAGAATTAGAAAGTATAGTGAGTATACTCCTGTTCCCTGTTGAGATTGTGGAACTAATTCTATTGCCTGTTTGAGTAGTAGAGGTTGAACCTCTTGTTGTAACAGAACAGTATGTTCTGGGGATAATTTGTGATATCTTGGTGGAATATTTGGAGGAGTGTTTATCAATTCTAGGCAATAGCCATTGCGGATAATTGATAATACCCAGTTGTCTGTCTTAATATTTTGACAATGTGAGTGGAACTGCTGTAGTCTTCCACCCACAGGAGATGTGTGGAGTGGAAGGGATGGAAGGAAGTCACTGCTTTGGTTGAGTTGCTGGTTGTTTGGAGGTGTGGAATTTGCCTCTATTTCTAGACTATTGGCCTTTGTATGTTCCTCTAAACCCACCTCGCTGGTATTGGGTTTGATATGGTTGTTTTGTTTGTGAGGTAGAAGCCTCGTGGATTGTGCTCTAAAACCTCCTCAAAACTGAGGCTTACGAAAAGACCCCCTATATGGTGTAGTACAGGGAGTGCAGAATTATTAGGCAAATTAGTATTTTGACCACATCATCCTCTTTATGCATGTTGTCTTACTCCAAGCTGTATAGGCTCAAAAGCCTACTACCAATTAAGCATATTAGGTGATGTGCATCTCTGTAATGAGAAGGGGTGTGGTCTAATGACATCAACACCCTATATCAGGTGTGCATAATTATTAGGCAACTTCCTTTCCTTTGGCAAAATGGGTCAAAAGAAGGACTTGACAGGCTCAGAAAAATCAAAAATAGTGAGATATCTTGCAGAGGGATGCAGCACTCTTAAAATTGCAAAGCTTCTGAAGCGTGATCATCGAACAATCAAGCGTTTCATTCAAAATAGTCAACAGGGTCGCAAGAAGCGTGTGGAAAAACCAAGGCGCAAAATAACTGCCCATAAACTGAGAAAAGTCAAGCGTGCAGCTGCCACAATGCCACTTGCCACCAGTTTGGCCATATTTCAGAGCTGCAACATCACTGGAGTGCCCAAAAGCACAAGGTGTGCAATACTCAGAGACATGGCCAAGGTAAGAAAGGCTGAAAGACGACCACCACTGAACAAGACACACAAGCTGAAACGTCAAGACTGGGCCAAGAAATATCTCAAGACTGATTTTTCTAAGGTTTTATGGACTGATGAAATGATAGTGAGTCTTGATGGGCCAGATGGATGGGCCCGTGGCTGGATTGGTAAAGGGCAGAGAGCTCCAGTCCGACTCAGACGCCAGCAAGGTGGAGGTGGAGTACTGGTTTGGGCTGGTATCATCAAAGATGAGCTTGTGGGGCCTTTTCGGGTTGAGGATGGAGTCAAGCTCAACTCCCAGTCCTACTGCCAGTTCCTGGAAGACACCTTCTTCAAGCAGTGGTACAGGAAGATGTCTGCATCCTTCAAGAAAAACATGATTATCATGCAGGACAATGCTCCATCACACGCGTCCAAGTACTCCACAGCGTGGCTGGCAAGAAAGGGTATAAAAGAAGGAAATCTAATGACATGGCCTCCTTGTTCACCTGATCTGAACCCCATTGAGAACCTGTGGTCCATCATCAAATGTGAGATTTACAAGGAGGGAAAACAGTACACCTCTCTGAACAGTGTCTGGGAGGCTGTGGTTGCTGCTGCACGCAATGTTGATGGTGAACAGATCAAAACACTGACAGAATCCATGGATGGCAGGCTTTTGAGTGTCCTTGCAAAGAAAGGTGGCTATATTGGTCACTGATTTGTTTTTGTTTTGTTTTTGAATGTCAGAAATGTATATTTGTGAATGTTGAGATGTTATATTGGTTTCACTTGTAATAATAAATAATTGAAATGGGTATATATTTGTTTTTTGTTAAGTTGCCTAATAATTATGCACAGTAATAGTCACCTGCACACACAGATATCCCCCTAACATAGCTAAAACTAAAAACAAACTAAAAACTACTTCCAAAAATATTCAGCTTTGATATTAATGAGTTTTTTGGGTTCATTGAGAACATGGTTGTTGTTCAATAATACAATTAATCCTCAAAAATACAACTTGCCTAATAATTCTGCACTCCCTGTATACAGGGCACCCATTGCCTTTGCTGAATCAGAGTCTTTTCACAATTTCTCTATTGTAGTGTCCACTTCTGGGCCAAAGAGGTGTTTTTTATCAAAAGGCAAGTTTAACACAGCCTGTTGGATTTCTGGTTTAAAACCAGAGGAGCGCAGCCATGCATGTCTTCTGATGGTAATGGCTGTGTTCACGCTCCTTGCAGCTGTATCAGCCGCATCAAGGGCAGACCTTATCTGATTGTTACTGATGGCTGGCCCTTCCTGTACTACATGTTGTGCCCCCTTCTGGTGTTCTTTTGGGAGATGCCGTATGATATCCTGCATTCCATCCCAATGGGCTAGTAGTGCCTGAGAATGAGCTATTCTGCATTGATTTGCCACTTGGGATGCAACTCTTTTCCCTGCAGCGTCGAATTTCCTGCTCTCTTTATCAGGAGGGGGTGTATCTCCTGAAGACTGGCTATTTGCCCTCTTTCGTGCAGCACTAACCACTACTGAATCAGGAGGCACCTGATGGGTAATATAATCTGGGTCAGAGGGTGAGGCTTATATTTCTTTTCTATTCTAGTTGTGATTATTCTGGATTTCACAGGCTCATTAAAGATTTGGTCTGCATGTTTTACCATGCCTGGTAACATTGGGAGGCAGTGGTACCTAGAATGTGTTGAGGATAATGTGTTGAACAAAAAATCTTCTTCCAATGGTTCAGTGTGCATTGTCACCCCAAGGTAAGCTGCAGCCCTGGCTGTTGTATCTTCAGGTTGAGATGGTCTGGATGGGTAGGTATCTGGGTCGTTATCTGGGATAGGATCAGGATCATAAAGGTCCCATGGATCTACAATGTCTTCTTGCGAATAGAAAGAATGTGTTGGAGAAGGCATTGGTGGAGGGCTGGTGTGAGAAGAGGTAGATAGGTGTAGAGAATGAGGAGGAGAAGACTGAAGAGGAACTGGCTTCTCTTTTTTGCTTTTGCACCTTAGCTGGGGGCTGTGCAGTGTCCAGTTCTTCTTGGAATGCTAGCTTTCTCTTTGTCTTTAGAGGAGGAGCTGTAATAATTCTCCCCGTCTCTTTATGGATGTGTATCCTAGATTGTCTCTCATCCATAACTTATGGAGTGGGCTCAATGTCCGACCCTTCCTCAGAGGTTTTATGGCTTTCTCGTAATTTTTTGGAAAGTCCTTGCTCCTCTGTATAAGATGTATTTTTCAGTTCCGAAGTTTGTTGCTTTTTCGGTATCGAAAATGTTGTGGAAGGTCTCGGCTCCGAAACTGCCTTTCTAATTTTCAACTCCGAAACTTGCTGTTTCTTGCTGGAGTCCGAAATGGAGCCCTTTATAATTTTAGTCGACTCCGAAGTAGTCGGAGGTGTTGCCTTTTTCGGTGCCGAACCCGGAAGTCGGTCACCGACAGTCTTTTTTCGGGCCGAACCATGGCCTTCTGGCAGTGGTGTACCCAAGGCCTTAAGATGTACTCACATGCTGGCCAACTGTGATGGGTCTGTCGTCTTCAGATTCCTGCTCGGAGTCTGTGTCTCGGACAGAGACTGCTGTTTGCGCCTGTTCCTCTTCAGTGACGTTGACATGTTCATTGCTCTTCGATGCCATTTCCAGCCTTCTTGCTTTTCTGTCTCTAAGAGTCTTTTTTGATCGAAACGATCGACAGGCCTCACAGTTTTCCTCCCGATGGTCTGGGGAAAGGCACAGGATGCAAACCAAATGCTGGTCTGTGTACGGGTACTTGGTGTGGCACCGAGGGCAGACTCGGAATGGAGTCCGATCCATCAGACTCTCCATGCGGTCGGCCCGAATAGGCCAGAGATGGGTGCACGCGCCCCGGAGGGCGAACAAAGTGATTTTCCGAATATACTACCGATTCGATGCTAGATGGAGAACACGATCGAGACAAAACCGACAAAAGGGAAGGTTTTCTGAATTAAAATCTCGGAGCGAGAGGAAACCCGTCCGGACCCGACAACGGAAAGAAAACAATCTAACAGTGGAGTCAATGATCATGCGCAATGGAACCGAGAGGAGTCGTCACTCGATCCTGTGACTCTAAAAGACTTCTCTGAAGAAAAACAACTTGTAACACTCAGAGCCCAACACCAGATGTCGGAATCGATATGCATAGCATGTGTATCTGCAGCTACACATGCCATAGAAAATATATAAATATATATAAAAATATATATATATATATATATATATATATATATATATATATATATATATATATATATATATATATATATATATAAACACTGTGTGCTTTTCTGAAAACATTTCATGTCATTTTCAGTCAAGACTAACTCATCAGAGGGTTATGAACTTTGACCTGACGTAGGAAGCTTGGCATGATGTAAGCAGCTTGAACAAAGCTCTTGTATTTAAAATCATGCACAACTAATTACTTATCACAATCTCTTAATAGGTTCCACATGGCTTTCAGCATTCTGAATGTGTTTGACAGCAATCCCATTCCATTCTAAACACGGTGAGTGATGAGGTAGGCAAGTGAAAAAAATTCAGCTTCAATCAAAATGAAATGTCACAAGATTATTACAGAGCAAAGACTTAGATACACATCTTGTATGTACAAGTTAATAAAGCAAAAGCTGACCAACATGAAATAGGTAACTTATATATCATGGAAAGAGGATCTAGGGAAGAAGACATTATTAGTAAAGAGGCTAACGATGAAGTAAAGCATATGTTTGAAGAGCTCATGTTTGAAAAGCTACACCACATTTTCCACATCACAAAAATATAAGACTGAAAGGTCACATCGCTTTTGGATAGCCAGTGGGGAGGTGTGTATGGTGTTGTATGTATTTTTCGGATGGACCCAAAAAACAAAGTAACTTTGAAAATTGGTACCTTTTCCAGAAGTCATCATTGACACTGTATTGCAAATGTGTTGCTGGCTCCTGTGAGTGAAGCACTATCCCTTGTATTCCAAAAGTATTACATTTATTTTGGAGCTACTCTTGCTTGGGAAGCAGGTGGTGAACATTTTTTGGGAAAGAATAATATTCTTTGATGTGTACATGGAAGCATCTTGTTTGCATCTATTTTCCACTGGTAAGTTTGCTAGCATTATCCTTGGAAATGGGACCACGATAATTTAAGTGGACTGCCCTACGCAGAATGTGCCACAAGCATTAGACTTCCTTTATATAAACTGCATGCCCCAAAGACCTCAGATTATTGGCGATCATCCCTGAAAGATTTGGTCAACTAACTAACTAAATGGAAAGTGAGACTGAATCAGGTATTCAGAGAGCACCTAAAGCAGGAAAAACAACCAACCAGAGGGGCAATAAAGGACAAAACCATGCACATTTATAGGAAATGCAAAAACAATGTCAATTACGATAAGGTCCCAGTTCTGGTTTGGGATTCGAGATTGTGGTGGAAACAGTTGTGGGAGATCAATGGAATTGTGTACTTGTTTTACTTCTATTGTGTAAGGAAAAATCCATATAAAATTGACTGGAACCTAAAGAACAAGTTGCTGTCATTCAGTAACAATCTTTCTGGTGGATACTATGCCTGAAGATTCTGCACCTGTTGAATTCTCCTAGGTGTCAGACTGAATCCAGAAATTGCAAAAGCTCTCATGTGCCACAAAGTTCCATCCACCATAGCACAATATTGTCAGTTCCCCATCTTTTTTGCCACGTCCTTGGAGGCAGTGACAAGAATGACAGAATGTGCAGTGTATGAATCTACAGTGGGACCTTATTAAAAAAAAAAAGTAGGATAGTTCCTCAGAACAGGAAGGCAGGAGAGCACTATCAGGGATCTGCATGTAGATGATGTATCCACCAGAAAGGTTGTTACTGAAGATAAGTAACTTGTTATACTTATGGATCCTTATATCTGCTGATTGCTCACTTCTTGAATCAAGACCATACAAATGCCTCTCAGACAGTGGATCATGGGAAACGGCCAAGCCAAGAAGTCCCTGCAACATCGATCGGGGAAAATGGCCATTTGTGCTATGTCCAGACAATAATGCCTGTTGAAGGTATGCACTGACAACTACATCGCCGCATGGCAGATATCTAGCACCAACATTCCCCAGAAAAGCGCAGAAGAGGCAGTTTTAGCTCTGGCGGAATGGAATCTGATTTTTCTCAAGAGGCTCCTTCTTGGCGACGGCATGGGAGATATTGATACACTGGATGATTTATTTGGAATCCATTCACTTCTGAATCACATTGCCCTTCTTGAAATAAGTGAAGGCAAGAAGAAGGTGGCCATCTACGTGAAACTCAAAGGTCTTGAGGGTCCAAACAAAGTAGCGGTTTCACCTCTATCATGATATGAAGGAGTGGGTAGAATCCCAGCAAAGTAATGCTCCGGGCTATATGAAAGGGAGTGATCATATCAGGCAGAAAAGATGCCTAAGATTGCATACCCAGCTAAAAACACATAGTGGATGGATGCTGAACAGGTAAGACGGCAGCTAACTTATCATGCCTCGACAACATGATGGTGATAAGAAACACATTATTCCTAGTCAGAAGTCTTGAAGAACTATGCATGGGTTTGAAAGGAGAATACAACAAGAACACGAGCACCAAATGAAGGTAACATTGAGGCATAACAAAAGCAGAAGGGAAGAACAAATCCGATATCCCCTCCAGAAACCTCATGACAACAGATCTGAACAGTGATGCCTAATCAGATAAACAAAGAAAGGCCCAACAAATAACCTTTAACTGTTCTGACAGCAAAGCCTTGTCAGGCAAGAGAAAACGAAACACATCGGATCAAGAAGTTTAGAGGGAGTCAATATCCACTCCAGCACACCAGGTATCAAACCTGGACCAATGCCCAGACTGAACTCATATTTCCACGTTCATTCTCTAGGCATGAAGGTGGAAGCTCTGGGGATGCAGGTGCAGGACCTGCCCTTCCTGTTGTGAGAGGAAGTCTGCCCTGAGAGTAAGAGGAGGAACAGGGATATGTGAAGAAGATCCAAGTACCACACTCTCCGAGGCTAATTAAATTCAATGACATTGAAAGCACTTGTACTTGCTCCTGACACAACTTCCTCTGAACACCAGGGATCTGAGAAATGGGAGGTAACAGGAGACATTAGTCCCACCTCTTACCAAGTGCATTTCCCAGACATGGGTCAGCAGAAGCTGCAGGCAACATAAGTGCAGGCTTTACTTGTTCTCATGAAAAACAAAGATCCACTCGAGGCCTACTCCAAACATTTACTTGTGGAATAAGGAGCTCAGGATGTTAAGGTCCACAAAGGGATGGAGTACCCTTTCCTTCTTGAGAACAATTAATTATTGTGAATAGTATCCTTGCCCTATCTTGGCTACTGCTTCTTTGTTCAACAGAGAAAAAGACCCCTTGTTGCAGAATGTGAGCATAATCTTGCAAGTTAACTGAGGAGGAGGGAAGGATGGATGGATGTAATCCTGGAAAGGCGTATCCCCTGCATGAGCCAGTGGTCATAGTGATGGACTGCCAACCAAAGTGGCGGGACCAGTGCTTACTTTGTAAAAAATTTAAGTGCCAGGCCCCAAGGTATCACTAAGGAAGCCATTGCAGCATGCACCACCCACTGTCTATGTCAGTGCTGCCAAATGCCTGTTCGATTGGCCTGGATGTGCCACTATTAAAAAATGTTGTCTATATTAAATTACTAAAGTAATGTGCTCCACTGAAAGTAGTTATCGTGGACTGTCATAAAAAAGTGCTAGCATGAAGAATTAAGTGAAGGCACGAGCACAAACAAAATCCCGCACAAATTAAGCACTGGGTAGGACACTCATGCCCCTATAGTCAGAGAAGAGGAGGACCTTAGAATCACCACCCCATCTTTACTGTTTAAAAAACGTGTTGAGTGGTTGAACAGACTGAGAGGACCAATATCTTTGAAACTGCATATCTCAGGAGTAACTCTGGAATTTGCAATATTATTGATGGAACTGGTGCTCCTGAGAAGCCAGAACCAAAGATCGAGACCAGACTCACCTTTTGTTTTGTTTTTTGAAGTGCTATAAAGCCTTAATATTGAAGAGGTAGGCACCAAAGGGTATGTCCATTAGGGATGCTTGGGCATCACCTGGAAATTACGGTTTCATGAATCTAGGCATAGCGGCGGAGTGGCGACAGAAACCCACAGTCCAGGCAGCTGTCAACCATGCCACAGTCAAGGCAGCTGTCAACCATGTCTAGATCAGAGTGGAATGGAGTATCTGATTGGCTGCTTTCTGCCCAACACGTGCAAATTCAGCAAAACGATCACAGAGGTAATTAGAACAAACAGAGATGATCATCTGGGCAATCTCCCACAAAGCATGGAAATATTAGGCTAAAATACAAATTGTATTAGCTCATTAGTTAAGTTAAGAGCAAAGCGTGCCGAAGAAAAGGCCTTCTTCCACACTGCCTCAACTGTTTTTGGTTCCCTATCCAAAAACAGAGAGGCAGGAAAAGAGTTAGCAGAAACTCATTTTGTGTAACCCATGGATGACTTCTTCTTGGAAGAGGCCTAAGTGGAGGACTTACTGGTCAAAGATGAACCGGAGTGGAGCCTGGTGTTGTACGCCATATGCCCCACCACTGACCCTGATTTAAGCCATGAACAGTTTTGCTTCTTTCAGCTTTACGGCCTTTGCACAGCTATGGGAGTGGCTTTATTTGTATCCTGATAGCTTTAGAGGGGACATATTCTAAACACTACACATCTCAGCATCCCAGGACAGGGAAAAAAGGTACTACCACCAGGTGCCTTATGTGATTCCATGATATATGTCTGGGGTGGAGCAAAATGTAGCGATGGCGTGACCTCCCAGTGCAGGGGAGCTGTTAGACCCCAGTTCCAGTCTGGCACCTAGGAAGATTTAAGAGGTGAGGAATCTGCAGGTACAGTATCCATCTGAAATCAGATTTTGGGTTGACATACTAGAATGATAGCTACCACTTGGTACTATTGCTGCAAATATCTATTTTCATTTCCAAAGGGAGCAAAGGAGAGTTTACTTATTTTTTAAGCAATCTGGTATGGTATGGGCAAACCCAAATATTAAAATGGGCAAATATCACTCTTGCTTTAAAGAACTGTGTTAGTTCTTTCCATCCTTCCTGGTGTTCTGATCAGAGATAATGTTATCTGGATTGATTATTAATTACTAAGAAATGGTATGCAAAAGATTACGCACTAATTCCTATTTTACCTAAGACACTATTCAAGAAATCTACTTCTTGATCAGTATCAAGAACTCACTTACCTATCTCTATTGTATCCTACTTCTGCTGTCGCATTTGGGGAGGGAATGAGCAGATCAACCACCCCTGTTTCAAGTTCCTTCAAATAAAAACAGAAATCACATATTATGCCTTAATATTAATTCACAACACACCTTCAAATACGTTTCCTTTCTTCAATTACTATATAATATTTCTGCAGCTCATCATATTCTTTGAAAAGTTTAATGCTGACCACAGAATAAAACATTATATATGTAGAGCTAGTCAATAACTATTACGAAGCTGCTGGCAACGTTAAATACATTCTCCAACAGACAAAAACATGACTTGTTTTATTTTCTATGTATGGCAAATCATCAAATGCAGACAAAAGAGACAGGATAAGAAAATATTCCTCTTTTAATGCCTACAAGTCAGAAACCTAGTTACTTGTCTATTGTCACTCAGTTACACAAAAGTGCAAAATCAAGAACATCTTAAAACAATCCCATAATGCATTTCCTAAGGCAAGGGTAGAGGAATTCCCGAAAACGTATATGAAGTCTGGGACTGTGACTCTTTTGTCTAAGCCCTACCTATCATAGATCTCCATATTAGTTTTTTTTCTTCTTTTAACACTTTTATTTTATTGGCATTTCGACTTAAGCAGGCATAACACAATACATTGTTCTTTACGCAGTGCATTTGTACAAGTAAACACAGATTAAGCTTTCAGTTTTGTTGAACCTCATGCATTACTTGGTGCGTTTACATTGTCATTAAAGAATATCACTCCTCGTTTATGATATAGGTATTAGTCAATTGTTCAGTAAAACTGTTTAGTGACTATGGTTAGGGGAGACCGAAGATATAAGTAAGCATGTCGTGTATGGCCAGTGCATAGTTTTCCAATAGGTAAATATACATGCCATTTAAGGATTACCAACCAGCTTCACTAGTTGAGATATAAAAAAACCTAAAGACTAAACCAATGATATAGGAAACTGGTAATTTGCCCGTGGTCCATGTATATGTGCAAACAATCTGTTTAACGATGTCAAGGATGTGTTAAACCATTTATGCAGTATCTTTGAATCGGTCTGTGAGGACAGTTCCTTAAGTGAGTGGGCATGTAGGGCAGGCAGCAGTTTGTTCATGCGTCAATCTGTTTGAGGCCCTTAAGTTGTCCCAGGGGCGCCCGTCCTACATACCATTCCTATTAAATTGTTGTAGCGCTCCCTGCATCACTTCCAGAGTCTGACTCTACTCCCGCAGCAGTGTTTTCCCAGCTATCAATAACCGCCGTCCACAGTGGGGCTAGCGGCCTGCACCTCATCCCCTAGCTTTCCTCCCTTCTCAAGGCTCTCTCCTCCGCCCTACCCCACCTCGCTACATCTAGTGTCCAGGCCTGTAAGCTAGGTCTCTTATCATGTTTCCATGCCATTGACACTCTTCGCTTACCCAGCACCAGGGCCAGGTCAGCAAACCTGTTACCTATTTTATTTGGGCGTGGCTTGGCAAATAACCCCAGGAAACACATTGTGGTCTCTAGTCGTCTATTCAGTACATGGTTAATTTTTTGTATGACCCCTTCCCAAAATTCTTGCAGCTGTGGGCATCCCCATGTTATATGACTGCATCCCGCATCAGGTAAGCGGCACCGTGGACAACCTATCTCACTTCCCCCATATATGAGCCTCAACCGATGTGGGGTGAAGTAAGTCTTATGAGTGTAGTTGTATTGTATATTTTTCGTCGGTGTTTTGGGAGACTGAGGGTGCATATGCCAGAATTCTGCTCCAATCTGTGTCGGTGAGGGGTCTATCTAAGTCCACCTTCCACTTAGCCCGGCGAGCATCTAGCGGGTTATGCACCATTGCCAATAGCGCCTTATAGAGCCAGGAGACCAAGTGTGAACCCTCATGAATAGACAGCATAGTTTGTAAGACCTTGTGTGTGGGTGGTTCAACCTCTACCTCTCTCCAGAGGTCCCGAATAGCCACCATCATCATCTCATATGTCAGAAACTGCCTGCAAGGCAATCCAGTCGGGTCCACATGATCTTCAAACGGGGGTCAACATTCCCTGGCTATACAGCGTGCCTAGTGTATGCAAGTCTGTAGCCGTCCAGCAGTCAAGCTGTCTTTTTGTGAAGCAGGAGAGTGGGTCTGCATGAGGTATCCCCACCAATGGTATATCTGGTGCATAGGGTACTTTTGTGTTTGTTCTTCTGAGAATTCTCTGCCAGTTGGCCAGGGCTGTTGCCAGCAATATTCCCCGCCTAAGGCCTCGCAGTTTAGGCACAAGCAGCCCAGCCACCAGTCCATTACCACTGAGGTCCCCACCATCTACTGTCAGTTCCATAAGCCCCACCCCACTGAGCCACCGCGCAGGCCATTGTAACTGGGCTGCTAGAAAATAAAACTGAAAGTCGGGGACTCCAAGCCCTCCAGTGTCCGGAGGTAGGCGTAGAGTGGCCAAGGCCACTTGCTGCCGTCCGCCATCCCAAAGCAATTCCCTGAGTAGCGTGGCTAGTGGACGAAACCAAGAGGCCAGCAGGGTAATGGGTAGGTTAGTAAAGTAATACAGCAGCCTGGGAAGTATTACCATCTTAATGAGAGATACTCGTGCCATAATAGGCAAGCAAAGGGAGCGGCAGAAGGCGACGTTGGACCATAATGCCCGAATTGCTTTTCCCAAGTTGCCCTCCCTAAGATCCTGCAGCTCATGTAAAATCTGGACGCCCAGATAGCGGAAGGTAAGTGGAGCCCAAGTCACCTCCTCAGGGCAAGAAGACGGGCAACCCATTCCACGAATCACCGGGAAGACACAGTTCTTTCTTTTACTTAATCAAAGACCAGAACAGGCACCAAACTCGTCCAGCAGTTGGAACACCTGGGGCAGCATTGCTGGACCATTTTTAAGGTAGATAAGGAGGTCATCTGCGTAAAGGGAGATGATGTGAAATTGTCCGCATCTGCATAATCCCCATTCTCGGGCCTTATCCAGGAGTCTCGCCACCAGTGGTTCTATGGCGATGGCCAACAGTAACGGGGATAAAGGACACCCCTGTCAGGTTCCTCTGTGTATGTTATAGCTACAGGAAATCGTCCGTCCTGTCTTGATGCGAGCAGTAGGGTTCGCGTAAAGCAACCTAACCCATTCACCCCAGGCATCGTCCATACCCATCCTAGACATACTAGCCTCAAGAAATTCCCAGCTCACTGTGTCGAAGGTTTTTTCAAGAGCCACCGACACAATCATTGCCATAGGGTCAGGAGGATGAAAATCATCATAAAGCAAGGAGTACAGCTTACGGAGGTTATTGGAGGTGTTACAGGATGGAATAAACCCATTCTGGTCCTCGTGTATGAGGTTATTTATATGGGGTAGCAATCTCGCGGCAAATGCCTTACTGAGGATTTTAAAATCAGTGTTAAGCATGGACAAGGGCCTGAAATCAGTGACCCTCCTATCAGCATGCTTAGATTTGGGCAAGGGGATCGATATGGCCTCCCTGGTCGTGGCCGGCAACAACATGGTCTCCTAGGCTTCGGAGTACATCTCCATCAGCTTTGGAGTCAGGACATCACAGCCCAATTTATAGAACTCTGGGGGTAAGACATCAGCACTCAGGGTCTTAAGCGTTGCCAATGTTTTAATAGCTGCCTTGATCTCTCCGACTATTATTCACGTGCCCAACGCCTCGCTATGCACATCAGTGAGGACACTCCGAGGCAGTTCGGACAAGAAGCTCTCCCTCTTGTCAGATGAGTCTGCTAGGAAGGGACCGTACAAGGATTTATAATAAGCTGTGAACTCAGCAATGATCTGGGTAGGTGCATAGATAGTGTCACCCTCCCTAGTCACCAGGCGATTAACTGGTGTCCATCCAGCCTCCGGGTGAACCAACCATGCCAGAAGGCTCCCCGCCTTTCCATCTTCCTCATGCACTTTGGCCATATATGTCTTGTGGTCGTGACACCTAAGACGTTCTAACGATGTCCGATATTTCTCCCTGAGCTCCAGTAGTGTCGTTTGTGTTTCTGGGGTGCCATCAAGGTCTTTATCATGTCTGTGTAATTCGTCCTCTAAGCGCGATATGTCCAGCTCAAGCTCTCGTCTGATACCCACTGTCTGTCCGAGGCAATGACCCCGCACTACCACTTTTAGGGCCTCCCATTTGATTCCTCTATTGGACGCCGACCCTGGGTTCAACGTGAAGTATTCTGTCAACCTCTGGAGTAGCACTGTGCCATAGACGTCATCCTCCAATGCTGCAGGATGCAGGCGCCAAGTCGGAATGGCTTGGCGAGTCTCCATCGTGGTCAGGTGGATCAACAGCGGGCTATGATCGGATATAGTCCGGCCTAAGTATTCTGAGTGTGTAGCCGTACCACTAAGAGAGGCCGAACAGAGGATTCTGTCTATTCTAGTGTGCACGCGATAGGTGTGAGTAATATGAGTAGTCTCTACCAAGAGAGTTCTGAAGGCGGCAGATATCTACTACTTCCCAATGGGAGATCCAGGTCGACATACCCGTTGCCACTCTAATAGTTGCTGCCCCTCGAAGTGGTGCGGTTGAACGGTCTAGATCGGGACTTAACACTCCATTAAAGTCACCTACAAGTAGAAATGGAACATTAATAAAGCGCGCTAGCTGGGCAGATAATGAGTGTAGAAACTGGAGCTGGTCCTAGTTCAGGGCGTAAACACTACCCAGGACCAGCGGTCTACCATAAAGTAGTCCCTCTACTAAAACATAACGGCCCTCCTTATCTGTGTCAATGGTAGTGGCCTCAAAGGGCACACCCGCTCTTACCCATATTGCCGCTCCCCTTGCATATGCTGAGTATAGAGTTGCAAACAATTGCCCTTGCCAACTCCTTCAAAGGTGGTCTGTTTCCACCTTGTTGAGGTGAGATTCCTGAAACATCGCAATATGAATCTCCCTACG
Organism: Pleurodeles waltl; assembly: GCF_031143425.1. Lineage (NCBI taxonomy): Eukaryota > Metazoa > Chordata > Amphibia > Caudata > Salamandridae > Pleurodeles > Pleurodeles waltl. The sequence continues at coordinate 165,284,701 of NC_090440.1, read as the reverse complement.
TTTCAAATATGAAAGTATCTTGTTTCGCTTTGCATTCGAACCCATGGCCCGGACATTCCAAGACATTATTTTAGAAAAAGGGTATGGCGCTGCTATACCATCTAAGAGAATTATCAGGGAACATGTACCTCCCCCCTTCACAGTTCCCCACAGAACACTTCAATAGCAAATCACAGATTTCTAAGTGACCATGGGCTAAAACAAGCAATACAAACAACCCCCAACTCCCCATCCCAAGAGCAGACAAGCAACTGCTGACCGCCCAAACCACAGTAACCATTATAGAAACATTTTGCATCATCATCCAACTGGATTATCTGCTGATTGATCCGGGGGCCGGCCTCAGGAGCATAAGAATGACCTACCTGGGCTCCAGCCTGCCCATATTGCAGGTTTATGAGACCAACAGGGCTGAAAGTGGGTAGGGCCCCGTTGATTCAGACAATGTCTTCCGACGTCTGAGGTGTCACGTGGGGGAGCTCCTCCATCACACTGGCCGCCGAGTCTACATCGGAGGAGTCTCCCCTGTCCAAAGTCTCAGGCCGTCGTCTAAACTTCTCGCCTCTATCAGGGAAGCCACCGCCTGCCGCGCCACCCTTTTCCCCTGGTGAGCTTGCTGGTTTGTGGGTTTTGTCACCCATTGGCCGCCTGTGGAATCTTGTGAGTGTCTTCTCTTGCCATGCTGTCAAATTGGTTTGCATTTCACGTGTTTGGCGCCGATTGTGCCTGCATGGTATGACTCGAGCAAAGCCCATGCTCCATCAGGGTCCTGAAAAAAGTGGGTAGTGCCATCTAAGATAATCTACAGCGCAGAGGGGAACAGCAGAGAGTACCGGAGTCCCTTCTCTCGTAGGGCCCGTTTCACTCCCAAGAAGGCGGCTCGCAGAAATTGGACCGTTAATGTGAAGTCTGGAAATAAGGTGGCGCGGCTGCCTTCTACCTGGAATGGGCCCGCCTTGCGGGCTTTCTGCAAAAGCAGGTCTCGGTAGTGCAGCAGTTTCGCCACTATTGGTTGGGGTGGCCTCCCCGGCTCCGGTCTGCGAGTCGGGGCTCGGTGTGCTCTTTATAGTGCAAAGAATGGTTTGAGGGGTCTCTCACCCATAAGTGTGCCCAACCAGGTCTCCAGGTCGGCCACTGCATCAGGTTCCTCAACGCCCTCCGGCATTCTAACGATTCATATATTATTGCGCCGACTGCAGCCCTCCGCATCCTCAGTGCGGCGCTCTAGTTCCTGAACCTGTTCAGAGAGGTGGGTAAACTGGACATGTAGGGCTCGGTGCGTGGGCTGCAGCTCCTCCAGGGTTGTTTCAGTAGCTTTAACCCTATCAACCAGTTTCTGATGGTCTGTTCGTAAGTGGCTTAGTTTGGCGGAGACCTTTCCAATCTCCTGGTTCAGAGTCAGTTTGGTATCCCCAATCGCCCCTAGGATCCTGTTCAGGGTACCCTGCATAGTGGTAGGCGTCAAGCTCTCCCCATCATCATTGTTAGTCAGCTGGCAGGCAGGCGCCAGAGCCACCTGGGGCGCCCCCCTGAGATTTCGGTCTGAGTTTCCCCAAAGCCAGCACAGATCCTGAAGCTGCCGAAACCCACAGCAGTCCGCCCCACGTCTAGTGACCAATGGAGTGGATTGACCCCTCAGTGCAGGGCACAAGTAGCAATCCGTCCCGTAGGCTTTTTCACGTGGCGAGAGAGTCCCCCAGTCTGGCCCAGCATAAGAGGGTCAAGCCTGTGCTTCCACAGTCTCTCAGATACAGGGTGTCGCAATGACACGTCTCATGTTCTAGGGGGTCCTTTCAGGGCACCAGTGATGTTCCACCCCCACTAGTGCTCTGACCATTGCCTGCAGGTCCTCCAAACAGGCGTCATCTATGAGACGGTATGTCATTTCCTCTAAATCTAACATAACTGCTGTGATGCTCCTGCTTCTATATCAGCTAAATACATTTGATCCAGATGCCGATGAAAATATACAGAACAGAGTTCTCAAATTACATTAGTAGGCAAACATCTAACTGAGCAGATTCAAACTGCAGATCTAATTTTTTTTTTAACTCTCTTTATGACGTTTGTTGTTTTTGGTACAACTGTCCCACCATTGTGGGCTCATCTCATTTTTAAAGAATTATTTAAAGAGCTACGTTCTTCCTACTGGAAGAGCTACGTTTATCCATCCAGGCCCTGTTCATTTCCCATCTCAATGAAATGCCCTGCTGATCAGTGATCTCGAGAACCACCTTAACCCAGTGAAGAGTATACTCAGTGCAGCACCATTCCTCATCAAAAGCCTTCACTAAACAACAATATAACACTGACCCTAAGAACTCCACTGTCTCCCAAAACCCACAAGATGTGCAGGCCAGGTGCGGCTCCTCCACTATGGCAGAGGAGCGTCACCCCCCATAGTAAAAGGGGCATGGCCACGGGCAAGGATGAAGGGGGAGTTCCTAGCACTCCGCCTCAGTGCGCATGTATGCTTGGTCAGCCGTCTCGGTCTGGCCAAACACACATGCGCAATAGAGTCTCTCCAACCCGGCACTGTGTTGCCGTGCTGGAAAGAGCATGTACAGGCTCCCAGTCTGCCTGGGAGCACCCTGGGTGGGTGCTCTGGCCATTCCAAATGCTGATGTCATGCTGATTGGCTGCAGAGCAGGGTGGAAGCCTGTGCCTGCAGCAGAGACGTGGTGGTGGCTCTGGCGGCAATAAAGCTAAGAGTTTTTTTGTTTTGCTTAGTTAATTCCCGCACGTGCCGCCCGCCCCTACAAAGCGGCACGAGCCGCTGACCTCTTGTAGCCAAGGTTAACTCGGCTGGTGGAGCACACAAGACATACAGCACATCTAGTGCAAACTGGAAATCGTAAAACTAAGGCATGAGAAGACACCAGGCATTCTTCTATGTTCTGAAATGCCATGCCACACCCAAATATGTCCACTTCCGCAAAGGACAGAATGTCCCCTTGTAGGAAAATGGCTCTCTGTTGCAGTTACCCCCCACTTTTTGCCTGATATTGATGCTGACTTGACTGAGAAGTGTGCTGGGACCCTGATAACCAGGCCCTAGCACCAGTGTTCTTTCACTAAAAATTTACCATTGTTTCCACAATTGGCACACCCCTGGCACACAGGTAAGTCCCTTGTAAAAGGTACCAGTGGTACCAAGGACACATACTGAAATTAGTGGAAATAATTTCAAATATAGCGACTATACCAACAATTTCTGTTTTCACCCCAGGACCAAGTGACAGGCCACTGATTTTTTTTTTCTATGTGAACTGGAATGACGTAACAGGTGGGAATGTCAAACTATAGAATGTTTTATGAGATGTAATGCATGCGAGGGAGAAAGTCGTAGCCAATCCCACTGACCATAAGGACAAGTTTATACCAGTCATGCTTCCCTTGCTTCCTTTGATGGCTACTGAAAATAGGGAATTGAGATGTCCACGGGAATGGAGAGCCCTGAGATTGTTTGAATAACTCTTGGACTGACTCTTTGGTTACCTCTATGCTTAATGGGGTCATGTGAAATTGGCTTAACAGAGGACATTGTGTATCCTCTGATGTTATCTAAAAGTTAACTAACGGTTTGTGTTTTTTTAGTATTGCTGCCAAATATATATATAATTTTTTTAGAGGGGTTTTTTGGGGTAGTTTTCAGTGGGTAAGAACAGTGCTTTGGGTCACAAATATGAATGGTTTCTTTTTTACAGTGGGGTGCTACTGAACGATTAAGCTATATAATTGGCTGCTGGCACTTTTTTCTAATAAAATGATGTTCAAAAAGGTTTTGCTCATTAATGCTCTAACATGAAAGACCACGGAGACTAGCAAAAGATTAGCACTTTGAGATAATAAGTATGCTCAATCCTAATTCACCTGCCTTGCATCAAGATCTCTTCACAGGACTAAAGAGAAAACAGAGAACTCAGGAAAAAAGAAATCAACGTTGATTTAGTGGTAAAGTATAAATAGACAGTTATAGCTCTTTCTTCATGAGTACCTGGCACATCTCTGTGATGGTGTCATCAAAGACTCCACCGGCATCATCTGCTCCTTCTCCGACCAATTTCACTTTCCAAGCACGTGAAGGCAGTCGAAGGTCCGATGCGTTTAGCTTCACGACTTGCCTTGCTATTTGTACAAAAATAGGCTTACATTTCCGGCCTCTTCAAAAAGGAAAACAAAACAAACAGACATTAGAAGTTGTATTTATATTTTTCTTCAAATTAAAAAATGTCACTTTCTGGGTAGGCACTGTACAATATGTGTGAAATGGCAATGAGGACTTGAAACACCAACCTTGTGGATATTCTTTTCACAGTTATCTGAGGGCCATAGTTCTTTCCTTGTACCATGGTCTTTCCGATGGAGCGCACCATTGGGAGTGTGTACACTCTTGGTGCTAATAAAGGCCTCAGATGTCCTTGCACAATCCCCCATGTCCCTGCATTATAATGAGAAGTACTGTTCTGCAAGTATAAGACAAGAAGAAATATTCTGCATTAATAATATTGGAATACAATTGCACTGTGTTAAGAAATGCTGAATAGAAGGTCTGATCACATCGCCTCAAGGTACCAAGTGAAGCATCTGAGCCTCACATTGTGTGACACACATGCTAAAGGTACCTTCTGAAAGGCCATTCTACAAGCAGAGCAGCAAGAATGGTATACAGCGGCTTTAATGAACACAGGTGGGAGCTTGACTATTATCAGACAGCGCTATAATCAGAAGGGATTACACGAAGGCTGACTTAGCACCACCAGAGAGGGCCTACACTCAGTTTACATAATTACACGTGTCAGACCACTGGTGAATCGTTTATCACAACACCAAATCACCTGCAATGCTACTGGAAGCGATTGAAAAATAAAGTCTGTGTTTATTTACATAAGAGCACGTCACTGGAGAATGCCTTCAGAAAGCCCAATGCAGAAACAAGTGGCAAATTAACACAATCAGATTCCACTTCGATTTTTTTGCTCAACAGGCTTGAAACATGACTTTGACCCTGAAGTACATTGCAGGCCGCCCGGAGGCAGTCACTCCGGTATCTTCGTCTGATGTCTGCAGGTGACATTCCCTGCTAGATTCATGGCCACTCTCAGACAAGCCGTGTGTTCTGCTTCTAGTTCCTCCAGTGGCTCTAGTCTACAATGCCTTGATTTCCTTCAGTCTATTGGCCGCTCGATTGTTCGAGTCCACAGACAGCTGTTGGGGTAGCCGCTGCTGCCCATGACTTGCTCTTTTGCACCCCATGTTTCACACCTTTCACTTTCCCTAAATGTAAGTGTGGGTCATTAAGTCAATTACGTAATTTCATCAGGGATCAAAGGGTACACTAATGTCAACTATGCAACGTCTTGCATGTTGGTGAATTGAAATTATTACTCTAGTTATCCATTTTCCAAATTATTACAGTCTCCTCATTCTGTGGTCTTTTCCTCTGGGCCTAATCATTCACGCCATCAAGAGGCAGGTGGAAAACAATGTGGCCTCCCTCCAAACAGTGGTGAGTGGGTTCCGAAAGTACCATCAAGTGCTCATTTGTCAGACTTGTCATCTTAATAAAACCGCATAACAAAAATAAAAAAAAGGCTGGCACGAAGCATGGCCCTTGTGAATAGGCCATTCGGACTTCAGGGACTCATTTTACGATCAAGGTGCCAACATCCATGTAATGTTTGATAAAGACGATGGTGGAACAATAGGTAGAATTACCTTCCAACAAAAATATTACCATACCAGGGAATAACAACTTGAAAAGCACATTTCAAAGATAACAGGCTGTACAGGTACAGTGGGTCTAATATGACAGCAGGTTAAGTATTATTAAAATAACCCCCCTCCACTACGTCATAGAAGGACAAACTGGAGTTTTCTAAATGAAAGTCTTAGGAAATGTTGGACAATTGGAACTTTTGGAAACAAACTACACCCTACCAACTCTAACAAGACAGATGCATAACCTCCTGCTGCGCAGACGTTCATGCCAGACTTCACCAAAGTAACCCGAGCATGGAGAGCCTCAGAGACTGAACAAGAAAACCAATGACTTTTGTAACAACCACATTAAAGAAAGTACCTTATCAAGAGATACTTCTGGAAATCCCTTCACTAGACAAACGTAGGGCCATATACACAACATCCTAGATGAATAAACAGTAGTTATTATATTTTAAACTTTCTAAGAAGAAAATTAACACGTGCAACGTATGATCCCTGAAATGATTTGAGGCCTTTTCTGCCTGCCCTAAAACAAATAATCCAGGTACTTCGTCAGCATAATCAGATCAGAGTGGTAGCATATCCTCATACGCCCCTAGCAGGCGGCAGTAATCTGAGGAGGTGGCAAATGTAGGAATAAGATAGGTATACTGATACGGACAGAAAGGTCACACTAGAGCACAAGCAGGATGACAATGAATGCATCTCTCAAGCACTCTCCATGAAGCAGGGACTTCCCAGTGAAATCCAGCCTTCACTATATTCTTACATAGCATGCCTATCAAGGCTTGCAATCCTAGAAGAGGAAATGTCACCTACCTGTAACTCCAAGTTTCTGTCATCGGTATTAACTCTGAACTCATAAACCACAGAATAGTCCGCACACAGACTGGATCTCGAGATTACTTTTTAAAGCATATTTTTCACATTAAAAAGCATTAAATCAAAGAAAGCATGCCAATAGCAGACAGCATTTTCTAACGTTTTAAAATCTTAAATATGTATCCAATCAAGGAAAATCTCACAATATGATACCATATATGATTGGATTAAAAAGAGCACAACGGAGTGCATCATGGATAATGTGCAAACAATACATTTGTAAAAAAACAGTTTTAGCATTTACACTTTCATGGTGGTTTATGCAAACCTACAATTGCCAACAATGAAGCTGTATGGAAGAGTTTAAAGGAAATTACTGCATGTTCATTTTGACATTTTGAATAACAATTACGAGGTCATACCTGGTTATTGGGGCTAAGATTAAGCAACCTCCAAGATGAGTACATGAGATCGGAGAAATGGTATAAAAGTCGTAGCCTGGCCCTTACGGTATGTGTGCTCACTTCTTTCAAACATCCATATTGGGGAGGTATTACATCAGGTAAACCGAGCTGTAAAGGCACAGACACACCTGCCCCAAAGGAAAGATTTCACAATTAGAATTTCAACTTGCTAGTTCACATGATCATGCAATTTCATAAAACATTCCAACTATAAGGCACGCCATTTACAGACCATACATTCTCAAAGCAACAGGTCTAGTTTAGTCTTTTGACAAAGCCAGGTCCCCGTTTCAATAGGAAATTGAGTTTTTAGTTGTAGGAAGCTGGATTCTGGTTGCAGTACCCCAGCCACTTTTTGCCTGTTTTTTTATGCAACTTTGACTGAAGTGCTCAGTGTTTCTGCTAACAAAGTCCCCAATGCCAGTGTTCCTTCCCCAAAACAAGACACCTGGTAATTTGATCCCCAAGTGACCAGGCCCTTTAACACCTCTGTCAGTCCCTAGTAAATGGTACCACTGGTATCTATGGCATGGGTACTGAAGAGGGCCCCTAGAAGCTGCAGTATAACCATTGCCACTCTAAGGGACCCAGCACCAACCTTATGCAGACTGCCATTATAGGCTGCGTGACAAGGGGCTCCCAGAAAGTGAAAACACAACATGGCACACAGAGTGTGTGCCATGTCCCCTAAAACACTGCCTGTAATATTTGTAAGTCACCCCTGGAGCAGGCCTTACAGCCCTAAGGCAGGGTGCATTTTATTGCATGTGTGGGCATATCTGCAAGAGCAGATATGCCCCTGCTATGTATTTGTCGATTCTTAGACATAGTAAGTGTGCAGAGAAGCCATTTTAAATACATGTCCTGGACACTGGTCAATACGAGTTTCCCAGTTATATAATGGCTTCACTGAAACTAGGGATATTTGGTATACAACATCTTGTATTAATAAATCTTCACTGATTATGGCGATGGCTTTATTAATGCATGCTCCCAGAGGGCACCTTAGAGGTGTCCCCTGAAAATGTACCAACCGCTGGTGAGATCACTGACCAGTTCTGGCCAGTCTGCCACTAACAGATGAGAATCTGACTCCCCCAGGGTGAGAGCCTTTGCTATCTGGAAGTCAGAAACAAAAGCCTGTCTGGGCTGGAGTGTGGAAAACCCCTCCCCACACAATGACCTGTATTCCAAGGCAGAGAGCTTCAAAGAAGCCCACTGGCTTTGATATGCAGATCTGGCCTTTCTCAGAGGAAGTTGCCAACCCCCCTGCCCCAGGGCCCATCTGGCACCTGGACAGGCAGAAAAAATTAGCGATGCAGGAGGCATGTCGCATTTCTAGGCTGAGCACATCCCTAGGGTGGACAGCCTGAAGAAATTCCACCATCTTGTGTGTGATGGAATGTAGGAGCCCTGGACAGAGTAATGCCCACTTCTCACAGAAAGTGGTCATCTAGGGGGTGTACTGACCCCAAGGGTATGTAGCCCACTAGCCTTCACTCCCTTTAACGCCCCCTAAATTGATTATTTAGGGGACACCCTTATACCAGAACCTCAGATCTTCGATGGACACAAAAGAAGGAGTGGAGAAGAAGCCTGCTGAACCCGAGAACCGAGGAGCACAACTGACTTGGTGCTAAAGCTGCCGACCCTGCCTGCTGCACCTGACCCTCAAGGAGCAACTGACCTGTCGTGCCGCGGCAGCCTCCAAGAAACAGGGAGAGCTGCTAGGGCTGTGCAAATCATCAAGAGGAACTCCCTTGGAGTAGAGGAGCTGCTCCCTGCAATCCACAGGCACCCAAGAAAGAACTGAGAGGCCTGGGTCCACCAGAAACCGGACGTTGGACACCACCACTGTGCTCGAGCAGAAGTGGGCTAACGGTGTCAGCGTGGTCCCCAGGCCCTCCAGAGACAAAGCCCACCCTGAGTTCATGCACTGTGTACTTGAAGCTGGCATCTGCAGCCTGTTTCTGCAGACCTCCTCCAGCAACAGCAAGTGACCAGGAGACAGAAACCCAATGCCTCAGAACACCTCTGCTACTGCCCACCGTGGACCAATGAGAAGAGAATGAAGGGTGTCCCTACATCTCCCAGCCTCCTGAGATCCGCGCAAACTTGTTGTCTTGGTTGGACTGGATCCCCAGTCCACGTCTGCAGACTGTTTCTGCAGATCTCCCTGCAACTGCCAGGAACTCCAGCACTGGACCCGACACCAGAAGACTCCACTGCACCCAAGCCCCACAGACTGAGGAGAAGTGTCCCCACATGCCTTAGGGCCCCAAGGGTAAACCCCCTTGTGGGTTTCCCTGGACTGACCTTCCAGTCCATTCCTGCAGCAATTTTCTGACCAGACAGTTCCTCATTGAAGTGAATGGGACACCCAACGCCGTAATACACCCCTGCACCAGAACCTCCTGAGGTGACCTGTTGGTGTGAATTTGAACCCTGTCCCATACTCATCTTATGTCCTGGAAAACAGTCTCGTAAGTCCCTGTGAAGGGTCCAAATGCAGTAAATGTTTTTCCCCCATAGGATAACATTACCGCACCCAAAAATGTCAATAGTGTAAACTTCTCAAACTGTGTTAGAAAAAAATATGTTACATTTATTGTAACACACACTCTAGAACTAACTTTGGTATATCTCCTAACCAGAGATATGGACATACAAAAATATATTAGCAATAGGTAAGTAAAGGCATAAAATAACATGGGCCCCTATGGGGGGCGGAGGCAAACCATACACTAAAAAAATAGAAAGCGAAATCACTCCCAACCCAAACTACCACCCAAGGACCCTTAGGACTTAGGAAGTACTAAAACCTCAAAGGTAAGTAGAGTAGTAATCTCAGGTCAGTGTCCATAGGCTAATACAGGAAGTCGCAATTGGAGTTTTCGTGTTTTAAGACCGTTCCCAGGGGCCCCCGAGGAAATCTGTCAGGACAAGAGAGGTTAGATAGTTCCCCCACCCGTGGATACCCAGAATAGTGGAGTACCTACAGCAGGGAGCCCAGGTGCATACAGGTGAAGTCCTGTCTGAACCTCTTGCTGGTCAATGGGGACCTCGGTTGTTCAGCTGCTGTCGTGACCCATGGACCAGGTCGGTGAAACCCAGGTATGGATTCTGGAAGAAGGGGACCTAAGGTAAGAGGGGAGAGAATTCAGATCACCCGGAGGTACCCAGACTTTGCAGGAGGGCAATGCCCACTCATCTCGAAGATGCTTTCCTGTAGGACGGTGGACAAAGAAGTGCAGCTGTGGAGTCCATGTGATGCAGGAAGATCCCAGGAGTAGTATACGAGCTGTCCTACGCTGGTTGTCGATTGCAGAGAAATCGGCAAGACCACCAACAAGTCTTGGAAAATGCAGAAAAGCGTTGCACGGAGTTTGCAGGATTTGTGGGGACCAGCAAGGTCCAGATGACCCAACCTTGGCAGGTAGGTCAGGGACAGCCCTCAGCACGCAGGAGTCAGCAGGAATCAATGGAGCCCCCACAGCAGGACCCTGTGGCAGCAGGCACAGGGGGTCACAGGGAGGCCACAAGAGCATAGCAAAGAGAGATGCCCGTCGCAGGAGTTGCAGAGAGAAAGTCTTTCTTGGAGCTGAAAAGTGCTGGAGGCTAGGGCTTTTTGGAGCTGGGATGTCTTCGGACTGAAGAGCCATCAAGCCTTGACAACGACAAACAGATGCAGTGCACTGGGGTTCCAGCCAAGCGGCTCCAGCGAGGGACCACAGACTTCCCAGTTGCAAGGAAAATAGGTCAGACCCCTGGAGACCCCCAGAACCACCACCGTTGTTGTAGAGCCTCGAACAGTCCGTAGGTCAGCAGGATCCACAAGACGGTCATTGCTGAGATGCCTGCGGATGCAGGGGAGTGATTTCTTCACTCCAAGGGAGATTCCTTCTTGCCTTCCTAAGTGCAGGCAGAATCCCAGTGACTCTGGAGGAACTGCAGTGAGAGCCCCGTGGTTATGGTGTCCAGCCAGCAGAAGTGTCTTTCAGACAATTCTCGAAGCTGTGCAGATGAATCTAGGGTCCTACCAGCAGGGGAGCCCTTAAGTAACCCAGGATGGGGCATGGATACTTACTGCAGTGACCCACCTATTGGAGAGGGGGAGGGAGGAGGTGTGTCAGGGACATCTCCCAGCTGAACTAACTAGTCAGATGCTCCCAGAGGCCTCTGCTCATCTTATTTCCAAGATGGCAAAATCAAATGGCCACCTGGCAGAACTCTGTGCACCTTCCTAGGGGAGGAGCTGGACAGGGGGGCTGGTCACTTCCCTGTCCTTTGTGTGATTTCGCCTTAGAACGTGAATTCCTGCATTTGTGCAAACCGGTTCATGAAAGGATGGCACCAAATGTGCCCTTCTAAGCAGTCTGGTGGTGCTCAGTGGCACCCCACCCCAGAGTTACCTATTTCAAAAGCACAGGTGGTCACACCTCTATCTTACAGGAAATACTTGGTTCTGCCTTCCCCTACCAGAGTTAGGCTCAGCAGTAGGAGGACATAACAGTGTCTGGGGTTGGCACCAGCATGGACTGGCATGCAGACCCTGCAAGGCTGTACAGGCGGATTTTGGGGGATCCCATAGGGGACCCCCAGAGTACATAGTATCATGCAACTAGCACTGAAACCGGTTTAGTTGCACAAGTCCAACATGTTTGATACCAAACCTGCCTATGTTAAGTGAAACCATTATGTAGTTGGACAACTCATGTTGACCAGTGTCCACTACACACCTTAAAATGGCTTCTCCGCACTTACAAAGCCCAGGAATTGGAGTCTGGCGTTTGTAGGGGCACCTCTGCTAATGCAAAGCTGCCCATGCACCCTCCCCTAGGGCTGAAAGGCCTACCTTAGGTGTGACTTACAGGGTCAGAGTGCAGTGACCATGATATAAGACAAACCCTTAAATCTGGAGTGAAAGGTGCATGCACCATTTCACACAGGCTGCAATGGCAGACCTGTAGTCACAGTCTGCATGGGCCCTCGTGGGTGGCACAATACATGCTGCAACCCATGGGGGACCCCTGGTGTACCAATGCCCTGGGTACTTAAGTACCATATACTAGGGACTTACATGGGTGCACCAGTATGCCAATTGTGAGGTGTAAAAGTTACCATACAACTAAATTTAGGGGAGAGAGCACTGACACTGGGGTCCTGGTTAGCAGGATCCCAGTGTACTAGTCTAAACACACTGAGACCAGGCAAAAAGTGGGGGAGTGCCAGGAAAGTGCTACTTTCCTACACACACGACCTATAAATAGAGCATTTGGGATGTCCTTTGTGCCTCTCTGAGAGGGATTGATTAGACTCTTTGCACAGTGTACCTCATTTTGGTCCACTATATAAATAGCCAACTTCCTACATTAGTTTGTTAATAACTCTGGTGCCAATTGAGGAATCTTTAAAAAAACAGTGTCATCCACATCCACCTCAGCTCCTTCCTGGAAAGTTTTGGAGGGATCCATCAAGCAGGGCCCAAGAACAGGGGGGAGGGCGAAAAAGTGTCTCAAATGTAATTTCTCCATGCATTAGGGAATTTTAGACAGCGGGAAACGGAATTACACAAAAGTTGGTAGAAAGCTAGATCTTTAGCCAGAAAGTGTGCTTTTTTGTGCCTTGGTGTAAGTAGGCTCAGTAGTTTTTGAGAGATTAAGGTTTAAAATTCATAGATATCTGAAGGTTTGGATATGCGAGTGTTCTACGAGATTCCATGAGGCACGCAACTTCAGATAATGGAGTGGTCTGATTAACCATGAATACCTTTGTTCCTATTGCCAAACGAAGATTCAGTGATTTCCTCAAGAGCATTCGCTCTCACTGTTACAACACAAAGAGAAATGCTGCAGGGTTGAAAATAAAAAATAGTTGAGGTTTAAAGGGGGTATGGATATCCTGGCCCATGTAGAGGAGGTCCATGAGGGCCTCACACATAAGACCCCAGCCTCCTTGGTCAAAGTTGAAAAAAAAAACATATTTTTGTTTATGGGTGGCTAGATCCCACAGGAGCTAATGGGACCCCCCTGTGCTCCTGAGAAAGTCTCACAAGGGGATACACTGGCTCCAGAGAGTCCAGCAAGAGCGAGAAAATAATTTAAATAAACAAAAACAAAAACAGGACCGTGCGCTGCAGGTGTTTGGCCACACATGGTGGTCTGGGCACAGGCACAGCCATATGGCGTGTGCAGCAGGGCGTTGGCCATCCACAAGGGGTTGGGCAGGCCCTTCAGCCAAGTCGACCTCAAGTGTGCAAAGCCAAGTGCCTTTGAGGGTGGTACGGCATATAGTTGAACAAGTTACTTACCTTTGGTACTGCATTATCTGGTACAGACAGGATCTAGACGTAGATTCCTTACTTTAGAACAGGGTTTCCCACACTGTGGTCCGGTGACCACTGGGGGTCCGCAACAAATTAGAAAATTGAATAATACTAACAGGTTAATAAAGTTTATATAAATAAAGTAGCTAAATGTACAATTGAAAATGTTAAAACATACTGGAATTTAAAATTGGAGGCTAAAATTAAATTAGTATCTTCAGATTGATTCGTGGGAGGAATGCAGGTGCATCAGACAATATAGTACGGACGATGTGTGGCTTCAGTTAAATTTAGAAAAGCTCCAACCTGCCTAATTGGTTTGTCGGTGCTTCCTTTCTTTGCTATGCAAAAGAAGCTCTGCCTCCTAGCCTGCACAATAGCAAGCGCTTTTAATATGGAAGGAAGGGTAGTGAACATACCAGTAGTCTCTATGCAGAGAGATGACTTAGCAAGCAAAAACATCACAAAGTGCACTCCCTTCCTCACATCTAAAAAAGCTGGCAGGGAGATTCAGAGACTAACAAAACTAGGGTGACTGTTATTAACAGAAGACGAGGTGATAAAAGCCTACAGTGACTGTATTACACTACGTTTATTTTAACTGTTCCGCTACTGTGTGTAACCATCTTCACAGTTCCAGATCTTTCTATGTGGAGCTTAAGCAGGTTTCTTCTTTATCTATTGAGTTACACTCTCTTTAAACTTTAAAGTGAATTGTTTCACTTGGGCAGCCGAGGCGCTCAGTGGCGTAACAAAGGCCCCTGGTAGCCTATGCAGTGCTTGGGCCTGAGCTCCGAGGCCCCCCTCAGCAGAGTACCCTGGCCTGAGAGCTCCTAAGTCAATCCAGCCATGAAAGTTTTGTTACGCCACTGGCTCAGGCGCTTAAACAGTCAACTGACTGAACGTGTCCCCTCAATATGTCAGCGTTCTACTTCCAGGTTGAAAAAGCAAAGACAATGTCGGTGGAAGGTAGGTTTTATTTATCTCTCAGCACTGAGCATCTGGCAGCAACTGTCAATCTCATAATTTCACAATGCTTCCATTCCAAACTCCAGACACATTCTAATTCCCATGTCCTCAGCACTGGAAAAATGGCAGGCCAATCCCCAACAAACCAACGATTTTAGCGCAACTTGTACATTAAAAAGTTACATGAAATGGAACTCAAACATTTTACACAAAATTAAACTTAAAAATTACAATAACATACATGTAATTTCTCTAATGCAGGAAATTTGATGAAATGTGGATATTTGAAAGAGAACATTTAAATAAAGCATCTACATCACATCATTATTGAATTTCTGAGGCACAAACTGTTTGGCTTTGAATTAGGAAGACAGTGTAGGAAAGCACCCTTTTTGGCAAGGTTAGCACCCACTTTTTGCCTGGTATCTTGGGTAATTTTGACTGAAAGTGGACTGGGTTCCTGCTAACCAGGACCCCAGTGCCAGAGTTCTTTCCACTAAAACTGCACAGTTGTTTCTCCAATTGGCAAAATCTTTAGCTTCCTCTGGAAGTTCCTAGTAAATGGTACCCCTGGTACCTAAGGCACTAAGGGGGTCCCCCTAATGGTTGTGGCACGAACTGTGCTCCTCTAAGGGACCCCTCATAAAGAGCACGACAGGCTGCCATTGAAGGCTGCAGGTCTTGGTGCAGATAAAAGCGAAAACACGACACAGCACATAGCCTGTGTGACATATCCCCTAACAATGCATATCGAATATGTAAGTGACCCCCCTCTAGCAGGCCTAACAGCCCTAAGGTAGGGTGCATTATATTTCATGTGAGGGCATATCTGCACAAACAGATATGCCCCTGCTATGTCTTTGTCGATTCTCAGACATAGTAAGTGAACAGGGAAGCCATTTAAATGTATGTGCTGGACACTGGTCAACATGAGTTTCCCAGCTACGTGATGGCTTCTCTGAATCCAGGGATGTTTGGTATAAACATCTCAGAATAATAAACTCTCACTGATTCCAGTGAGGGATTTATTAATAAATGTACCCAGAGGGCACCTCAGAGGTGCCCCCTGAAAACATAACAGCTACTAGAGTGTTATCTGGCTGGTCCTGACCAGTTCAGCCACCTTAGCTACGTTTCTGGCCTCCCAAGGTGAAAGCCAACTGTAGGAAGTTGGCTCTGTATGCACTATTTCAAAGTAAGGAATAGTATGCACAGAGTCCAAGGGTTCCCCTTAGAGGTAAGATAGTGGCAAAAAGAGATAATACTAATGCTCTAGTGTGGTCGAGCAGTATGCTTATCAAAGGAGTAGTGTTAAGCATTTGTTGTACACACACAGGCAATAAATGAAGAACACACACTCAGAGACAATTCCAGGCCAATAGGTTTTTGTATAGAAAAATATATTTTGTTAGTTTATTTTAAGAACATCAGGTTCAAGATTTACATGTAATACTTCAAATGAAAGGTATTGCAGGTAGGTACTTTAGGAACTTTGAATTAGCAAAATAGCATATACAGTTTTCACATAAATCACATATAGCTATTTTAAAACAAGACACTGCAATTTTTAACAGTTCCTGGGGGGAGTAAGAGTTTGTTAGTTTTTGCAGGTAAGTAAACCACCTACGGGGTTCAAGTTTGGGTCCAAGGTAGCCCACCGTTGGGGGTTCAGAGCAACCGCAAAGTTACCACACCAGCCGCTCAGGGCCGGTCAGGTGCAGAGGTCAAAGTGGTGCCCAAAATGCATAGGCTTCAATGGAGAAGGGGGTGCCCCGGTTCCAGTCTGCCAGCAGGTAAGTACCCGCGTCTTCGGAGGGCAGACCAGGGGGGTTTTGTAGGGCACCGGGGGGACACAAGTCCACACAGAAAGTACACCCTCAGCGGCACGGAGGCGGCCGGGTGCAGTGTGCAAACAAGCATCAGGTTTGTAATAGAAAGCAATGGGAGACCAAGGGGTCTCTTCAGCGATGCAGGCAGGCAAGGGAGGGGGCTCCTCGGGGTAGCCACTACCTGGACAAGGGAGAGGGCCACCTGGGGGTCACTCCTGCACTGGAGGTCGGATCCTTCAGGTCCTGGGGGCTGCGGATGCAGTGCCTTTACCAGGTGTCGGGTCTTTGAAGCAGGCAGTCGCGGTCAGGGGGAGCCTCGGGATTCCCTCTGCAGGCGTCGCTGTGGGGGCTCAGGGGGGTCAACTCTGGCTACTCACGGTCTCGCAGTCGCCGGGGAGTCCTCCCTGAAGTGCTTGTTCTCCACAAGTCAAGCCGGGGGCGTCGGGTGCAGAGTGCCAAGTGTCACGCTTCCGGCGGGAAACACAAGTTGTTTCAAAGTTGCTTCTTTGTTGCAAAGTTGCAGTCTTTGGTGAACAGAGCCGCTGTCCTCAGGAGTTCTTGGTCCTTCTACATGCAGGGCAGTCCTCTGAGGCTTCAGAGGTCGCTGGTCCCTGTGGAAAGCGTTGCTGGAGCAGTGTCTTTAGAAGTGGGGAGACAGGCTGGTAGAGCTGGGGCCAAACAGTTGGTGTCTCCGTCTTCTCTGCAAGGTTTTTCAGCTTAGCAGTCCTCTTCTTCTTAGGTTGCAGGAATCTAGTTTCCTAGGTTCTGGGGAGCCCCTAAATACTGAATTTAGGGGTGTGTTTAGGTCTGGGAGGGCAGTAGCCAATGGCTACTAGCCCTGAGGGTGGCTACACCCTCTTTGTGCCTCCTCCCTGAGGGGAGGGGGGCACATCCCTAATCCTATTGAGGGAATCCTCCATCTGCAAAATGGAGGATTTCTAAAAGTCAGAGTCACCTCAGCTCAGGACACCTTAGGGGCTGTCCTGACTGGCCAGTGACTCCTCCTTGTTTTTCTCATTATCTCTCCTGGACTTGCCGCCAAAAGTGGGGGCTGTGTCCAGGGGGCGGGCATCTCCACTAGCTGGAGTGCCCTGGGGCATTGTAACACGAAGCCTGAGCCTTTGAGGCTCACTGCTAGGTGTTACAGTTCCTGCAGGGGGGAGGTGTGAAGCACCTCCACCCAGAGCAAGCTTTTGTTTCTGTCCTCAGAGAGCACAAAGGCCCTCACCACATGGGGTCAGAAACTCGTCTCTCAGCAGCAGGCTGGCACAGACCAGTCAGTCCTGCACTGAACAATTGGGTAAAATACAGGGGGCATCTCTAAGATGCCCTCTGTTTGCATTTTTTAATAAATCCAACACCGGCATCAGTGTGGGTTTATTATTCTGAGAAGTTTGATACTAAACTTCCCAGTATTCAGTGTAGCCATTATGGAGCTGTGGAGTTCGTTTATGACAGACTCCCAGACCATATACTCTTATGGCTACCCTGCACTTACAATGTCTAAGGTTTTGCTTAGACACTGTAGGGGCATAGTGCTCATGCACCTATGCCCTCACCTGTGGTATAGTGCACCCTGCCTTAGGGCTGTAAGGCCTGCTAGAGGGGTGACTTACCTATGCCACAGGCAGTGTGAGGTTGGCATAGCACCCTGAGGGGAGTGCCATGTCGACTTAGTCATTTTCTCCCCACCAGCACACACAAGCTAGCAAGCAGTGTGTCTGTGCTGAGTGAGGGGTCCCTAGGGTGGCATAAGTCATGCTGCAGCCCTTAGAGACCTTCCCTGGCATCAGGGCCCTTGGTACTAGGGGTACCAGTTACAAGGGACTTACCTGGGTGCCAGGGTTGTGCCAATTGTGGAGACAATGGTACATTTTAGGTGAAAGAACACTGGTGCTGGGGCCTGGTTAGCAGGGTCCCAGCACACTTCTCAGTCAAGTCAGCATCAGTATCAGGCAAAAAGTGGGGGGTAACTGCAACAGGGAGCCATTTCTTTACACCAACGCTCTCGAGGGCAGAGACAAAAGCTTGCACTGGGCAGGGGTGTTAGCATCTCACCCCGGCAGAATGGACTTTCCAGGGAGGGAAGTTTCGAAGGCCTAGCCGCCCTTATAATGCGACCCAGGTCTCTCCAGATGGTGGAGGTGACTGACCCTGCTGTCCTGACCCCACATTTGGTGGCAGACTGGCAGGAAAATTGGGCAGATTAGGAGGTGTGTTCACTTCATGCCAGTCCCACCCCTAGGGTAGGCGAGCTGACTTTTTAAATTCCTCCATATTTGTTTTGAGTGAATTAGGCCACTAGGGTAAGGGTTATGTCCACTTCCCAGCAGAAGAGGTCATAGAAAGAGTGTAGTCACCTTAAAGGTGATCAGCCCATTGGCTACCACCTGGCACTCCCTGTAGCACCCCTATATTGAGTATTTAGGTGGCATTCCTGAACCCTAGAAATCAGATCCTGATGACCTAAGAAGAAAAGGACAAAAAAGAGACAAACCCACAGAAGAGGAGAAGAAGCAGCAGCAGCAGCTGACATGGTTCCAGACCCGCCGGCCAGTCTGCACTCCTCGATGGATTCTGCGCCAAAAGATGCCTCATCCTGCAGCTGAACCTCCAGAATCCTGGGATGAATGCCTGCCTTTGAAAAAGACTCAAGTCTCCCGTGAGCAGCAAACCTGCTCTTCAACCAACTCCAAGAAAAGGACTCCGCAGCGTCCAGAACCGCAAAGAACGGACAACTGAAGACAGCACTCCACCCGCAGTCACTGACGTGAGTGGGAGTGGACCTCTGATGCCAGTAAGGTCCCCCAGCTGTCCATAGTCCGAGTCCATTGTGGTTTCACTCCTCTTGGACCACCTGAAGTTGCCTGCAGCCTCAGCACTCAGGCACCCTCTCCCCCAGCCTATTTGGTGAGAGAAACCAGACACCTAAAGCAACCCGTACACCTGCTGCCACTGGCCTGAGTTGAAGTGGACCCTTGGTGTCAACTACGTCCCCCAGCTCTCCTGAGCTCAAGTCCACTGTGATTTCACCCCTCCTGGACTCCCAGACAACACCTTCAGCCTCAGACCATAGGACCCCCCAGACATGAGTGCTCCTGGATTAGGAAACCCGATGCCAAAGACATCACCCTGGATCAGTTGCCCCTGGGCCTTGCAGAAAAGGACCAAAGGTGCAGCTACGTCCCTGAGCACCGCACGTTTGTAACTTACTTGTTGTTTGCCGCAGACTGGCCCCCCAACTGGAACTTGCAGCGATAATCCATGGAGACCAGTCCCCATTGAAATACATTGGGCACCAAACGTGTACTGCCCCTCTGCAACTGGTCGCCCCAGTGCTGCCCGGAACGACCTGTTGGTGTGGTCCTGACCCTTGTCCAGTACTTACCTTAAGTCTACAAGATTGGTCCAGTGAGTCGTCAATAAGAGCTTGTTTGCTGACTAAGTTTTCCTCCTGTAGGTTAACATTGAAGAACTCTGAAATTGCACTGTGTCAATTTTTGAAAACAATTAGTATTTATGCTTGAAAACGTACTTATCTTATAACAAAGGTCTTGGGTTTGAAGTATGAATAAAAAAAAGATGTGTAATTTTTCTAAATTGGTCTCGGATTTACTCATTGAGTGTGTCTCTCATTTATTGCCTCTGTGAGTACAAATGATTAGCACTACCCTCTGATAAGCCTAATTGCTTGCGCACACTACCACAAAATAGAGCATTACTCCTATCTACTTAGCCTCTGCAAGCCAACTGGGGATCCACTGGAATCTCTGCAGGGTGTATTTCTTTTTAGTGCACCATATAGAGAGCCAGCTTCCTACAAACAGCGTGGAACATGAGCTTTGGCTTGGGTACTACCACCACTTGTCTCTTGTTCCAGACATTTCCATTCTCCAAAATCATGACAGCCCTCACTTCCTTCACGAAATGTTGTGATGAAAATCTTGACTGACCCTTATGAACATGCCTGGGAATTAGTATCCTCATAATGTCACCAGCTTGGACCCTAGACTCTTTACCTTGGCTCGCTTTGGAAGCATACTTCTCTTTCACACATCTTCCACATCTTCACAGATCCAGAACAGCATTCACTTTCTCACCATCCAAATTCTTTCTGTTCCTCCATTCCCTATTCAAACGCATACCAGCTCCTCTGCCTCTCTACAAGGAGAAAGGAAATACCCCAGTGCTAACATATGGAGTAGTTCTCATGGCTCACAATATGTTTTACAGCTTTCTCCCAGTCTATGCCATTAACCAGGACTAAGTGAAGTTTGTCCTTCACTACAGGATATACTCTTTCAACAAGTCTGTTGCTGCAGGGATGGTACAATGACATCCTAATATGTTTGATACCATTGGATGTTAAGAAATTACTCATCTCGCTGGATATTAATTGGCTACCATTATAAGTCACTCATTTTTCTGGAAAGCCCTCTCTAATGAAAGTTTCTTTAAAAAAACTAAAAACAATGGTTGTCTTTGAATTAACTCTCGTGCCAAATTATATTTCTGTCCACTTAGACATGTAGTCAACAAATACCAAGGCATACTTAGGCGAACTGCCCAAAACCCTAAAAGGGCAAGTCACATCGAACACCAACTTGTAGCAAGGTGCTCCACTGTTGACTACAGGAGTGATAGGAGATGGAATGGTGACATGCGACTTGTCGCTTAAGATACATGCACTACATTCCCTCTCGCAATGTTCAACTGCTTTGTTCATTCCATGTCACAAAAAGTTCTCACATGGTGCTTCATTGCACGCATGCCCACATGTCCTTCATGTGCGAACTCCAAAACTTTCAATCTCATCTCCATATGAACCACCAAACGTTCACATCTCAATAAAATGCTATTAATGATGTATAACTCATTGGCAGACCTCCAATACGGAACCAAATCCTCAGTCATATCACGTGCATTGGGCCATTTGTCTGTGGTACATTTAATCACTTCTTGCAACACCTTGTCTTTGGAGGCAGCTGCAAGCCACTCTCCTTCCGACAACACTTCAGAGGTGACCATGCTCACAGCACATACAAATTCCACATCATCATCATCTTTTTCTCTCCCCTCCTTCACTTTCAACTACAGGTAATCTAGAGAGGCAGTCAGCAGCAAAATTTCAGACCTTTGGCACATACTGCAACTTGTACTGGTATTCTTGCATGCGGTACTGCCATTTCGCAATACAATGGGTTTTTCCTCCCTCCACTTAGAGTACTAAACAATTCTACCAATGGCTTATGGTCACACTGTGTAGGATGAATTGTCTCCCCCAAATAAAATTCCTAATGTACTGCACACCGCACCATAAACCAAGAGGCTCTTTCTCGGTGGTGGAACAAGGGGTTTCTGCTTCGCAAAATGCCCTTGGAGCAAATACATTGATTTGTTCCTTGCCATTTTCTCTCTTTTCCATCAGGACTGCACCCAAACTATGGTTGCAAGCATCACTTGTGATGATGCATTTATCATGAGTGTTGAAAGGTTAAAGGGTCCCCATCCACCTCAGACAGTCCCCCACCCTGTCACAATTCAGGAAGGACCTCAAGACTTGGCTCTTCGACTGATCCTCAGCTTCCCCTCACCTCTCCTGCCCCCAGCGCCTTGAGACCCTCAGGAGTGAGTAGTCGCACTTTACAAATCCATAATTGATTGACTGAATGATTGGTTAGTTTGGCTGACATAATCTTTCTTAATTGACTCAAACACTGTGTCACACTCCTCGTTCCACATGTACTATGCATTTTATTCCCACAGATCACACAAACCTGCTGTTTTGGATGGAAAATTCTTCACAAATTTTCTGTTGTACTCAATCAGTCCTAAAAAGGACCTGAGCTGACCCTAATTGCTGGGTGCAGGAGCCTGCTCAGTAGCTTTAAGAATTTTCATTTTAGGTTCAACACCTTTGCTAGACGCATGATGTCTCAAATAATCCACCCCTTCATAGCAAAACCTGCACTTACCTTTTTTCAAAGTCAAACCTGAACATCTGAAGATTTCCAAAAGTCCCAATAGCCTTTCATCATGTTCACATCCAGTTCTCCCATAAATCAACACATCATCCTGGAAACATGTCACTCCATGCATCCTCGCAAGTAAATTGTTTATCATTCTTTGAAAAACTGAGGATGCAAAGGCTTGTCCAAGTGGCCCACGTTTATAACGGAATGCCCCCTCAGGTGTCGCAAAAGAAAGCAGATGCCTCAACTCATCACATAACTATCTGCTGGTACGTTCCCGACATTTCAAGTGTGGTAAAGACGGCCGCTCCCTTTCAGGTGGACAATAACTCATTGATATTAGGGAGAGGCTTGCACGGTGTTGGAACTAAGGCCACGCAAATAGACACAAACGTAGGAACTTGTCAGGTTTGCCTGCCAACACAGGTGGGGCCAACCATTCCAAAATTTTGATGGTTTCAATGATACCTAGATCACAGAGTTTTTTCGATCCTAACTTAAGCCCCTCCCTCAAATTGATGGGCACACACCACACCTTGAGTACCCTCAGCATGGCATTCTCTTTCAAAATTAGACAATGTTTGAAACCCTTCAAACTCCTAAAGGAATAAGTAAAAACCTCAGGGTACCTAATACTCTACTTACTGTCGACCACATTGCTTATTTTCTCGTTACTCGACTCCAAAAGGCGCTGTCTGGATAAAATCAGCTCAGGATGATTTGGATCAAGAATTATGGCCAGATCCTCTTGCACATTCCACTCTAACAGGCTGGACCCCTCTTTGGCTACATATCACCTCCATCCTTTTTCCACCATATGTAAAAAGCTTTATAAGTGACTCCTAAAGACAGGGAATATTCAATTAGGCAAATTCTGATTCGCCAATCAAAGTGAATGGCGAGCTAGAATTCACCACAACCTTCACCGTGGAACGATTCATTGTAATCTCACACAATGGAAATTTCCTCTTCTTATCCTCGTGCATAGGCACTACTTGGTAGGCAATTTAATTCTTGTTTTGTTCAGATAAAATTAATATTACGATTTCGTCATCATCAGATGTGACTTCCTCAAAGGACTTTACCACAGGAGTATTGCAAAAGTTTTATATGATTTGCATGCCCTTACAAAATAACCCTTTTTCCAAACTCAGCACGTCTGGTTGACAGCAGGTCAATTCTTATACAAGTTTACATGTAATCTTCTCCCACACCTAAAACATAGCATATCTGCATTATCACTTTGCACTTTAACACTGCCACCATTACTAGTGAAATGGGATTTGTCCATCGAAGGTTTGCGGATCCTTTTCCCTACCTGCCTGGTAATGGACTTGATTTTATGCATCATCGCACTCATACTAAGATCTTTCATACAATGTTCTGAATGCTCTATACTCCTAGCAATAGTTAATGCAGTTTCTAAACTGGGCCCTTCCGTGCATAATAAACTTTCATGAATTTTGCGATTGTTTTTTTCAATCAACTAGTCTCTTATAATTGCATCTTTTACAACACGATATTTGCATTTTACAGCTAAAGTACGTAAAACTGCTAAAAAGTCATTGATGGGTTTTCCTGGTTCTTGAGAGGGTTGAAGGAACTTATGATGTTCTAGAACCACGCTTTTCCTAGGGTTGAGTCTCTTGTGCAAAGTATATATAATGGAAGCATACTCATTCACTATTTTATTGTCTCAGTCTTCCTCTGGGCCTACGCGTACCATCACAATTTACAAGGGAAGTGTTTTGAGAATTCTTCTGCCCTCAGAACAAAGGTTATAAGTAAATAACACTTTTTTCTTCTCAGATGTGAAGGTATCATCATCAATGGCTTCCAAATAGGAATCAAACGATTCATGCCATTATTTCCAACAGACTGGGAATGTGGCAGGCACTGATAGAAATGGAGGTGGTGTCATAACTTTATCCATGACAATAATATATATATATTTTTTAAATAAATAATTATGGCAATCAAACACACTGCCGTTCTGGCTATCGTTGTTGCCAGATGAATTATCCTGTAGCTAAAATGTACGTAAGAAAACTGCCTCCATGTAACATAGCTGCCAGAGTAGATACAGTGTGCTGCTTTTAGTATTATAGTTTTAAATGGCCACTGGGAGGTTATTGATGTTGTGTGAGAGATAGGGCCAGTAGAGAGCAGGGCCAGATATAAAGATGGTCACCAGTTAAGAGACAGTAATTTGGCACCCAAAGGTGTGCCTGTCACCCTGACAGACAATGTGCACTATGTATCCCCGGTGTCTGCGATACCAGACATTCAAAATGACAGCTAAATGAACGCAGCCTTACATGCTTTCTATAGGACTTTTCCTTGGTTCTTTGTCTCCTAAGATGGCCACCAGTGAAGAGACAGTTCAAACTGTTGTGCGGCACATTCTAAAATGGCTGCTGTTGATGATGTGTCCTTAATATGCATCAGACTCAATATGCTAGTGGCCCACAAGTAAAGATCGGGCCAGTTAGAAAAACAGGGGCAAGCAGGGTCATCTGTGCGGGATTGGGCGGGGCCAAAGGCACAAAACAGTGCCTAAGGATTTGCTCAATCCCAGCTGCAATGCACTGCAGGAAGCTGAGGACTAGAAGATGCAGAGGTCGCAGGAGATGCCTCACAGAGTCTGCACAATGCTCGATCTTTGCCACTGTATCGACGAAGACGATGTCTGTGGAAGGTAAGTGTTATTCATCTCACAGCACCAAGCATCTGGCAGCAACTGATGATCTAGTAATTGCTCAATGCTTACATTCTATTCCAATTCAAAATTGTAGAGAGATACCTAGCTTTGAGGAAGACATCTACAACCCCAGAAAATATCTTCTTCAGAACTCAGGCGAGGCAGTGGTGAAACTGTGGACAGGAGCCCTGTGCTCCACCATAGCCTGAATGTGTCTAGTACAGAGAGCGTTTCTTGGAACTTCAGCACACTGAAGTTTTGAAACAGTGCATTTTCTATGGTGGCTAACAGATCTAGGCTCTCTCTACTGTTGGAAGACATCCTCTGCAACTTTGACACAAACAGTACTCTTGATCTGTCAAGCGTCATCAGCCGAGATTGTCCGCCCAGGCACTTAGGGCCATATGTACCAAAGCATTTTCCCATTGACACAGAATGGGTAAAACCCTTGATACATCTGGCCCTTAAAGTGGTTCAGGACCAGGGAGATGCAGTGATGCTCCAGCCATCTCCAGAGCCTCTGGGTACAGGATTCTTCCTACTTGTTGAACAAGTTACTTATCTTCGGAAATGCCTTATCTGGTAAAGGCTATATCTACCTGCAGATTCCTTACCTTTGAATTTTCCAGGCGTCAGTCTGGATCCAGAAGATTTTAGTCAGCAGTATTCCTTTGCAGCATCAGATGGCATAGGTCGGCTCTGTGTGTCGTCCGCACTGGGATGAAATTGTGGTGGTACCTACAAAGATGCCACCCAGGCGCGTTGTCTTCAGTTACTTTTCACAAATTTCCACACCAGAAGCGCGGAGCCATAAAGTGCACTGACCACTGGTGTGAACAACTAGGTCCCTTGAAAGGGGTCAGCCCTATCCGTAGAAATCCATTTGCAGAGCAGGGAGGATGGGTGGGTTGGTAAGGAATCTTACAGCTAGATACAGACTCTGCCAGATAAGGCGTTACCAAAGGTAAGTAACTTGTTCATCTGATAAAAACTTCTAGCTATAGATTCCTTATCTTTGAACATCTTACCCCAACTAATACCTCCCTCGGAAGTAGGTCTGCCGACCAATGTCAAACAAGGAGGTCCTGCAGGACTGAACAGGCGAAGTGCTCATCCCTATAGACCTGACTGTCCAGGCAGTAGTGTTTGGTAAACGTGTGCAGGAATGCTCAAGTTGTTACCTGACCGATGTCCAAGACCAAAACTCTGAATGCTAACACAGTGGTTGCAGCTTTAACTCTGGAGGAGTGAGCTTGCAAGCCTTCAGGTAGATGCTTTTTGGTCAATACGTAGCAGATGTTAATGCAGAGTACAACACACCTACAATGGGTCCACTTCTACACCGATTGACCTTTCTTCGCACCAACATACCCCACGAATAGTTGGTTGTCCACCCGGAACTCTTTTGTTCAATCGAGATAAAGTGTCAACGCTCGTTTTGGGTCCAGACTGTGGAAAAGCTCCTCTTCTTCAGAGGGCTGTGGAGGAGTAAAACAATTAGGCAATGTAATTGAATGGCCTACTTGAAATGGGCTGATAACTTTTGGCAGAATGGAAGCTCCAGTTTGTCAGGGTAAACAGAGAGGTAAAGCAGCTTAGAATATAAGGCATGCAGACCACTTATTCTGTGGGCAGATGTAATTGCCACAAGGAAAGCCAGAAGCCTGAGGGGACAACTGTGGACAGGCTCAAAGGGAGGACATATTAAGAATGTTAAGACCAGACTGAGATCCCACCGAGGCATTATAAATGGTGAAGGAGGGAAAAGATGAACAAGACCCTTTAAGAACATATGTACAATAGGGGACTTGAAAAAGGAGGGTTGGTTGGGCAGCCACAGGAAGGCAGAAAGAGCTGATAGATTAACCTTATGAATGCCCAGAGCAGAGCCTTGCTGGGCAAGGGAAAGAATAAAGAGTAGAACTTCAGTAAGGGGGGGGGGGGGGGCAGAGAGAGATTATCAACATGTTTCTCTGTACACCAAGCTACAAATCTCTTCTAACGACAGGCGTATGCCGTCTTGGTGGAAGGATGCCTGGCTGCCAGAGCACCATGACAGACTTCGTGAGAGAGGCCGAAAGCTGTCAACTGCCGCCACTGAATCTCAATCTCTACACAAGAAGGCAGAGAGTGAACAGGTTCGAGTGAAGAACCTTCCCCTGCTTTTGCGGCCGAAAATCCTCCTGAGGGGGCAGCCTGATCTGAGGATCGATAGCCATGCTCAGTAACTCGAGATACCAGATTCTCAGTGCCCAGTCCGGAGCCACAAGAATGACTCGTGCTCAGCTGTTCCTGATCTTTTTGAGAACTCTGGGAAGGAGTGGTACAGTGGGAAAGACAAAGGAGTCCTGAGCTCTACTCTAGACAAAAAATGTCTCTGAGCGGCAGCTGCCTTGAAAACTCTAGTGCACAAAACTGCTGACATTATTCGTTCTCAGCGGTAGCGAACAGATCTAACCAAGGCTCGCCCCTCTGCTAAAAGAGATCTTGTGCCACCTCTGGATGGAGATGCCATTCATGATCCATTAGGTATCGATGACTGAGTTTGTCTGCCTTGGCATTCAGAGAGCCTGCCAGGTGGTGAATCACTAGGGAAATGCCCTGTCGTTCCATCCAAGTGTAGAGACGCTGTGGCCTCACGACAAATGGTCCACAACACCACCCCACCCTGTTTGCCGCAGCACCGCATGGTAATGGTGTTGCCTGTGAACATCTGCACTAGTCTTCTCTTGATGAAGGGTAGAAAGGCCTTCAATGTCAGTCGGATCACTCTGAGCTCCAACATGTTGATGTGGAGTCCTGGTTCCACCGGAGGACAGAGTCCTCTGATTGCCACCTCTCCCAGATGGCCTTCCCATCCCAGAAGTGACACATCTGTCACTATTGTCACATCTGGTTGGGGAAGGGAGAGGGGTCTGTTTCTAACCCAATCACGGTTCGTTAGCCACCACTGCAGGTCTTACGATGTTCTCTCCGAGATCCGGAACGTGAGAGAGATTCCCCTGATGTTGCGCCCACTGGAACCTCATGCCCCACTCAAAAAGCATGCATATGCCAGAGGGCACGTGTCACTAGCAGGATGCAGGAGGACATGAGGCCCAGCAACCTTGGAGTCAGTTTTACTGAAATCCAGGTTGAGGCTGAAACATCGGTATCATAGCCTGAATATCCTGGACTCGCAGTTCGGAAACGTGTCCAGAACAGCTCTGATGACAGAGTGTTTGAGAGGGAGTTAGGTGTGACTTCAGCACATTGATGGTGAACCTCATTGAATGCAGAAGGTCTGAAACAGTGTGGAGGAGGAAGATGACTGCCTGGGGCACACCCACCATCAACAGCCAGTCATCGAGAGAGGGGAAGATTGTCACCCCTGATCTCTACAGATGAGCTGCGACTACTGCCATCACCTTGGTGAACACCCATGTGGCCCTGATTAGACTAAAGGGAAGCACAGTGAACTGAAAGTGCTTGTGACCTACCATAAACCACAGTTAACATCTGTGGGCAGACAGGACGGGAATGTAGAAACATCATTCTTTTAAGTCCTATGCTACCATACCGGAGCCAACGTAAGCGTTTTGAATTTCTCCTTCTTGAGAAAGAGGTTGAGGGTTTGGAGAACTAAAATAGGCCCTTGTCCTTTTTGGGATTCAGAAAGCAGGGGGAATAGCAACCACAGCCTACTTCTGGCACCGCAACCCTCTCTATAGCTCCTTTGGCCAAGAGAGCTCCAACGTCCTTGTGGAGAAGGGACAGATGAACCTCCATCAGCAGGTCGTGCATGGAGGGGAAGGGTAGTCTCGAAGGGGAGGGAGTAGCTCCTTTGGACAATCTGCAGCACACCCACCTTCCCAATGCTATGGACTACCAGTGGGACAGGAGACAGCAAATCCTGCCGCCACTATGCCCATGATAATAAAAGGGCAGATTAGGAAGGCGGAGCATGGTTGGGGTGTGCTGGACTGACCAGACCGCTGCCTACCTGACGCACAAGGCTTGTGGGTTCTGCACCCTAAGCCACGCAGAGGATGGAGAGCATGCGTGGCTTGGTGGCTGGGAGGGAATTGGCGTGGCTAGAAGCCATAAAAGGATCGAAAGGCAGATTGAGGATGACGGGTGGCTACAGAGAGACAAAAGGACATGGTCGTAGCCCGAGACTCCTTAAAGTGCTCCAGCGCCCAATTGCCTTGTCTTCAGAGAGACCGGTGCCATTGAAAGGCATGTCCATAAGGGAAGCTTGGTCATCCTTTGAAAAGTCAGACACCCTCAACCAGAAGTGGCATCTAAGGGCAGCCGTCAATGAAACTGCTCTGCCCAGTGAGCCAGTTGTGTCAAGTCCACTTTATATTGTGAACTTTGCTGCATTTCTGCCTGAGAGAGTACGGCCTGGGCCAACTCCGGAACCTGTGGCAGCACTTGCACAACCGTGCCCCACAGAGTGTGGGAGTAACATCCTGAAAGACGTGCGGTGTTCACAGACCGCAATGCAATGCTGGCAGAAGAAAACAACTTCTTCCCAAGTGTGTAGCCAGGGGTGGGGGCATTAGGGAATGCACCTTGGGATGTTGAGGCTTAGACCACTAAGCTCTCTGGTGTTGAGTGTTGGGTGAGAAAATTTGGGTTGTCTGGGGTGGGGCAGTTGCGGCAGGCAATTGTCCTATTCACAGGAGCCCCTGTTTGGACCAAGTCCCCAAGAGGAAGTCAGTAAGGGCATCACTGAACTGGAGTACAGATTCAGATGAGGTAACTCCCGATTGCAACACCTCCGTCAAGATGTTAGTCTTGACTGTCACTGAGAAAACTGAAGGTCAAGGACCTATGCACCAACATTGCATATGAGGCTCACTCCTCCATAGCCATGGTAGGAGGAGAAAGCAGACCAGTAACTGGAGAAGTATCCAGTCCATTGGCTTCACCCAGGTCCTCACATGAATCTACAGCAGGGTCTTCTCTGTAGGCTGATATTCTGCTGGATCCAGTGAACTCTCCCATTCCTCCCCAAGGACCAGCCTAGAATAGGGCTCAGGCTCTGATCGAGGAAACAAGATTCCTGCTGGCATCAGATGCGTCGTTGTGCCATGCCCCTCCGGCACCGTGTCGGGGATCACAATGTGGATGGTGTCGATGGTGGGCTGGAGCATCAACATCGGGACCGGCATTGGAGAAGGTCGAGCAGGTACGACCTGCACCGGTCTAGATTCAAGAATGAATCCCAGGGTCCACTGGAGCTGAGACTGAAGCTGCCAGCGCAGAACCAGATGGGGCCCCCTCCAACTGCACGTGCGGCCCAAAGGTGTGTCCGAGGGGTGGGGCTGCCCAAAGATCAGAAGCATGGCCTCATAAAACTCCTTTACATGGGTGGGGTTCGCTCCAGCTCCCAAAAAGTTGGGGAGTCGCAAAGTCAGCCCAAGCTCTGAAGAACCAGGCCTCAAATGTCGAAGTTCCCTCGTCTCATAGGCCAACGAAGGCGGCGAAGTTGAATACTATTTAGACTTCTTGCTTTTCTTCTTGTGCCTTCCTGTACCAAACCATCCTAAGGACTTGGAGTGGGACGATGAAGGCCTCAGGCTCCACCACTGGTCCTCGACCTTTCCACTCGACTGGGACCTCAATTTGCACCGATTTGCATGCCGGGCCCCATGAGCTTTAGGATTGCTCCCTCAAAGCCTTTGGGTGCATGATGTGGCAATCAGGGCACAACTTCGAGGCAGCCACAAGATGCAAGTCCATCACCAAAATCGGCTGATGGTAGGCTTCGCAGGGCCTGAATCCTGTTTTCCTAGATGGCATCCTACACACCAGGAGGAGTTCCTCAAAAAACACTTGAGAAAACGTTTTAAAAAAAGCCACATACATTAGTACTGTGATGTCAATTCGATGCAGACGATGGCAACGAAGCATGTAGAGCTGACCGAAGTCACCTGCAGCACACAGGGCACTGCTCATAAACATTTTCTGGATCCAGACTGATGCCTGGGAAATTCAAAGGTAAGGAATCTGCAGCTAGAAGTCTCTATCAGATGTAGTACAACATGGCAGAGGTGATGCCCATGCGAATCTGCACCAGCCTTCCACTGATGGACTGCAGAAAGGCCATCAACACCAGGTGGATGACCCACAACTCCAACACATTTATGTGGAGTTGGGTTTCCAACAGAGTATTCTGATTTCTCCTAGATAACCTCCCCATCCTAGGAGGGATGTATCCTTCATCACAGTCAGCCCTGGGTGGGGAAGTTAGAAAGGTCTGCCACAGGTCCAGTTCCAATCAAACAAATAGCACTGCAGATCTTGTTGAGCCTGCCTTCAACTGCCAGTCATGAAAGTAAGGGAAAGCTGGTATCTTCAAGCTCCCAAGATAGGCAGTGACCATTACTATAAGTTTTGTGAACACTGATGGGTGCAGGTAAGGCCGAAGGGGAGCACAGCAAGCTGAAAATGCTTATGTAATGTCTGTGGGACTGCAGGACGTGTGCATGAAAGTATGCATCCTGCAGGTCTAGGGCTACCATCCAGTCACCTGGATTCAGAGCAGGTTGAACTTGGGCCAATATGGGCATTTTAAATGTGTCTTTCTGCAGGAAGGCATTCAGAGGCCTAGACAGAGTGCAGACGACTTCCATCAATCCTCAGCATGAGGAAATGGCAGAAATAACAACATGTCTTTATTTCCAAGGAGGGCACCCTCTTAATGACACCTCTGGACAGTGTAGCTTGCACCTTTTTCAGTAAAATGGAGGGGTGCTCTTCTGAGAGTCGCTCTAATGTGGGTAGAAGCTGTGGTGGGTCAGAAAGGACTAGAAGGGCATAGCCCTGCTGGATGATCTGGAGGACCTATCTGACGGTTGTGATGACCTGCCACCCTGGGGGAAAAAGGTGAATCCTGCCTTCCACGTGGTGGCTTTGCACCACAAACAGAAATGTAAAGTAGTTTGATGCCGCAGGGGAGGGAGACTGAAAAGATTGTGCCCAGGGTGTATGCTGCCTGCCTGAAACCAGTCCCAGGCAGAGCTAAGGGTGGGGTGGGGTGGGGTGGGCCAGGAGATGCTGGTGATGTCTATATGCCTCTAGAGAAGCCCCAGAAGGATTGGGACCAGTAAGAGAACTGTCTGGCATGGGTCAAAAGGCCAAAAGAGAAAGCCTTGCCTCGGTTTTCCTCAAAGCACTCCAGGACAAAATCAGCTTTTTGGCCAAAAAGGGATCCATCAAAAGGCATGTCCATGAAGGATGTCAGTAAAGCTTCAGAAAATCTTGTGGATCTCATCCATGCGTGGCGACAGAGCACTACACTACTGCCCACTGCTCATCCCAAACAATCTGTATTATCTAGGCAAGGCAAAGTTACATATTTGGTTTCAGTCTTGACCATACTGAATGGTTTGAGCCAAGGAGGCCCTGAACTCTTTTGAAACCACTGCTACGATCTTGCTGGCCATGTTCCAGAAGACATCTGTATAAACAAGGCTAACCTGGCTGACTACCTATATTAGGGGTTGTGTGGATTCGCCAATAAGGGTTGTGGGGAAATAAAATAAGGATTCACCTTGCTAGTTGACGTTTACACTATCAAACTCTCTGGAGTAGGACGCTGCTTAAAAATAAACACTCACCAGGCACTAGTCTGTGGTGTGTGGCCATCTGCCTGTTCACTGGTTGGTAGGAGCAAGGTTTCGAAAACTGCCAATAAAGGTGTTAGAGAGTTAAAAACAGATGCCTCAGGCTAAAGCACTCGGGTATGCACATTTGTTTTAACTTCAACAGAAGGATGTTGTAAATCCATGACCTCAGCAGCACATCTGATGACTACAGCAAAGGAAGCACTCTCCTATGCTGGAGGTCAAGTTTGTCTCAGAAGAAGAATGAAGCCCAACTTGTAAATCCATTTATAAATTGTCACCATCATCATGTGGTGGTAAATCATCCCCATCATCTCTATTTTCATCTTCAAGTGGCGGCAAACTCTGGTTAGAGTCAAAATCAAAATCAAAATGCTGATTAGGCAACGGACAGCTCTATGGTAGAGGCAGCATTAGTCAAAATCAGCTAGTATGGGAAGCAGGTGCGCCGGAGTAGAGCCAGAGAATGACGTTGGTTGGGGATGAGGTGGAGTTGGCTTGGGGTTGGGCATCAGAGTCAGCAGGAGATTCACCTCCGACAATGTTGAGATCAGAGTTGACGAAAAAAGGAATGGCACAGGTCTTGGAGTCTGAATGGAAGCCGCACCGGTGTTGGTGCGGAACCTGAGACGGGTTCTAAGGGTTCTGATGGCACCAAGGACAGATTCACCAGCAGTAATCCGACTAGAGGCCTCAGTGGATCCCTGGGTCCCAAAGGCACAACAGAGAGAATGACAAAAATATACTGGAAGAGTGACAGAAATATGCAGCTTAACCTCTCTAAATGCCTCAATCTGCTCTAGTGTTGCCAATGGCCCAGGGCCCCTGGGGTCCATCAGTATCAACAGTGTAATCAACTCCTCAATCAGAGATCAGAAGCAAGGTTGAGTGGTACCATAACGCCTTTCAACTTCTCTTTAGATGTAGAATGGCGGGATAGGGTTGAGAACTGCTTTGTCTTCTTGTGTTTCCGTTTCAACTTTGACTTAGTGGATGATCTTGACTGCCAAGAGGACCTGTTGAGTGACTGGCCTCTATCACTTCTGGGGAGGCGCGGGCTGCACGGCTCGACCTGCTGGCACACAGAAAGACTGCTGAAGAAAAGTTTCTGGATCCAGTTTGGCTCCTTGAAATCTATGGCTAGATGTATCCATCAGAAAAGTGCCTTCATTAAAGTTTATTTGAAGGCTAATCATGACAATTCTGTGGTTGAGGCACCTGTCCTTTCAGGCAACATGAATTAGGAGACGATAAGGTAAAGAACATTCACTCAAGAGTGCAGAGAGCACCCCTAGTTCAACAAAACATAAGGGCCCAAATCTAAGTGTGCCTCTGATTAGAGAGATACTGAACATGATGTGGGAGGGCTTGTTCAAGGAAGAGTTAGGTGCCCCACACCCTATACGTCTGAATTCTAGGATGTCAGTAGCATGTCATAACTGGCACTGTCAAGGGCTTTTACCAATTTTGATGGTGGAAGCCAGGCTTACTTTTGATAGATTCTGATGTTCTATATATTTGCACATGCAATTTCATAAGCAAAAACGTTTTGATAGTCCTCAAGCCGCCAAAAGTATGTATTTATGTATAAAAAGTATGAAACAATTAGAAAACATTTTACCTGGTGCTCTTGGTGGAACTGGTGGGGCTGTCCAAGCAGCACTGTGACAACGTCCTGCGGAAATCTGACGTACGTTTTTTCCTTGTAGCACAGTTGTTAAGGTTGGTTCTCTAACATGGTTTGTGTGGCCTAAGCCAAGCTATAAAACAGTAAATAATACATAAGCAAAAGAAGCAATATAGCAGTAAAATGAACTGTCAAACATCAAAATTACTTTAAATACTTTAGAAGTCACAAATTATTTAAAACAAACATTGATTTTGAACACATGAGTGGAGCGCAAAGGAAGGTGAGAAGCTTATAGTACAGGATGTTGGGATTGCCCGGAACTGGTTTCAGACCTACTTCATAGCACGAAAGCATGTATGATGCAATCAACAGATATAGAACTACTGTGACAACTGGTTTATTCTAGGAAGCAGTCTCGCAAAGCAGACTATCCAACTTAACTTCCAAACACTGAAATGTTAAGTCTCCATTTGTCTTCAGCCCTCAAACGGTTCTGCATAATAAAGCTGAATCTGCTTCTACTCAACAAAGCACAGTTTTATCAAAGGAATGTTTCTGCAATTTTGCTTTTAAAGTGAGTTCTCAACATCTGGGAATGTCTAACATCAGAAATAAACTTTCCTTCACCCAATATAGAGCATTAATTATCTTAAGATTTTGAACAATCAAACATACTTTTTTAACATTAAACACAATAGGTATTCTATAGATACAGACATATCAATGTATAGCAGTGTCCCAGGCTCTAGATGGAAATGGTTACTTTAAAGAACAAGTTATTCACCGTTGGTAATGCCTTATCTGGCAGACAGTATATTTAGCCGCAGATTCCTTACCTCAGAAAAATCCCCAGATGTCAGACTGGATCTGTCAAACTTTTCATGAATGCTGGTAGGTGGTGTCGTTCAGCTCTGCGTGGCTTCACCCCGTGTTGGAAGTGATGTTCACTGTGCCTATGAAGGGGCCACCCAGGCTCGCTGACGTCATTTTGTTTTTGCAACTTTCCACGCCAGGAGCACAATGACCACCAGTGTAGACAACTAAGGCCCAGGAAAGGAATAAGCCCTGTCCATCTGGATTTCTCGTTCGTGGCCAAGGTAGAACGACAATGCTCTGTTAGGGTCAAGACGGTGGAGTTTCTCCTCCTCCTTGGAGGAATTGGGCAGAGCGTAAAAAGTAGGTAGGGTGATGGATGAGCTTACGTGAAATGGAGTTGCCCACTTTTGGAAGAAAGGAAGCTCTTGTGCGAAACACCAATTTATCAGGGTAGATGGTAAGATAAGGAGGCTTGGAAGATAAAGCCTGAAGCTCACTTATCCTCCGGGCAAATTTTATTGCCAGGATGAAGGCATTTCCAGAATTCTGCTCAAAAGAAGCACACATTAAAAAGTCAAGACAAGATTAAGGTCTCACTTAGGCATGACAAACAGAAAGGGAGGAAAAATATTTTAAAAGACCTTCAAAAATCTATGTATAACAGGGGAATGAAGAGGGATGAGTGATTAGCAACTGCAACTCTTGGTGGGCAAGAGAGAAAATGGTAAGAAGGACTTGAGAAATAGGGGCATAAAAGGGATCAGTTTGTTTTTCTGCACACTATGTGCAGGAAAGCAGACACTGGTGCCACTGTCACCGTGGTGACTGAGCAACTGGTGTCCTCAGAGCAATACCTGACTGCTGAGACATACACAGTCTTCAACGCTGATAACCAGGCTAAGGTGCATCCCATAACAATGGTATCCTTAGAATGGGAAGGGTTACTGGCCAAAGAAAGTGGTGGTATCTCCTGAATTTCTGTGCAATGTCGGTTAGGTAATGATCTGGAGTCCTCAGCATGGGCTGAGGTAGAAAGAAAAACCCATATAGCTATGATGGGTATCCCTGAATAAGTTTGTGTAAACACAAGAGCACAGAGCAAGGCCCACAGAGAAAAAAGTAGAGTTGGAGTCTAGATAATGGCCCACCTACCAAGAGAAAGGGCAAGAAGACTGGGGGACCAGCTTCAAAACAGATCACAGAACAGGTTCCCTCTTCTCAGGGAGAAGAAGACCTGACAGCCCCAGAGGGAACAGAGCCCCAGGAGCTTGGGCCTTACGTGGTAGAGCTCTTAGGATCAGGGGGCCCTCTAGGGAAGATCTGTGCCAGGGACAAAAAACTTGTCGCACTCTTGAAGGCTTGAGAAAGCAAGCTGCTGATCAGGAAAAAGGAGGTATCAGTGGCTCCCACAGGACCAAACATGATGCCACTAGGTAAATGGTAGTGTCTCAGCAGTTTAAAGAGTTTAACCTCACTTTGGTCCATGATAACCCCCAGCTGCTAGACATCTTGGCCGGGCAAAAACATGGAGTAGGTTGGCAAACCACTTCTACTGGCTAGGCATGACTCAGAAGGTGAAGGAGTTATGTAACTCCTATGCCACCTGTCAAGCCACTGGCAAGACAGGTGGTCACCCAAACACCCTCTTAATTCCACTTCCAGTGGTTAGGGTACCCTATTAAAGGGAAGGAATTGATATAGTCGGTCCCCATGAACCTCCAAAAGCATCAGGGAACAGATTTATACTGCTTGAAGTGCATCATTCAAACAGGTATCCTGAAGCAATTTCTCCAAGGACTACTACTGTGTCGGAGGCTGGCATAGTGTATGGTGTACACCTATAGGTGAGGCATCCTGTACTGAGTCCAGGCAACCTTTAGTGATAGTGTAGGTGGATCTAGATAACCAGAGCTCTCCTAAGGATAGCTGTGGAGATCAGATAAGAATTATCCAGGGTGTAAAGTGTTTGTAAATACCAGAGCAGTCAGTGACGTACACAAAGGAAAGAACCACATCAGAGTTAGAAAAATATGCTATATTTACTGTAACACACACACTCTAGAACCAACTTTGGTATAGCTCCCAATCGGAGATATGGACATACAAAAATATACTTAGCAAAATGTAAGTAAAGACATAAAATAACATGGGCCCCTATGAGGGGGCCAAACCATATACTAAAAAAATGGAATGCGAAAATCACTTCCAACCCACACTACCACGAAAGGACCCTTAGGACTGGGGAAGCATGAAAACCCCAAAGGTAAGTAGGTAGGATTCCCCAGTCACCTGTGTGCAGAGTTGCAAACCCGGGTCAGTGTCAATTGGATAACATGGGGTCGCAGTTGGAGTTTGAGTTTTAGGACCCTTCCCAGAGGACTCTGAGGAAACCCGCTGGGACAAGATAGGTTGGATAGAGCCCCCACACATGGATACCCAGAACAGTGGAGTACCTACACCAGGGAGCCCAGGTGCATAGGGGTGAAGTTGTGTCGGAACCCCCCATTGAAGTCAATGGGGACCTCGGTTGTCCAACTGCTGCCATGACCCGTGGACCAGGTCGTGGAACTCAGGTGTGGATTCCTGAAGAAGAATACTGACGGAAAGAGGTGACAGAGTCAAGACCACCCGGAGGTGCCCAAGCAGTGCATGAGGGCAATGCCCATCCTTCTTGGACTTGCTTTTCTGTTGGAAGGTGGACAAAGTGCAGTTGTGGAGTCCAGGTCATACAGGAAGACCCCAGGAGTCCTCCAAGAGCTGTCCCACGCAGGTCATTGAATTTCAGAGGAGTTTGTTGTCAGCGGGACCACCAACAAGCCTTAGCAAAGGCAGGGAAGGGTTTCATGGAGTCTGCAGGATTTGTGGGGACCAGCAAGGTCCAGGTAACCCAACCTTGGCAAGTAGGTCAGGGCCAATCCGCAGCACGGAGGAGAGCCAGTAGGAGTTGATGGATCCCCCAGCCGGACACTCTGGAAGCAGACACAGGGAGGCCTCAGCAGCAAGCAAAGAGGGATGCTCAGGTCGCAGGAGTTGCAGAGAGGATGTCGTTCTTGGAGCTGCGAGTGCTGGAGGCTGAGGTTTCTTGGAACTAGGAAGTCTCCAGACTGAAGAGCCAACAAGCCTTGGCAACAACAAGCAGATGCAGAGTACAGGGGTTCCAGACAAGCAGCTCCAGCGAGGGACCACAGACTTCACAGTTGCAAGGAAGATAGGTTAGACCTCTAAAGAGCCACAGAACCACCACCTGTGTTGTAGAGCCTTGGAGAGTCCAAGGAACAGCAGGATCCACAAGCTGGTTGTTGTTAAGGTGCCTGCGGATGCAGCAGAGTGACTCCTTCACTTCAAGGGAGATTCCTTCTTGCTTTCAAAGTGCAGGTGTAGTCACCGTGACTCTGGCAATGCACGGCCACAGGGTTGCAGAAGTCTTTGCAGATCTTGGAAACAAAATTGCAGAAGGAGGCCTCCTACTGATTACAGTCTTGCTCTTGGTTCCAACGAAGAACAACAGTGGTTCCAGTGTCCAGGTTGCAGAAGTGTCTTGCAGAGGAGACTTGGAGACAAACACTGCTCTTGCACAAGAATCTAGGGTCCCACCCTCAGGGGAGCTTTTAAGTAACCCGGGAAGGGGATTGGACATTTACTGCAGTGACTCACCTATCAGAGAGGGTCAGGGACGTCACCCAGCTGAACTAACCAGTCAAATGCTCCCATGGGACTCTGCTCATCTTATTCCTAAGATGGCAGAATCAAGTAGTCACCTGGCAGAACTCTGTGCACCTCCCTAGGGGAGGATCTGGACAGGGAGGTGGTCACTCCCCTGTCCTTTGTGTGGTTTCGTGCCAGTGTGGCAACCGAGGGGGCTCCTGCACCAAGGCAAATCGGTTCATGCAAAGAGGGCACCAAATGTGCCCTTCAAAGCAGTCTGGTGGTACTTAGAGGCAACCCCAACCCACTGACACCTATTTCTAAAGAAGAGGTGTTCAAACCTCTATCTTACAGAAAATCCTTTGTTCTGTCTCCCCCAACCGAGTTAGGCTCAGCAGAAGGAGGGCAGAACAGTGTCTACGGTCGGCAGCACCACAGGTTAGCATGCAGACCCTACAAAGCTGTACAGGCAGGCTTTGGGGGATTCCCCTAAGGAGCATGGGGGATCCCCTACGGAGCACATGGTATCATGCAACTACCACTGGAATCAGTGTAGTGGCATGATTCCAACATGTTTGATACCAAACATGCCTATGTTCGGTGAAGTCATTATGTAGTTGGACAACTCATGTTGACCAGTGTCTGTTGTAGTTGAACTCCTGCTCCTATGCGAGACTGCAGGTTTAGGAATGAAAGAACTTTTGTTTGTAGGCGACTAACATAAGTTGCAACTGTCGGCCCAACCCTCCCGGCTAACAAGCAGTACCTCACCAAAACTCAGAAAGCAAAGGTGATTTCTGGCAGCCTTACGCATGGACTCTAGATGGCGACATTTCAGGGGAGTTGTGGTGGAACGAAGTTACCCTTTTCTCTCGTTTGCAACAAGTCTCAGTCACACATAGGCAATGAAGGAGATGCAGGAGAGTTTTCAACATATTTATTGAAAAGACTGCAATCTACGATAAAATTCAAGAGCTGCAGTGATTAGGGTAACGCACAGTAAAAGAAGCATAATAGTGAAGATGAGTTGTGAATACAAAACCCCCCATCATCTTGCGATAAACATGAGATGTAAAATTCCTAGCAAAGAGAACCTAATGTCTAACCTAATGAGAGCTAGGTATGATAGACCTAATCTGCCAGTACCATGTCCATGAGAAGCACCCCCAACCTTCATAACTTTGGAATGAGGCTGAGTTCTGCAGCAAGTTGATGTGCAGTGTAGATGACATCTGGAAGGAATCCCTCTAATGACCTTGTCCTTGTGGGATGTATTTATACAGATCATGTAGGAAACCTGACGCAGGTATGCTCCCAAACAAGTGATAAGGCGGCAGACTTGTGGCGGCAATTATATAAACAATCCCCAATAAGTGATCATTATGTTCCTATCACACATAAGTGAGAAAGGGACATGACGATGATACCTACCTACATCACTGATCATGACGCTGATAATGACACCTTCTCAAAGTGGCACTGATAATGCGAATCAAAACATCTTGATAAACTATAAACAAAAGCAGCCATCTTAAAAGAAATAATAAAATAGATGGAATAAAACAGAGAAAACTAAGAAGGTAAAAGTCACTCGGAGACGGAGGCACAGGCCTGCAAGCCAAAAGGCTAAGCTAAACTACTGAGTCCCAATAAGAACTAAAATGGATTCACAACATGTCCACTACATACCTTAAGATGGATTCTCCGCACTTACAAAGCCCAGCAATTGAAGTCTTGGGTTTGTAGGGGTACCTCTACTCATGCAAGGGGTGCCCTCACACTTAGAACCATACACTCTGCCCTTGGGATGAAGGGCCTATCTTAGGGGTGACTTACAAGGTCAGAGTGCAGTGACCATGATATAAGGCAAACCTTATATCTGTAGTGAAAGGTGCATGCACCATTTCACACAGGCTACAATGGCAGACCTGTAGTCACAGTTTGCCTGGGCCCTCATGGGTGGCACAAAACATGCTGCAGCCCATGGGGATTCCGTAACTACCACGTACTAGGGACTTACGTAGGTGCACCTTTATGCCAATTGTGGGGTGTAAAGGTTACCATACAACTAAATCTAGGAGAGGGAACACTGACACTGGGGTCCTGGTTAGCAGGATCTCAGTGTACTACAGTCTAAAAATACTTACACCAGGCAAAAGTGGGGACACCTTTGCCAGAAAGATACTACTTTCCTACATACAAGCCCCTGTAGTAGTTAGAGCCCTCAATGGTGTATTCACAGGAGTGGGCTTTCCAAAGGAGGTGGTGTCAGACAGAGTTACCAACTTCATGCCTGGCTACCTAAAGCACATGTGGGCTGAATGTGGTGTGACCTATAAGTTCACTGCCCCAAATCATCCCCAGTGCAATGGTCTTGAAGGAGATTTAACAAGACATTGAAAGGCATGATTGGTGGGCTCCCAGAAAAACTCAGGACATGTCTTACTTCCATGTCTGCTTTTCACTTACGGGGAAGTGCCACAGAAGGAAGTAGGGTTCCTCCTCTGAAGTTTTGTTTGGGCATCCTGTGAGGGGACCACTTTGTCTTGGACTAAAGGAGGGATGGGGGAGACCTCTCAGAGAACCAAAGCAAGACATAGTGGACTATGTACTTGGCCTTCGCTCTAGAATGGCTAAGTACATAGAAAAGGCATCCAAAAACCATGAGGCCAGCCAATAGCTCCAGATGCTCTGGTATCACCAGAAGGCTGCACTAATGGAGTTCCAACCAAGGCAGAAGGTGTGGGTCTTGGAGCCTATGGCTCCTAGGGTCCTCAAGGACAGATAGAGTGGACCCTACCCCATCTTAGAAAGGAAGGGGGAAGTGACCTGCTTGGTGGACTTTGGCTCTTGCAGGAACCTAAAAAGGGTGATCCATGTAAACCGCCTGAAACCCTTTCGTGACAGAGCTGAAATGACCATGCTGATGGTCACTGATGAGGGACAGGAAGCTGAGAGTGAACCTCTCTCTGATCTCCTCTCCAACAACCCAAATGATGGCTCAGTTGAAGGAGTAGTCTTTTCAGACACCCTCACTGACCAACAGCAGACTGACTGGTTAGACTACATGGTGTACCCAGGATGTGGACACTGGAGCCAACTTGCCTGTCAAAAAAAAAATATACAGACAGTCTGATCATGTCAAAGAGACCATGAAAGCTGAGGTCAGCAAGATGTTGGAATTGGGAGTCACTGAGCACTCAAGAGATCCTGGACCAGCACAGTGGTTTTAGTCCCCAAGCCTCATTCCCAGGGTGGAAAGAAAGAAATAATGTTGTGTGTGGACTATAGGGGTCTCAATGCTGTGACTACAACAGATGCCCACCCAATTCCTAGGGCTGATAAACTTATTGGCAGGCTATGGGCAGCTAAATATCTCAGTACTTTTGATCTTGCATCAGGGTACTGGCAGATAGGTCTGGAGCAAAAAAAAAGTTGCCATTCTCCACTCCTGATGGGCATTATCAGTTCACTGTTATACCCTTTGGTCTGCCACCGTCCAACGGTTTATGAACAAAGGTCTTGCTAGGTTACAAGACTTTAGTGCAGCATATCTTGATAATATTGCTGTATTTAGCTTTACCTAGCAGGATCACCTGATCCACCTTGCTAAGGTCCTTGAGGCTCTGTGAAAGGCAGGGCTCACAATCATGGCGAGCAAATGCCTGATAGGGAAGAGCCAGGTTGTATGCGTGGGCCACCTTGCAGGTGGAGGACACGTTTAACCACTGCAAACCAAGATCCAGACAATTATGGACTGAGTTACTCCAACATCCCAGACTGAAGTCAGGGCATTCCTTGGCTTGACTGGATACTACTGGAGGTTTGTGAAAGTATATGACACCATCGTGGCCCCTCCCACAGAACTAACCTCTAAGAAAATGCCAAAGAAAATGACATGGGCAGTTAGCTGTCAAAAGCCCTTTGACACCCTGAAAGAAGCAATGTGCTCAGATTACACAAAGCAGTTCATTTTGCAGACAGATGCCTCTGAACATGGGATAGGAGCAGTCCTGCCCCAAATCACTGATGATGGCCTTGACCAACCTGTTGCTTTTATTAACAGAAGGTTACTCTCTGGTTTGGTCCCTGAAGAAGCTGAGACCATACTGAAAACCCCAAACTGTTAAAACCTACCCAGTGTTCACTGACTGGGCTAAACCAGTGAAGCTATCCTACACCAAGTTCTTGCCTCCTGCGGGGACATGGAGAGGGGGAGGGGGAGGGACAGGGCTTCAAAGGCCTAGCCGCCTTTGAAATGCAACCCAAGTCTCCCCTAATGGTGAAGATGACTAACCCCCCTAAGGTGGGTGAGCTGAAGCAGACACTACTTTTTAAATTACTCAACTTTGTTTGGAAGGGATTAGGCCACTAGGGTTAGGGTTATGCCCACTTCCCAGTGGAAGTGGTCATAAAACAGATGATGTAACCCTAAAGGTAACTGCCACTGCCTGTAACACCCCTAAATTTA
Source organism: Pleurodeles waltl (assembly GCF_031143425.1). Lineage (NCBI taxonomy): Eukaryota > Metazoa > Chordata > Amphibia > Caudata > Salamandridae > Pleurodeles > Pleurodeles waltl. Next base: position 165,241,717 of record NC_090440.1, on the reverse strand, counting down.
GTATTTAGGTGGCACCCCTAAGCCCTAGAAATCAGATCCTGACTATCTATGAAGAAGAAGCACAAAGAAGAATCCTACCCCCTGAGGAAGAGGAAGAAGAAGCAGCTGACCTGGTACCAACTCTTCTGGGATGCCTGCTGACCTCAACTGATTGTGCACAAACATTTGCCCTGCAGCTAAAGTTTCAAGAAACCCAGGTAGCCTACCTTCCTTCTAAAGAGACTCAGACTCCCGTGAGCAGCAGACCTGCTCAGCAACAAAGTATCCAACAAGGACTCTTCAGCCTGGAGACCCGACAACTGAAATGACCTCAACTCACCAATGGTGCCAGCAGGGCTCCCCAGCTGTCCCGAGCCCAAGCCCAACCCAGTATCACCTCTCCTGGACTCTTCCAGGTCACTTGAAGCCCCTGCACGCAGGCCACCTCTCCCACAGCCTGGTGGTGACAGAAAACTCAACAGTTACAGCAACCACTGTACCTGTTGCCCCCGAGGCCAACAATGAAGGGCCACTGGTGCCAACGACGCCCCCCGGCACCCCTGAGCCCATGTCCACCTTGGTTGCCCACTTGCTGGACTCTCCAACGGCCAACAGCCTCAATATGCAGGACACATGACCGTGGGTGCACCTACCTTCCCGGACATCTAAAGTCTTCAACCTACCTGCTTGTCATCCCTGACTGGCTTCCGAGCGAGAGCCAACAGCCAGTCCTCATGAGGACCAAGCTGCCATAGGAAATCATTGGGCACCAACACCTTACTGCACCTCTGCACCTGACCGCCCCAGTACTAGGCCGGTGTGACCTGTTGGTGTGGTTCTGATCAGTGCCCAGTATGTACCTTAACTCCCTGGGATTGACTTTGTAAATTGTTGTTAACCCTGTGTTTGCTGAGCATTATTTTTCCTTCATAGGATGAGATTGAAAGAACTCTGAAAACTGCACTATTTTTGAAACTTCAATTTATTTATGCTTAAAAGTCTACTTACCCGATTACGACATTCTTGGGTTTGAAACATATATAAAAATAATTATTCAGTTAAATGGGTCTCTGATTTATTCATTGCGTGTGTGACTCATTTATTGCCAATGCAGAGCACAACCCTCTGTCAAGCTTAACTGCTCGCCCACACCACCACAAATACAGCATTAGTCCTATCTACTTTTGCCTCTACAATACCAATTAGGGATCTACTGGGTCTCTGCACAGTGTCCTTTATTTTAAATCAATATATAGAGAGCCAGCTTCCTACAATGGTTCTTCTTCGGATAAGCACTGGTGCAAAAAGTAAAGTACTGACACCAGTGCGCCGGGGTGTCGCCTAAATGGGAACTCCTACGTCATGTCCAGCGCAGATGACGCTGAATGCGGAGTTGACCAATCCCACATGACAGCGTGCAAGGGTACTGCATGAGAAAAATCTCTGGTTCCAGACTGATGCCTGGGGAAATTCTAAAGTAAGGAATCTGCAACAAGAAGTCTCTCTAAGATTTTCCAGGCAGTAGTGCTTGGTAAACATGTGCAGGGATGCCAACGTGGCCGCCTGGTAGACATCAAGGACAGGAACTCCATGTGCTAACACAGTGGTCGTTGCTTTGGTTCTGGTACAATGAGCACGCAAACCTTCCGAGGGTTGTTTCCTGGCCAGTGCATTGCAAATCTTTATACAGAGCACGACCTATCTGGAGATGGACTGCTTCTGCACTGACCAACCTTCCTTCGCACCCACATAACAAACAGAGTTGATCGTCCAACTGGAACTATTTTGTACGATCAAGGTAGAACGCCAAGGCTCTTTTTGGGTCCAGGCGGTAGAGTCTATCCTCTTCCTTAGAGGGATGTGGGGGGTACATAAAAAGTGAGCAAAATGATGGATCGGCCTTTAAGAAAGGGCGTTACCACTTTTGGCAGAACAGCGACTTATTGCAAAGCACCACTTTGATTGGATAGAAAGAAAAGTATAAAGGCGTGGATGACAAAGCTTGCAGCTCACTCACTCTGTGGGCAGATGTAATGGCCACAAGGAAGGCAGTCTTCAAAGTAAGAAGCCTGAGAGGACAATTGTAGAGAGGCTCGAAAGGAGCTCACATCACAAAAGTCGAAAGTAAATTAATATCCCATTGGGGCACAATGGATGGGGAGGGAGAAAACTTATGTGTAAGAACTTTAAAGAACCTATGAGGAATAGGGTAGTTAAACAAAGTTGATCAGGCAACCTCAAAAACAGCACAAATTGCAGACAAACAACCTTTGAGTGTGCCTATAGCAGGGCCAAAGAAAGTATAAACAACAACTGAGGGGGCAGAAAAGGGGTCAACAGACTTGTCTGTGCACCATGCCACAGAGTTTTTCCAATGACAAGCGTATACTGTTTTGGTAGAGGGACACCTGGCTGCCAAGATAATGTTACAGACATCAGGTGGAACATCAAAAGCTGTCAACTGTTGCAGCTCAATCTCTACACCAGAAGCCGGACAGTGGACTGGTTCAGGTGCAGAACCCTCCCCCTGCCGCAGCGACAGAAGATCCTACCGAAGGAGCAGTCTGATCCAAGGATCGATGGATATACTCAACAGCTTTGGATACTATCATTGCCCAGTGCAGAGCCACAAGGATTACTTAGGCCCGGTCATTCTTAACCTTCCAGGCTTGTCTAGAGGCGCAGAGCCTCCTGCTTGTTGCAATACCACATTGAAGTGGTGTTAACTGTCAACACCTGCACTGTCTTTTCCTTAACAGAGGGAAGAAATACCTTCAATGCTAGTCGGATTGCCTGGAGCTCCAACGGGTTGATGTTGAGTCTGGATTCCACTGGAGACCAGATGTGTCTGATCTCTACTTCTCCCAGATGGCCACCCTACCGCAGGAGTGACACATCTGTCACCACTGTCAGATCTATTTGGGAAGGGAGAGGAATCTGCCTCTGAGCTACCACTGCAGATCTTGCGCAGGGCCCTCCGAGATCTAGACCTTGTCGGAGAGATTCCCCTGATGCTGCGCCCACTTGAACTTTAGGACCCACTGCAGAGCCAACATATGCCATCTGCCAGGTGCCATCAGCCTCAGAGTCATTCTCATTGAAATAGATGATAGAGGGTCAAAAATCGATACCATAGCCTGACTATTCTGGACTCGCTGCTCAGGAGGAAAAGCCCAAAACTGCACTGTGTCCAGAACAGCTCAGATGAAAGGGAGTGTCTGAAAGGGAGTGAAATGTGACTTTGGCATGTTTATAGTGAGCCCCAGTGAATGGAGAAGGTCAGCCGTAGTCTGTTGCTGGGAGACAACAGCCTGGGGTGAGCCCACCTTCAACAGCCAGTCATCGACATAGGGGAAGACTAAAACCCCTTATTTGCGCAGATGTGCTGCGACCACTGCCATCACCTTGGTGAACCCTCGAGGTCAAAGGGGAGCACAGTGAACTGAAAGACCTCTTGGCCTACCATGAGCTGCAAGTAACGTCTGTGGGGACGCAGGACGGGAATATTAAAGTGTAGGAAGCTGCCTGGTGTGTAATGGGTACCTAAGGTAGTTACACCTTATATCAGGTATCCCCTCTTAGTGAAGTGTAGGCAGTGCCTAGAAGCCAGGCTCTCTAGAAGTAGCTGTGGATGAGCAGCCAAGGCTCATCTAGGAGACATGTAATGCTCATGCAAAACCATTGTAGTCACAAAGCACTTACACACATGAAAGAAAACACTCAGTTTTACAAAAATAAAGGTACTTTATCTTTTGGAACACAATACCACAAAATACTAGAAGGGCAACCCTCTAATAGGAGGCAAGTAATGCACTAAATATATACACTAGTAAACAGTAATAGGCATAGAAAATGTTAGAAAACAGTGCAAATACAGATAATGAATAGCGACCCTAGGGAGAGCCTAAACCATATAGTAAAAAAAATGGAATGTGAACAGAGGACCCCCCCCCCCACCTAGCTAAGTGGAATGTGTAGAAGGGAGCTGAAGTACTAGAAAACCACAGAGGTAAGTAACACAGTACCCCCTCCCCCCCCCAAGCGACCAGAAAAACAGGAGTAAATCACTGGAATTTCCCCAAACCACCCAAAAGGAGATAAAAGAAGAAAAGAAGACACCCAAACAAGACTGCAAGAAACCAGAGGTGGATTCCTGGAGAAGAAGACCTGTGGAGAGAGGGGGCCTGGTCCAAAAGTCGCAGTGGAGTCCAGGAGGAGTAGGAGCTACTACCCACCCAGCTGTACTTGCAGGTGTTGGTCGACGGTGAGGAAGAACAGGTCAGCACTGCAGCCCTGGAGCCGGAGAAGAGATCCTGATGGGTGCAGAAGATGTCCGACGGTGGGGTGAAGATTGCAGACGGGTGTTGTTGCAGGAATTCTACCAACAAGCTTTGGCAAAGGCAAATTTGCGGTTAGTGGAAAAGTGGAGTTGCCGGGGACCAGCAAGGCCCAGGAGGACTCAACCTAGAAGGGTGAGTTAGAGGGGACCCTCAGCGACACAGAGAGACCATAGGAATGAAGTCAGCACCCCACAGAAGACCCACAGGACAGAGACACAGGAGTCACAGAAGGAGCCCATGCAGCACTAGAGAAAGGGATCCCACGATGCAGGAGAACCACGCAGAGGGCTGTGCATCGCAGGAAGGAGTGCTGGGGACTGGAGCTACATGTCACCTGAAGATCCCTTTAAGGAGATGCAAACAAGCCTTGGCAGCTGCAAGAGCCGCAGTGCACGGGGGACTGTCCTGCGTAGGAAGGCAAGGGCTTACCTCCACCAAAGTTGGAAAGTTGTCTGAGAGGATAAAGAGAGCTGCTCTGGACCACCACCCGGGATGCAGGATCCAGCAGCTCAGGATGAGAGGAGATCCACGCAGCCGGTCGTCATTGCAGATTCCTTCCTTTTTCTACTGCAGACTAAAGACACACTGCCCTCAGTGAAGGCACAGCCAGTGGAAATGTTACAATTGCTGGCAGTGGCCCTGGAAACAATGTTGCAGAAGAGTTCTTCTTGGAAGCAGCTTGTTGAGTCCTGGAGGTTCCAGTTGCAGCTCAGGAGGCCAGAAGTCAAAGTGGAGGTTGCAGAGGAGTCCTGCTGGAATCTTGCAAGCCGAATCTGAGGACCCACCCAAGAGAGAGACCCTAAATAGCCCTGAAAGGTGTGTGTTGAAATCGGTCAGCTAGCCAGGTAAGCACTTATCAGGAGGGGGCTCCAACGTCACCTACTTGGCCTGGCCACTTAGATGCTCCCAGAGTTCCCCACCAACCTTGGAAAAAAGATGGCAGAAGCCAGGGACCTTCTGGAGGCGCTCTGAAATGGGGTTCTGAAGTAGAAGCCCCAGGCTGAAGCACCTCCGTCAGGAGATTGGACCTGACCTCTACAGTAGGAAGCTCAAGGCCAAGGACCTCAGCTGCCTACTGACCACCATACCATAAGTAGCTCCCTCCGCCGTAGCCACCGTTAGGCAGACCTGATGCTGGGCCACTGGGATCTGATATTCCACAGTATGACCCCATATGTAATTTGCCATTTGGGAAGAGTAGGGTGAACAAGGCCAGAAGTCCAGGCTGCCTCAGAGCCATGCTCACCACATAAGTCTCTCAGACTCACTGTGGCAGCGGGTAGGCCTTGCACACTTCTGTGTCCAGGATAGCCCCAATGAAGAGAATCCCCTGCATGGGTGTGAGAAATTGGCTTGTTGGTTGACTGGGGTGTAACCCCTGGTCAAGTAACAGCCACAATAACTTGGCAGGGTGAACCACAAAAACTAAATTAACCTGTGCTTAACCCTTAGAAGATAGGCACAAAAAGCAGTCAGGATAAACTTAAAGGCAATGTGTTAAGTATTTATGCAGTAAACAAACAGCAACACAGTGAAAACACAACACAATAAAAATCCCAAAACCAGTTTAGAAAAAGAGTTCTGAATTTGTAAAGTTTAAGGTTCAAAATAGCAAGTCCTCAGTTATAGAAAATTGCCACCTGGGCACCTTTAGCACCATAACCAAGGGCCCAGGAGAGGAGGGAGACCTCTTGGGGGTGCAAGATTCACTCAGGTTGAGTCCAGGTGCAGGTTTAAGATGGCGGGAGCCTGTTATTTCCCTGTGGCTCAAAACAGGAGATCAGCTGAACTAGCCCTTCAAATCACTCCTGGGGTCCTGGGTGTAGGTGGTTTGTAGGAAAGTACAATCTTTTTGACATGGTTAACCACACTGTTTGCCTATCAGTGTGCTTAGACTATTTTCCCTGGGATCTTACTAACCAGGACCCCAGTGATTATGCTCTCTCCCTCCAAATTTGGTTACCTTGGACCTTTGTGCACTCCACAATTGGCATACTTATGTCCCCTTATAAGTCCCTGGTATATGGTACCTAGGTAGCCAGGGCATTGGGACACTAGAGGCCCACCATGGGCTGCAGCATGTACTGTGCCACCCATAGGAGCCCATGCAAATTGTGTCTGCAGGCCTGTGTGAAAAGGTGCATAACCCTATCACCACAGGTCACTACACCAGGTCATTGTAAGCCACCCCTATGGTAGGCCCTCCTAGCCCAGAGGGCAGGGTGCAGGTCCCAGTGTGTGAGGGCACTCCTGCATAAACAGCCACATAATGGTAACTCTGAACCTGGGCATGTTTGTTATCAAACATGTCAGAATCATATCCTAACACTAATGCCAGTATTGGCTGTATGATTCCATGCACTCTGGGGGCTCCTTGGAGGACCCCCCAGTATTTGCTCCAACCAGTCTTCCAGGGTTTTCTAGGCAACCCCTGCTGCTGCAGCCCTTCAGCCAGGTTTCTGCCCTCCTGCTGCTTGACCAGCTCAGGCAGAACAAAAGATTTCCTGTGGGAGAGGGGAGGCAACCACTTCTTCCTTGGAAATAGTTGTTTCAAGGCTTGGGAGGGGTAGCCTCCCCAAGCCACTGGTTTGTTTCCAAGGGCACATTTGGTGCTCTCCTTGCATAAACTGGTTTGCACCAGCTCAGGGACCCTTGGTCCCTGCTCTGACGCAAAACTGGACAAAGGAAAGGGAAGTGAACACTCCCCTGTCCATCACCACCCCAGGGGTGGTGCCCAGAGCTCCACCAGGTGGCCACTCGATTTTGCCATCTTGAAACCAAGATGTGCAGAAGCCTCTGTGGGCATCTGAGTGGCCAGGTCAGGCAGGTGACGCAAGAGATCGCTCCTGATAGGTGGACACTGTATAAGGTGACCATACGCTCTTTTAGGGCTATTTAGGGACTCCCTTGCGGGTGGGTCCCCAGATTCAACATGCCAGACTCTACCAGGACTCCTCTGCATCGATTACGAATGCTCCTGGCCACTAGAACCACAACTGGAAACTTCAGAAAACGACAAGACTGCAACTCCCGAGGCAACCTCGCCTTGAAACATTGCTTCCCCGGCTTCTTCCAGCAACTACAACGTTTTCCTGGCTGTGCATCCTTTGAGGTCAGCAAGACTTCAGCTGCACTAGCAAGCAAGAAGGAATCTCCGTTGGAGTGAAGGAGTCACTCCCCTGCATCTGCAAGCTCAATGTTGGCTGCATGGATCTGCTCTCTTCTGGAACTGCGTGGATGCTGCGTCACAGGTGGTGGTCTGGAGTGGTCCCCTTGGTCCTCTCTTCCCGCTGTCCAACTTGGAAGACGGTGATCCCTTGCCTCTTCTTGCAGGATAGTACCCGTATGCACTCCGACTCTTGCAGCAGCCAAGACTTCTGCTCCAATGGATCTTCAGGATCCGAGTAGCTCCGGCCCTCAGCACTTCATCTTTGCAAGGACAGTCTCTTCTCTGCTGCTCCGGCGACATGGGACTCTTTTCCAGGTGTCCTGATTGGGCCTCACTGCCACTTACTGTGCCTGCTGCCAGTGGGTTGTCTGTGGGGGCTGCAACTGCTTCTGGTGGCTCTTCCGACTGCTGAGGGTCAGCCCGGACTCCACTCCAATGGTCGAGTCCCCTGGACCTTGCTGGTCCTCTTCAGCCTTGCAACTCTTCTTTTGCCTCCTCTTGCATTTGCCAAGGCTTGCTAGGGGATCTCCTAACCACTGACCATCTGTGACCCGACGACCGATGAGGGACACCATCTGCACCACTCCAAGGACTCTTCTGCAGCTTTCTGAACTCCAAAGCTGGTGGTCTTCTTCCCAAGTCGACCCGGATCTTCACCCTCAGAAGGGTGGGTAGTGGCTCCTGCTCTGACTGGACACTCCATCGTGGACTGGACTCTGTCCCCTTCTCTTGCAGGTCTGCTTTTTTCCAGAAACCACCTTTGGTTTCCTCTGGTCTGGTCCAGTTCTTGCACAATCCATTTTCTAAGTCCTTGGGAAAACCGGGTACTTATCGCTGCTCTCCTGGTCATTTGGAGTCACTAAGGTACTCACCCCTTGGGTACCGAGTTCTCCCAGTTCCCCTCTAACTACTCTATATCCTTGGATGGGAGGCTTCACTTCACATTCCACTATTTTAGCATATGGTATGGCCCTCCCCTAGGGCCCTCACTATTTTCTACAACTCTATGCTAATCTCTGATGCTGTTGTGTGTATATATAGCTATCAATCTATAATATATATATATATATATATATATATATATATAGAGAGAGAGAGAGAGAGAGAGAGAAAGAAAGAGAGAGTGTGTATACTTACCTCCGGTTGGGCGGACTGTCTATAAGTAATCTAGTGTAGTGTTACTGTAATAAAGTGCCTTTATTTTTGTAACACTCTGTGGTTCCTTTCACTTGTGATAAGTTACTGTATGACTATTGTGGTATTGCATAAGCTTTGAATGCAGACACTGCCTTCATTCACTAATAGGGGTTGCCTGGACCTGGTATAAGGTGCCAACACCATAGGCGTCCACCACACACCAGAGGCCAGCTTCCTACATGGTGATGCAGGGTTCTGCAGCAGGGACGGTCTCTGAAGGTCTCAAGCAGGCTCCAGGCAGCAAAGCAGTCCTGCCAGGTACAGCAGCAGTCTGGCAGAGTGCACAGCAGGCAGTCCTCAGAATCCTTCCACAGGTCCAGTAGTGAACTGAGGAGCAGGTCTGGGAGCGCTATATTTATACCCTGATGCCCTGCTCCTAGAAGTTGGGATAGGTTTCCAGAAGGGTTCTCTGAAGTTCCAGGAATTTCCTGCTTTACCCACCCCGGCTCCTAGCTGGCTGCACTGGCAATACAGGATCATTAAGCCTATTGTGTGACTGAGTGGGGTGAATTCACAAAATAGCAACTGTCAGTTACACCCAGTCATGTGACCCAAGGTAGATTACAGGCACAGAGGGCTAAGGGCAGGAAAATGCCAGTCTTTTAAAAGTGCCATGTAGGAAGGTGGCTCTGTATATACTATCTCAAAGTGAGAGAGAGTGTGCACAGAGTCCAAGGGTTCCCCTTAGAGGTTGATAGTGGCAAAATTAGATAATACTAATGCTCTATTTTGAGGTAGTGTGGTTGAGCAGTAGGCTTATCAGAGGGTAGTGTTAAGCACTTGTTCTACACACACAGGCAATAAATGAGGAACACACACTCGAACTCTTATCCCCAGGCCAATAGGTTTTATATAGAAAAAATATATTTTATTAATTTATTTTAGAACCACAAGATTCAAGATTTGAGGTAAGTGCATAAAATGCAAGGTACTTCACAAAGGTAAGTATAGAAATTTGATATAAAACAGTAATACACACAGTTTTGGTTAAAATGGCAATAAGCTATTTTAAAAGTGGACACTGCAAAAATCAACAGTTCCTGGGGGCAATAAGGTTGGTTAGTTTTCTCAGGTAAGTACAGCACTTACAAGTTCAGTCTCCTGGGCATAGGCAGCCCACCGTTGGGGGTTCAAGGCAACCCCAAAGCCACTGCACCAGCAACACAGGGCCGGTCAGGTGCAGAGGTCAAAGAAGGGACCAAAACACATAGGCGCCTATGAGGAACAGGGGTGCTCTGGTTTCAGTCTACTAGCAGGTAAGTACTCGGGGAGCAGACCAGGGGGGTTTTGTAGAGCACTGGGGGGGGAACACACACAGGCACACAAAACACACCCTCTGTGGCACAGGGGCAACCGAGTGCAGTGTGCAAAGTAGGCATCAGGTTTGCTATAGAAAGTAATGGAGGGACCCAGGGGTCACTCTGGCGATGCAGGGCACAGGGGGGCTTCTCGGGCCAGCCACGGACTGGGCTAGGATGAGGGCCGCCTGCTGGTCACTCCTGCATTGGTAGGTGGTTCCTCTCGGACCTGGGGGCTGCGGGTGCAGTGCTTGGTCCAGGCGTCGGGTTCGTTTGTTACCAGGCAGTCGAGGTCAGGGGGAGCCTCTGGATGCTCTACGTAGGCGTCGCTGTTTGGGTGCAGGGAGGTCAACTCAGGGTGTCCACGTCATTGGAGTCGCCTGGGAGTCCTCTCTGCGATGTTGGTTCTCCTGAACTCGAGCCGGTGGCGTTGGGTGCAGTGTGAGAAATGTCACGCTTCCAGCGGGAAGGGAGACTCTCTTTAAAAGTTGCTTTAAAGTTGCAAAGTTGTTGCAGTTTCTGAACAGTGCCGCTGTACTCCGGAGGTTCTTGGCCCTTTAGGTGCAGGGCAGTCCTCCTCAGAGGTCACTGGTCCCGTCAGATGCGTTGCTGTGCAGGTTCTTTGAGTCTGGAGACAGGCTGGTTTGGCTGGGGCCAAGTCAGTTGTTGTCTCCGTCGTCTCTGCGGGGCTTTCAGGTCAGCAGTCCTCCTTCTTTTTTCAGGTTGCAGGAATCTGATTTCCTGGGTTCTGGGTCGCCCCTAAATACTCAATTTACAGGGGTGTTTAGGTCTGGGGGCAGTAGCCAATGGCTACAGTCCTGGAGGGTGGCTACAACCTCTTTGTGCATCCTGCACTGAAGGACTGGGTAAAATACAGGGGGGCTTCTTCTAAGATGCCCTCTGTGTGCATTTTGTAATAAATCCAACACTGGCATCAGTGTGGGTTTATTACTCTGAGACGTTTGATACCAAACTTCCCAGTATTCAGGGTAGCCATTATGGAGCTGTGGAGTTTGTTTTGACAAACTCCCAGACCATATACTTAATATGGCCACACTGTACTTACAGTGTCTAAGAATAGACTTAAACACTTTAGGGGCATATTGCTCATGCAACTATGCCCCCACCTATGGTATAGTGCACCCTGCCTTAGGGCTGTAAGGCAGTATTTTGTGTGCATGGCATCCTGGGGGGATGCCATGCTGACTTTGCCTTTTTCGCCCCACCAACACACACAATCTGCAATGGCAGTGTGCATGTTTTAGGTAAGGGGTCCCTCAGAGTGGCACAACACATGCTGCAGCCCTAAGGGACCTTCCCTGGTCACAGGGCCATTGGTACCACTGGTACCTTTTACAAAGGACTTATCTGTGTTAGCAGGGTCCCAGCACACTTCTCAGTCAAGTTAGCAACAATCCTAGGCAAAAAGTGGGGGGTAACTGCAACAGGGAGCCATTTTCCTACATGCCATTTTCAAACTTGTGATGATAAATCCAATTTTACCATTAAAGAGGGTTTATCTTTACATATTCATAGGTACCAAACACAACATATCTACCATGGTTTAGGAATTACAACTTAATATTTTTAATAAGTAATCCCCAATGTTTCTCTATGGGATCGTAGACCTCTCACTAGTGAGAAAACAAATATGGGAGTTTTTCACTACTAGGACATGTAAAACTAAGGGCCTACCTTAGGGTTGACATATGTAATTAAAGGGGAGTTTAAGGCTTGGCAAGGGGTTTTAAATGCCAAGTCGACCTTGAGGTGGGACACTGCCTTTAGGTTGCAATGGCAGGTCTGGGTCAAGTTTTAAGGTGCCACTTAAGTGGATGGAACATTATGTGCTGCAGGCCCCCTGGTAGCATTTAATTTTCAGGCCCTGGGTATACGGCATACCACTCTACAAGGGACCTACATGTAAATTAAATATGCCAATCAAATCATGTTTAGGGGATTGAGCACATTCACTTTAGCACTGATTAGCAGTGGTAAAGTGCACAGAGTCTAATGCAAACAGAGCAAAACAAAAAAACACAATAGAGGCAACCAGGCAAAACCTTTGGGGGAAGACCACCCTAAGGCTGACAGGTATAACAATGGGAGTCAGGTGGGACTTTGGTTCATTGATGGTAAAGCCCAAAGATACCAGGAGCTCTTCATAGTCGTGAGCGACTGCCTAAGATGAGCCCACCTTGAGCAGTCATATACTTGACCTCCAAAAGTGGGCGGCGACCATCCCATCAGGTTTGTGACCAGAGGTGCCAAAGTAAGGACAAAGAGGAGCATGGCAAGTTGGCCTGAGGTCACTGTCCTTTTTTGGAACAAGGAAGCACGAACCCTCAATCTGGCATTCTTGGCTAGAAGGTTAGCTTTATGTCTCAAGACTGCATACTAGTTAGAAAGTTGCTCTGCTGTGAGGGGTGGACAGAAGATAAGACAAGGAGGAAAAGGCAGGGTGCAGCCCATTTGTATCATTTGTCAGACCTGAAGTAATGGTCCTCCAGCATGGGAAGTAAGGCTGCATCCTGCCTTACACTGGCTGGACATGTCCCAGTGAAGACAAACCAAAGCAGCTGGGAAACCACAGCATTAGGGGAAGAGGAGCTGGAACATTGCTGACCCTGCTCGGTCTGAATGGTCTCAGCTGCCACAGCATCCTCTGCTCCAAAAGGCCTGGGCCAACTGCTGTGGCCAGCACAGGTTGGGAGGGCCAGGGCGGTCTATAAGCCCCCTGGCATTGCACCTGAATTACACTGATTCAGACAAAACTGGCCTTGGTTTGAAAATTTCAGGTGGCAAATTTGCCTTATTTTCAGTGGTGGGCAATTGTAAGTCCAAGACATCAGCTACCTTTCACACCACTACGGCAAAAGAGGCACTCTTGGTAGCGCAGGTGGTGAGCCTAAATCAGTCTCAGGCATGTGTCTAGGCCACTGGCATTTTGGAAGTCTAAATATAAGCCAGCCACATTGTAATGCAGGATGAGTAAATTACCACCTCCTCGTCATCCTCAGTATCATGAAGACCACTGCATATGTTCTAAACCACATCATAATCAAGTCTGTGGGTAGTGCTGGGCTTGAGGGAGTGGACTCGAATTGGTGACTGGCTTTATAAAAACTGGTAGCACATTCCTGATTCCATAGATTTCGTGTTATAAAAAAGGCCTACAGCGGGTCATCAATTTGCATCTGATTACATTTTTAGGTCAGATTGGTGTGGACTGTGGTGTTGTTTGGAAATCTGAATCAGCGTTGGTAAGGGCCCTAAAAAACTGATTTCAAGGGGTCAGTTGGGAGTGGTTGGGGTCCTGTGTCTCGTAGGGCCAAAAGCATAGCTGGAAAAACAAGTTACTTACCTTCAGTAATGATCTTTCACGTGGATTCTCTATATAATCACAGATTGCTCACCTTGTGAATATTCCGCAGGTCTCTCGTATCTATAAACTTAAAATCATTACTCGTGCGGCCTCACCCATGTGCAGATCTTGAAATAAGGACCTTTTTAGATGGGAATTGGGGGGCAGGAGGGACTCTGCAGTTAGACAGACAAATCATTACTGAAGGTAAATAACTTGTTCTTCTGTTGAATGCTTCTCAGCTTGTGAATAGATTCCATAGCAGTACCTCAATATGTGGTGGGTCTGTGAAGTGACTCAAATCAAAAAGTCCTGCAAGATTGAACAGGCAAAATGCACCTCTTGATGGACCTGACTATAGAGGCAGTAGTGCTTCATGAACATATATACCCATGCCCAAGCAGCTGTTGGGCAAATGTTCAGAAAAGGCACTCTGCATGCTAGTGTAATGGTAGCAGCCCTAGCACTCGTGGAATAAGTCCATAAACCTTCTGGAGACTGATTTTTAGCCAGTGCATAGCATATATTTATGCAAAGGACAATCCATCAAGAGATAGCCCATTTTTGCACTACCTTGCATTCTTTGCCCCAGAGATCCCCACAAAGTCCACTGAATGCTATTTGGTGCAATCCATACAAAGGTTGAGTGCACTCTTAGGATGTTGTTCTTAAAGGGATGCGTTGGGGCAAAGAATGCCAGAAGGAAAACTCTGTCCAACATGAAATGGTGTGACCACTTTAGGCAGAAAAGAAACTTGGGTCCTCCACATCAAATTATCTGGGAAGAATGATTGCATAAGATGGATAGACAGAAAGATTTTGTTGCTTGCTCACATGTAGGTGATGTCAAAGTAACGAGAAAAAACGTTTTCAGCATTAGAAGTCTTAATGGACTTCTGTGCAGTGGCTCAAAAGATCTCATCACCACAGGTGATTTAAATAATTAAGGCTGACCCTGCAATTACAAAAATGTTGTAAACGCTGATAAATACTTTTTAACAGCGGCAAAGCAAGTCCTTGCTGGGTCAGGGACAAAAAACTTTTGTCAACACCAAGCCACAAATTTATCCCAGCAACTGGAGGATTCAGATTTTGTAAAGGGACATCTCACTGCCAAAATGGTATCAATGACCGCAGGAGGAAGGTTAAAGGAAGTCCACTGCCGCCACTCAATCTCCAAGCATACAGATACCTATTGTGCATGCCTGGGTGCAGAACCCTGTCCTGCTGATGTGACAGGAGAGTAGTACAACCTCCTGGCACAGGACCCATGACCCCACCCCACCCCACCCTGCTAGTTGCAGTACCACATGGTGATGTTTTTGTGAGCACCTGCAAAAGCCTTCCTCTGGTGATGGGCAGAAAGGCACCAAGAAAATTGCCTTCAACAAAGTGATGTGTTGTGCTTCTGCTGGAGACCAAAGGCCTCTGAATTTCACTTCTAATATCAAGTCTGTTGTCGGTAAGGTGAGGTATCTGATACTGTTCCAAACGCATTCCAGCATGCACCGCTGCAGGTCTCTTGCAGTTTCCTTCGAAATCTAGAATCCATCTGACAGATTCCCCTGGTGTTGTGTCAAATGCGACCTGAGGTTGGGGTTCCAATGCAGAGCCAACATATGCCGTCTGGCAATCTTCACCAGCAGGATGCAGACTGCCAACAATCCCAGCAGTCTCAGATATCTGCACTACGATCCAGGATATTGGCTGAAGCATAGTGAACACCAACAATGTCAGGAGGTTTGCCGTTAGCTGGACGTGGTTGACGACTACCAAGGGCAAGTCTGCCTTTAACAGACGATGGTCGAGGTACAGGTAAGACTTGTACACTGACCATCTGAAGGTTTGCTGTGACCACTGCCATCTCTTATGTGAACATCATAGGGACTCTGGGGAGCACTGTGAAATAAATCTAAAAATGTTCTTGGCCTACTGTGAACCACAGATGATGCCTGTGGGCCTGCAGGACAAGAATACGATATTATATGTCCAGCAGGCCCAACTACTTCAGCCTCTGGGGTTTAGGGCAGGGTTCTGCAAAGTAGGTCCTGGAGAG
The DNA here is from genome assembly GCF_031143425.1 of Pleurodeles waltl. Lineage (NCBI taxonomy): Eukaryota > Metazoa > Chordata > Amphibia > Caudata > Salamandridae > Pleurodeles > Pleurodeles waltl. The sequence continues at coordinate 165,226,314 of NC_090440.1, read as the reverse complement.
CCGGGTCCATGCTAGATTTTTAGCATATCCACATTTAGAAACGAGATGTTTCAGAAATCTACATTTTTCTAAATGTGGATATGCTAAAAATCTGGCATGGACCCGGCTCTCCAGGAACGACTTTGCAGAACCCTGGTCTAGGGCATAAAAGACCTGGCTCAGTGAGGATTATGAATTTCTCCTTCCACAGGATGGTGTTTAGAGGGCGAAGATCTAAAATAGGATAAAGGCCTCCGTCCTTATTAAGCACAAGCGTGAATAACACCCAGCTCCTACTTCTGAGGTCAAAATCTTCTCAATGACCCCTTTGTCCAGAGGGGCCTGTATTTCTGCTGCAATATGGACATGTGGTCCTCCGTCAGCCGTCATGATGGTGATGGAAGTTGGCGGTAAAAAGAAACAGGCTGGCTGTGTAGTCCTCGATGTGTGCTGCCTTTGCAGGTTGCAGCCTCAGCCATGAAAGGGCTGGGAGGCCTGTTGGGTCTGCGGCAGGGTCTGATGGTGTAGGAAAGTACCTGTTTTTGACATGGTTGCCCCCACTTTTTGCTATCTGGTACTGATGCTTTTGATTGGAAGTGCACTGGGTCCCTTCTAACCAAGCCCCAGCGCCACTGCTCTTTCCCTAAAACCACCCTAATATCCAATTGTAACCCAATTGGCAAGGACTTTAGCACCCTTGTAATTCCCCTGTAAATAGTACCCCTGGTACCCAGGGCATGGGTACTAAAGAGGTATCCCAAGGGCTGCAGAATGTAATATGCAACCCAATGGTACCCACACTCAAACTGCATGCAGACTTCATTTGCAGGTGGCGTGAAATGGCGCAAGCCATTCTTGAAACACAACATTGTCCACTCCCAGCGTGCAATGCCCACTGCATGTACTATGTGTAAGTCACCCCTACATCAGGCCTTAAAGCCCTAAGGCAGGGTACATTATGTTACATGTAAGGGCACACATGCATGGGCAGATATAACCCTGTGATGCCTAGTCCCATTGCTAGACACTGCAAGTGTTCAGGAAGCCAGTTTGAGAACATGTACTGGGCACTGGTCATTACGAGTTCCCCAGCTAACATGATGGCTTCACTGAAAATTCTTGTGTTTGGTATCAAACAGCTTGCCTTAATAAATCCATACTGAAGTCAGTATGAGATTTATTATGACATGAACCCAGAAGGCACCTTAGAGGTGTCCCTTGTATCTCTTTGGTCCACTGCAAAGTACAGCCCATGCTCTCAGAGGCCCGGAACAATGCCTGCTTGGCAGAAGGTGTTATCACCTCTTCCAGCAGGATGGCTAGCAAAATTCTCATATCAAGGCCAGTGGCCAGTGGCTTCAACGTCTCTGCTGCCTTTAAAATGCAACCCTGACTCAGGGGGAATACCATCCTCTGCCTATTTGGTAACAGAGTAGGCAAGATATTGGATATTTAGGAGGCATGTTTCACTTACAGGCTAATCACATCATTAAGATGGGGTACCTGAAGTGGACAGCCAAAGAAGGGGTTCACTATCTTGGTTTTGGTGAAAATAGAGACTTATGGGTCAGGTTTATGCCCACTCCTCATATGAAGTGGTCATATAGACGCTGTAGTCCCCCTATGGGTAGGTAGCCCATTGGCTATTACCTAACGCTCCCATATATGCCCTTAAAGTATTTAGGGGTCCCCCCCCCAACAGCAGACAGACAAATTCTACTTCCTGGGAACTGAAGAGGGACAAAGAAGAGACAACACAATGAGAACCAAGGACCTGCACAGCAACTAGCACCAAACCCTGCCTTGCTGCTTGCTCCTTAACAACTACAAAGACCCAACTCGCCCTACAACTCTGCAGCCTCCGCAACACTTGGTGGACTGCCCAGCACTTTGACAACCAGCAAGCATCTCCCTTGGGGTAGAAGAGCCATCCCCCTGCATTTGCAGGCACTGCCAGCATCTGCCCAATTCACCATGATGGCTATCGGGCTCACCGAGGGAGCAACACTTCAGGAGGAGGTTTTTGTGGCTATATGAGGTCAGCCCCATCTCTCTGCCATGTTTTGAGACACAAGACCCTCCAGTAGCCCCCCCGCACCAATACCCTGAGTACCTGGGCACTTACACCAGCCAAGGCTTGTTCTTCGGCCAGCCCGGACACCACCACCTTGGAAGCCTTCCTGCATGATGAGGGATTTCCAGACTGATGACATTCATGACCAGAGTGGCCCTGCTGTCTTGTTTTTCCCTCCTTTACAGGCGACAGACAACCATGAGAGCCTCAGGTGGCCAACTAACCAAGCACCATTGCACCCAAGTCCCCCAGCCCGGGTCCATGACTTCTGGCAGTATCCCCTTGTCCTAGGGGCCCCCATAACCTAAACACCTCTTTGGGTTCCAACGGATTTCTCTCCAAACGCCTCTTGCAGCCTTTGTTTTCAGATGCCCATTGCTTTCTACGTTGTAGCGCTCAAGGCTACTAATCTCTCAGCACCTCTGCACATGGACACGGCTGGGCAGGTAAAGCCAAATTGCTGGTGGTCCTCTTGACCGTGGCACTCTAGTACCTTAAGTTCCAAAAGTCACCCCGAACTATGACTACAAGAATGTATTTGTTGTATATGTCTTTCCTCCCTAAAGGATAACATTCCTGTGTTTGAGGCTCATGTCTCAAACACCATTATTTGTCTGTTTTACTGTATCTTGTAAAATCCATTACTTCGAAAGTACTTACCTGATTCTGATGATCTTGATGTCTAAAATTATATAAAAATCAGTTTTATTTTTATTAATTGATCTCTGATTTCTTTTACAGTTTGAGTACCATACACAGTGTGACAATATGTGCAACAAATACTTAACAATCCCCTCTAATAAGCCTAAGCTGATCAAACACACTACCACAAGTAGAGCACCTGAACTTATTAAAGTAAGCCCTGTAAACCAAATATGGGCCTTCTGGACTTTTTGCATGGTGTGCCCTTACATTGGCAAACTACATAAAAAGCCAACTTTCTTTAGACAGTGGTTTTGGAATCTTCTATTGTAACCCTGAAAGGGGTGAAATTGCTGATGCAACTGTCTGGGTGGGACAGATTGGTCCAAGGAATGTGTCGGGACTCTGTTTTCTATAAAACGCTCCATTGTAGAGTCTCTTTTCTAAAAAAAAACAAAAAAAAAACAGATAAGAGCCATCAAATGGCAACTCCATCAGTAATGCTTGGACATCTATGGAGAAGCCCGTAGACCTCATCCATGTGTGCCACCAAAGTGACACATTCGTGCCCATCACCCAACCTAAGCAGTCGGCCTGAGCAAATTACAAATCTATCTGTATCATGGCCATCCTGGATTGCTTAGGTTAGGGCACAGCTATGTCATCTGGAACTGCTGGTAAAACCTTGTCCACCATGTCCCACAGGGCACAGTAGAATTGGCCTATGAAGCACCAGCGGTTCACTACGAGCAAATCAAGAATCACGGAGAAAAGGATTAACTTGCCAAATGACTTTACCTTCTTAGACTGACGGTTAGGTGAGGGAAGGCGTTGGGATTAACCAAAGTAGGTTCAGGGGCACAGAGGGCATGGAGAGAGCAGAACAGCCTGTGGAAGTCTGATTGGAGGTCATTGCAGATTTTTGGGACCAGAAGGCCACGGTTAAGTTCTGAAAATGCAAAGCCAGAAGGCCCCAGTAAAGTTCTGAAAATGCACAGCAAGTCTTCTCTAACAGCCACTACCTGCTGTGACTTCGCTGATGGACCCTGACATAGCAGTGCATCGGGACTAGATTGAATGAGCTCCGAAGGAGATCAGGAGCAAGACTGGGTTGCTCATTGACACCCTTGTTCCCTCTCTCAATAAAAGAGTAGTGGGAAGAGGCAGATTCCTGCTTCGATTTTTTATGCTTCTTTTTGGACTTACCTTAAAACTTCGACCACAATGATAATGTCATGCAGGAAAAAGTTCAGGAGCAGAAAAAGAACCTTCATTTCCACTTCGACCAGTCACGGCTTAGAGTCTTCTGATGTTTGGGGGCATACAGCTTTATCTTGTGGTTCTGTGCGGCCTTCAAATGCAACTCCTTTCAGTTGTCATAGGCCCTAGAATCATCAGCTTTATCTTGTGGTCCTGTGTGGCCTTCAAAATATAACTCCTTTCAGTTGTCATAGGCCCAAGAATCATTTTCTGACTGCTGGCACCACAGATATATTTCGGAAGGATCTGCAACAGAGATTTGTCTGTGACAGTCCATACACAGTTTGAAACCTGGTTTCTTAGGAGGTGTCATTTTCTCTTGCACACTGGTAAATGTTTCGAAAAAGGGTCATGAAAATACCAGAGAGCAGTGATGAACAGTGGAACTGGGTCTGAAGGAGTGGGAAGAAAATACGGACATCAGCGTTCATGTGTGGCATTTATATGCAGCGAGGCTTATCACTTCCAGAGAAAAATGACATTGATCCAGAGCTGCATGATGCCACCGACTGGTGCACAGGAGTACTGTTTTAACGTTTCCAGATTCAGGTTGACACCTGTGGAATATTTACAAGGTAATTAATCTGCAATTAGATGTATCCATAGGAAGTACCTGAAGCAGCTGACAAAGTGTTTTTTTTTTAAAGCATTGTTTGCAGCAGAGTTGACAACACCCACAGAATTTGGGCTGTCCTGAAGTGAGTGGAGCAATGGGTTGGGATTGGGCGACACTGGAGGGTAAAGGTCTTTCCATCACAACCTTGTCTTATGGTTATTTCCATATGGCCTTTGGGGGCATAAGGGTGACCTTACTGCACAAATTTGGGTCATTATGGGAACCCAAGTACCACAAGCACACCGTGATGACATTTGCTTCTTGCATTCCCAACACAGTGTCAATCCTGTCGGTTTTGGTGGAAATATTTTCCCTAGTAAGAAATTTAAGTCATCAGAAGACTGACAAAATTGGGAGCAGAGCTCCTGATCCACATCGAAGGTTGAAGAAAAAAAGGAAATTACATCAGTGCGCAGGAGTGGAGCTTAAATACAGCTCTACTCTATAACTTTTGGGGCAGTGTGGAGTCACAGCAGGGTCAAATGGCACTGCCTATCGGCAAACAGGAGCAAAAGTTCTCAGAAGGTGAGGAATTTTAGGCCAGAAAGCCATTTTTGTAATCACTATTTGGTTTAGAGTTTGGGTAAAAGATTTCACTCCTCTGTCAAGGTGATGGAGGAAAATTCACAAACTATTGGTTAATCCTGTAGCAGAAAAGGTAGTGGATGAAACACCATGTTTTCAAACAGTTCACATACCTAGAATACTTAATCCAATCCTAAACTCTGAAGATCAATTTAACTCTGTGTGTGTTTAGGTTTTGGACCACTTTTACCAATAATGAATTAGTACCAAGTAAATTCTGTTGAGTAAACTAGCCTACCGCTTGAAAACCACAAGCTGTGAAAGTTTGAGGATTATAAGTCAAATGACGCCCCTCTATTGGTTGCCCTAAGTGCCTGATTTTAGGTCAGACCCTGCAGCAATTCCACCTTGTTGCCCTTTTGTCTCACAGACCCCAAATAACCTGCCTGGCCATGGTGGAATGAAGTGATAGATCAAGAACCCAGGTAACAGAAAGCCTTTTCTACCAAACAAAGTCTAGGTCACATGGTTAAACGAAATGAGAAACGTTACAGCACTGGAGATGACAGAAAAAGCAGAGGACAACCTGAAGTGGAAAGAGAAAGATGGGCAATTAGGAATAAGCAACTTGTAACACTACAGGGAATGAGAAGCTTGAATTAGAGACTGTGAAGGTTGTCTGTGTTAGTAGGGAGTACTGTACTGCTGAATGACTGCCCTTTGCCATCACAGCCCCAAGGTTTATGCTCTATAATATACCTTAGGGTGTGATGTGACAGAGAAGGTAAATGGCTTTGAAATAGCACATAAGATGTTCAAGTTAAATGAGGATAAGAAAGCTGCTACTTTAAAAAGCTGGCTTCCTGTAGTGGGACATAAAGCAGTTATGAAGTCGAATGACAGCAAAAGTGAAAAAGAATCAACTATAGAAGATGACATTGTTAGAAGATTTGGCTAACCCTGGCTCCGTTCTACAAAAGCTTTAAGAGTGAAGACAAGATGGTGAATGTGAAATGGAAGACCTTAATACAAGGCAGCTGAATGGGTATATAGGATGTCCCTGAGGACAGGACCAGCTTTAGGATGGTGCGAGCTGTGCGGCTGCACTGGGTGCTGACCTGGATTGGGGGGCGCTGACCTCAGGGTGGTGCTGTGTTTAGTAATAACCTACGAAACTTGCGATTTAAAAGCACCTGCTGAAACGTTCCTTGTACGACCAGCCTTCAGGAAACAATTAATTAATGTCAAGATACCCCTTGTGATTAATTTTCCTGCTAGGAAAAGAGATGGAAGTTTTGTATAGGGGCAGCTTTAACTCGCCATAAGTAGCGTAGAGGGTTAATATGCCTGCTGCAAAGAACAGAACTATATTATGTGTATAGCTGAGTGGATTATTAAAGCCAGCCTTTACAGACGCTTTAAAACAAATGAATGTATGTGAAAGGGGGTCTATGGAGAAATGGGGGGCACAGTTGCCAGGTGGTAGTGAGTGAATCTGAGGAGTAGGTCATTGGGTGGGGAGTGCCAAAACAGACTACAGCACAGGGCGCCACCAGCGTTAAAGCCGGCCCTCCCTGAGGGGTTATTTATCATATGCTAATAGAGCAACTTTTGGGTATTTGCTTAGCACCACTGCACCATATTTGACTGCCTCGCAGTTTACTGATCTCATGTAGTTTGCAGCACATGCTGACCAGCGAAGAGCAAACCAGGTACGAAAGAAGGACAGGCTCTCCAGGTGGTGAAAGACCACAGAGACAAATGTACAGTTAAGCAGGCCCAGACTTTGAAACTTACCACTGTACTTCATATATGATTCACAAGCGGAAAATCCCAAATGGAATGGATCTTTATCAAAAAGATCATAAGATTGAGAATTTGGGTAGCAGCTGAGGGGTTCCAGGCCAAACTCCTGGGTGAGTACTACAACTGTGGGGCACAAGGTACTGTTAAGTTTGGATGTGGGTTGCCTCAGTGGCTACCAATTAAGCTTATGCCACAGAATTGCCAGTAAGACTGGACAGAGTTATAGACATCTCAGATTGGTTCTAAAAGCAAACTAGATGTGGGAAGAGGGTGTCCTTTCTCAAGTTAGTCTTTCTAAAAGTCAGGCCGCGAAAAAAGAGTCAGGCATTTGTTAGGCTTGTGCTGCTGAAAGGTCTCTTGGGGAGCTTATCAGTCATATTATGTGTGACTTGTGAAAAGTTGACAGAACTGGAAAGAGACCATCACCATCACATTGCAAACGTAGGGTAGAGTTAGTATCATGCCACAATTATGCCTCTAAATCGGAGGCAGGGCTGGGAAAGATACACTCAAATTTTAGGCATGTGCATCTGAAAGGCCATAGGGTTGGGGAGTCTAAGTGGCATGTAGCCATATGCTGCTGAAACACTAGGCATGACAGAGTAAGATACTAGCTACTTCTTAAGTTAAATTTCACAATGCAGTCTTGGAGTGGCTGCAGAATTTCTCTGCTTCATTTTAAAAACAAAATCAATACATTATATGCACTGAAGAGCTACAGAAATAAAACACAATTTTAGATTGAGCAATACCTACCTGTCCTTCAGAATTACTGCCCCAAGCATACACATCACCAGTTGAGGACAGCGCAAGCGTATGCTCTGCTCCTACTGCTATATCTTCAATGAAGATTCCCAACAGCACTGGCACTTGCTGAGGTCTATTGTGATTACGAGCTCGGCCTTCCGGCAAGCCAATCAGACGGTCTGAAATACATAAATAATTTACATGCTGCATTAATACTGTCTCAATCACCCCTGATTTTGTATTCTAAGCGATCACACAGTAACAAGCTGACATTAGATAATTCGCAAGAAACACAACAATATTTTAAACATGCTACTCGTGGTATATTCCTCCTCACCATAAAAGTGAATTTGTATTTGAAGGGAACTCCTGCTTTCTTCACAAGTTCTTAAAACATCAGTCAAACCAGTAAATAGCTCTCTAAAAAGTCCCATCAGTAAAATAAATTGTTTACGCTTTGCATGCAACCACGATGTTGCCATGGTCTTTGGTGAACATCTGGACATTGGACCTGAAAAGAGGTAGCCCCGCCTCCTCCCCACCTTTTTGGGACGTGCAACACAGAGTGAAGAACAGCTGGCCACTGAGGGCCCTGTTCCCTGGCGGACTGAGATGCCAGGCTCACAGGGAGGAAATAGAGATCTTAAGGGTGCTATGATGGTGAAGAACAGAAAGAGGAACATTAGGAAGCAAGAAGAGGTGGTGCTGTGAAAATACCACGCCCCGGAGAGCTTGCTGTCAGAGATCAGCAGCCTTGTGGGAATCAATAAGAAGTGGCACTTTACAGAGGCAGAAAGGTGCTAACAGATATCTGGCCAATGCAGATTAGCCCTGCATGAATGACTGACCACCCTTCATTCTGGGAGCTCTGCGGTCATGGTATGCTAGAGCAGTCCTTGGAACGACACAGGTCTGCTGAACCAGGTATGGTTGGCAGTTCCCTTGTGGTCATTTGCAAAGTTGGTGATCCTGCTTCTTCTTATCCTGTGAATTGAGGGCTACAGTTGGTCCAATACTCAGGGACAGAGAGTGACTTAAATGGGCTGAGCAAGAGGATTGTGTGATTGGCTGGGCCTAAGAGAGTAGCAATGTGCTGCCCCACCAGGTAAAGTGCACAAACAGTAATTGAGGATTTCTAGCACCCTATGAAGATTATGGACTCTGCAATACGGAGGTACAAGTGCAGTGTTCAAGTTAGTTATGCCCCCACCAAGTCTCCAGTGGAGTTCTGCTTCTTATTGTACCCTCACTTCCATAACTGTATGCTGGGGGCTTCTCAGCCCTACACTGGTTTCCTGGTGTGAAGAAACTTTGGTTACACCCCTGCACCAGACGTATTAGGTGATGAAGCAAACAACATTGCACACTTAGCTGGACTCTGGCACTTTCTGAGTTTGATGTCCCAGGACTTATGGTCAGGGTAAGTCAGGGTGTACGGCATCTCAACTGGTCATAATGCAGGGGAGAGGTGAAGCAAACAGACTGTCTGTAGTATGTCGGGGGAACTCTACACCATGCATTTTTGGTCTTGGGTTTGTGCCTGTGAGAAAGACGCAGGCACACATAGCCTGGGTTTCTGCTGGCACTCCCCTTGCCAACTGGCTTCTGTATGCTGCTGCTGTTAAAGAGGAGGATGGCTGGACCACAGATGTAGACATGGTGCAAAACTAAGTGGCCCAAATGGCCAACCGAAGCACAGTGGACAAATTTGAAAGGGCTTCACCTACTACTGACAGGACTCATCCAGTGTGACAGCAAGAGGTGGACTGAGAAACTGTGGAACCAGACGCTTCAATGGAGATGGTCTTCAGAGCATTAAAAATCACCAGAAGCTCTCATGAGGGAGAACTGGAGAAACGGGCACTTATGTATCAAGTACTCCAAGATTTGAGAAACACTGTGGACAAAATCACAGAAGGAGAAGGGAAAATGTAGGTACTGGAGAACTCTGCATGGAGTTTTAGTTGGCAATGACACAGGTTGTAGATATCACCAAGATTCTGGCTAAATAAGTGAAGGAAGTGGGGCAGAGGGCCTGAAGGAGGACTCTTACGATGGTCAGACTACCAGGTGGAATGGATCAAATCCCTTGAAGCACCAGAAGAACTATCTAGCTGTTAAGAGAGCACATCAGGCAATATCATGCATGCTCCTCCCAGGGATGTACCTAGGCTGTTCATTGCCAAGATCTTTTACTGTAGGGACTGAATGCTGAAGTTAGCACAACATCAAGGCAAGAAGACCAAAGAATCGCCTAAACAGTAATGAAAAACTTCTACACTATGATACAGGACTATAGGCTTCCCTACCTAGTGCAAATCAAATTCATCCATAATAGCAAAACTTACTTCATTTACATCCCATAGGTGGCCTGAACAGCTGAATGTAAAGACTTATAGAGGTCAACTGAGACTTTTACAGATTAATGGAGTGGTAACCTGTATTGATTTTGTTCGAAAGACGGCAGGAGCTAAACTTTAATCACAAAGGATTTCATATTATGGCCAGACGTTGCCAGCAATCTATCCCAGAGCACATACAAATCACCCAGCACAAGGTTTAGAAGGAATATAGGATAGACATAGAGGGGGTGAATGTTCCTGGTTACCCATTACAAAGTTGGAGTAAATGGGTTCTAGTGTGTTGCAAAAAAACACCTATAGGTAGTTGGTTTAAGGTGGGCAATTAGGATATGGTTGGTTTAATTCAGGGCATTTTCAATTATGGTTGGACAATTGTAGGAGGCTGGCCTGGTGTGTGGTGGACATCTATGGTGTTGGCACCTTATACCAGGTCCAGGCAACCCTTATTAGTAAGTGCTACAGTGTCTAGGCTCTCTAGTGGTAGCTGTGGTGAGCAGCCAAGACTTATCTAGGAAGAGTGTGAAGCAAATGCAGTACCACAGTAGTCACACGTTAACTTATCATACACAAAAGGAACCACACTGTGCTGCAAAAATAAAGGTACTTTTTTTATAAGAACACTGAACTAGAATTTTATAGGTAATCCTCCCCTTCTGGAGGTAAGTACACACCAGATATACACAGCTAAGTATTAGGAATTAGCATAAAAACAGTAGACATTGCAAGAAATAGCAAGGGCTTTATAGGGGGGGCCAAACCATATACTAAAATAGTTAAATGTGAGAACAGGTCCAGCACCACAGGATCTGGAGTAGTTAGCCAAGAGCTGGGAGAGTATGGAACCCCAAGAGGTGAGCATCTAGAAGACCCCAGCGATCAGGAGATTCACCTGGACGTCCCATGGGCTAACATGGGGACTTGGAATTGGAACAATGCAAGAACAGGACCAGACCGGAGAAACCAGTCGGTGGATTCTGGATGCAGAGGACCTGTAGAAGAAGGGGACAGAGTCCAGTCCACACAGGAGTGTCCAGGCAGGCCAGGAGGCAATGCCCACCCTTCTGTGAGTGAAAATCAGGGTCGATGGTGGTGGATGAAGTCCAGCTGCGGAGTCCAGGAGCTGCAGTAGAGTCCTTGAAGTCGTCTAGGAGGTTTCCCTTGATGGCTGCAGGATTGCAGACGGGTCAGTGGTCAGGATGACCACCATCAAGCACAAGCAAATGCAAATTGAAGCTGAAGGGCTTAAAAGGAGCAGCAAGGTCCTGGGGACTCTACCCTTGGAGGGGAGTTCGAGCTGTCCCTAGGAAGACAGGCGAGCCAGCAGAAGAAGTTGGAGGCCCCAAGAGCATCCCACTGGCAGCAGGCATAGTAAGTCACAGTGAGGCCCAGGCAGCACCCTGAAGAGGAGTTCTGGTGCAGCCTTGGACGCCGAATCTATGGACCCACATGCACGCAAGTCCCTAAATAGCCCAAAAAGGGGCTTGGTCACTTTGCAAGGTGACCACCTATCAGAGGGGATCACTGACGTCATCTGAGAAACCTGACCACTCAGATGCTCCTAGGGGAATGTGGCCATCTTGGTTTCAAGATGGCAGAATCAAGTGGCCACCTGGAGGAGCTCTGGGCACCACCCCTGGGGTGGTGATGGACAGGGGAGTAGTCACTCCCCTTTCCTTTGTGCAGTTTCGTGCCAGAGCAGGAACAGGGAGTCCCTGAACTGGTGCAAACTGGATCATGCAAGGATCGCACCAAATGTGCCTTTCAAAGCAAGCCGGTGGCATGGGGACGCCACTCCTCCCCAGCCTTGTAACACCTATTTCCAAGGTAGAGAAAGTTGCACCCCTCTCCCAAAGGAAATCCTTTGTTCTGCCTTCCCCTGCTTGAGCTGGTCAAGCAGCAGGAGGGCAGCATCCTGTCTGAGGGGCTGCAGCAGCATGGGCGGCCCACAACCCTGGAAGACTGGGAGGAGCATTACTCCTAAGGAGCCCCCACAGTGCATGGAATCATGGCACCAATACTAGCATCAGTATTGGGGTATGATTCTGACATGTTTGATACCAAACATGCATAGGTTCGGAGTTACCATTAAGTAGCTGGCCCATAGGTAGTTACCTATGGTCAGTACATAGCTATAATGCCTTCTGCGCACTTGCGAAGTCCAAAGAATTGAAACTAGAGTTCATAGGGGCACTTCTGCTCTTGCAGTGGTGCCCACACACATAGGGACCTGCACCCTGCCCTTAGGGCTGGAAGAGCCTACCACAGGGGTGAGTTACAGTGACCTGGTGTAGTGACCAGTAGTGAAAGGGTGCATGCACCTTTTCACGCAGGCTGCAAATGGCAGGCCTGCAGACACCATTTGCATGGGCTCTGATGGGTGGCATAATACATGCTGCAGCCCATGGCGGACCCCTGGTGTACCAATGCCCTGTGTACCTAAATACCCATACTATTGGCTTACAGGGGACACAAGTATGCCAATTGTAGGGTGTGAACAGTACCAAGGCAACCAAATTTAGAGGAGAGTGCACAATCACTGGGGTCCTGGTTAGCAGGATTCCAGTGAAAACAGTCTAAGTATAATGACAATAGGCAAAAAGTGGGAGAAACCATGCCAAAAAGAGAGACTTTCCTACAACAATGCTACATAAATTTGTCAGGAGACCCACTTATTTGGGACTAAATTACATTTCTTTTAAGAAACACCATGAACACTGCTACTGCTTTAAAAAAAAAGCTTCTTGTTTCAAATCACGTACACTTAATCTGATAAACACAGGACACGAGCAATAGCTGCACAGGTGCTGCATGAGTAGCCATAGGCTTTCGTAAATATGCATGCGTGCCCCCCCCCCGGTGTGTAAGTATGCATGGAGTAAAGGATGATATATTCAGAGAAGAAAAGTGTAGAATGAAGGTTGTACATACAAGTGCACCTTTCAAAGCTCAAATCAAAGACGCAACTTATGTCTAATGTGACAAAGATGGAGAGAATTGCTGCATCCTCACCACACTATGAGAGAGCTACAGAAGCAGTGAAGTAATGGCATACTTCCAAAGGTTTATCAAACCTATGTAAAACGATGAGGTAGGAGGTTTTTCAGTCAATACTCAGACTGAGAAAACAAGTGCCACTGTGTAATTGCTGAGAACAACTAAACACTTGGAGTCCCCCATCCCATGGAGCTATCAATACTTGCAAAAAAGACCCACTTAACCTCTGCTCCAATCAGGGTGGCAATCTTTAATGCTAATACAGCTCGGAAACCTGAATGCCTTACAAACCCTTTCTTTAATTTTTAACACTACGATCACACATTAAATTGAGTGAATAAGGGAAGCACCCGGGAGGTTAGATTGACAAATATACTGCAGAAGAACAAAACACGGCATGACAACCCCTGCAATGGTGGCCTCAATTATTAGACAATAGGAATCAAGCTATGTTTACAATAGGCAACAATTAAATTAACAAGTTACTCTTTATCTGGTAGAGACATATTCTAGTTGCAGATTCCTTACCTTAGAATTTCCCCCAGGCATCAGTCTGGATCCGCAGATTTTTCTTTGAGCAGTACATTTGCGCGAAGTGACGTGGCTTCGGTCAACTCTGCATCGGCCAATGGCACTGTGGTTGCTGGATATTACATCGCGGGTAGTATATAGGCACCACCCTAGCACCCTAACGTCAGTTTCTTTTCACGATTTTCCATGCCAGAAGCACGGAGCCATGAATAACACCAACTATGGTGTGCCAGAACTAGGGTCCTGAAGGGGAAGTTCCTGTCCCTTGAAACCAGTTTGCAGAGCGGGACAGATGGGTGGGTCGGTCGGTAAGGAATCTGCAACTAGAATATGTCTCTACCAGATAAATTCTTACTGAAGGTAACTTGTTCATCTGATAGAAACTTCTAGTTGCAGATTCTTACCTTAGAATAGATACCCAAGCAATACCTTCCCTGGAGACAGGTCTGCAAACCAAGATCATACGCGGAAGCCCTGCTGGACTGAATGAGCAAAGTGCAAGGACACCCACGTTGCTGCCTGGCAGATGTTCAGGACTTGAACTCCATTTGTTAACACAGTGGTTGCAGTTATTGCTCTGGTGGAATGAGCAAGCAAGCCCTCCGGTAGTTGCTTCTTAGCCAGTGCGTAGAACATTATAATGCAGAGAACCACCCATCTGAAGATGGTTCTCTTCTGCACTGCCCGAACTTTCTTCGCACCCACATAGCCCACACAGAGTTGATCGTCCACCCAGAACTCTTTTGTATTATCAAGAAAGAATGCCAACGCTCTTTTTGGGTCCAGATGGTAGAGTCTATCCTTTTCATTAGAAGGGTATGGAGGCACGTAAAAAGTAGGCAAGGTGATAGATTGGCCTACATGAAAGGGCGTGACCACTTTAGGCAGAAAAAAAGCCCTAGTATGAAGCACCACCTTGTCAGGATGGATAGAGATGAAAGGTGGCTTCGAAGAAAGAGCCTGCAGCTCACTCAGTCTGTGGGCAGAGGTGACAGCTACGAGGAAGACAGTTTTTAAAGTAAACATGCGAAGTAGACAGTTGTGAAATGGCTCAAAAGAAGTGCATCTTAGAAAGGTAAGAACGAAGTTCAAATCCCATATGGGGATTATGAATGGGGAGGAGAAAAGAGATGGGTACTACTCTTAAGACATCTTCCAACAATGTGAAATTTAAATAAAGAGGGTTGATCAGGCAATCGTCGAAAAGCCGAGATGGCAGACAAATAACCCTTGAAGGTGCCTAGAGCAGCGCCCTGCTGGGCCGGCAGAAGGACAAACCAAAGAACCTCAGAAAGAGGAGCAAAGGGGGGGGGGGAGGGGGGGGTCAACAGAACTGACTGTACACCATGCCACAAATTTGTTCCATCTACAGGCATATACCGGTTTGGTTGAGGGATGCCTGGCTGCCAAGATAACATTCCAGACTTTGGCCAGAAGGTCAAAAGCTGTCAACTGCTGCAGGCTCAGTCTCCACGCAAGAAAGTGCTCAGTCCAGAGCCACAAGAATGACTAGGGCCTAGCCGTTCTTGATCTTCTTAAGAACTCTTGGCAGAAGTAGTATTGGTGGAAAGGCAGAACGGAGGCCAGAGTTCCACTGGAGATGAAAAGCATCGCCGAGCAAGTGCCACACTGAAAACTCCAAAATGCAAAACAGTTGACACTGCGTGTTCTCTGTGGAGGTGAACAGATTTAACTAAGGCTCCCCCCACTGCTGAAAGAGACCTTGCCCCACCTCCGGATGGAGACATTCGTGATAGACCAGGGATTGATGGCGGGGTTCGTCTGCTCTGACGTTCAGAGAGCCCGCCAGATGTTGAACCACCAGGGATATGTCCTGATTTTCCAGCCATGTCCAGAGATGGAGAGCCTCCTGACAAAGGGTCCACGACCCCACCCCGCCCTGTTTGTTGAGGCACCACATGGCGGTGGTGTTGTCTATGAACATCTGCACCACATTCCCTTGGAGAGAGGGAAGGAATGCTTTCAATGCTAGTCTGATTGCCCTGAGCGCCAAAAAGTTTGATATGGAGCTCAGACTCTGCTGGATACCAGGCGCATCTGATCTCCACCTCTCCCATGTGGCTGCCCCATCCCAGGAGTGACGCATCTGTCACTACTGTCGCATCTGGTTGGGGAAGGGAGAGGGATCTGCCTCGGACCCAATAACGGTTCAACAGCCACCACTGCAGATCTTGCGCAGTTCCCTCCGAGATCTGGACCATATCAGAGAGATTCCCCTGATGCTACACTCACTGGAGCTTCAGGTCCCACTGCGGAGCTCGCATATGCCAAAAGCAGTAACATGAAGGATGCAGGAGGCCATGAGGCCCAGCAGCCTCAGCCATTCTCACCAAAATACAGGATAGAGACTGATGTATCATAGCCTAAATATCCTGAACTCGCCGCTCAGGAGGATAGGCCCGAAAATGCACTGTGTCCATAACAGCTCCGATGACAGTGAGCGTCTGAGAGACAGTCTGGTGTGACTTTGACACGTTTATAGTGAACCCCATCAAATGCAGAAGGTCAACCGTAGTGTGGAAGTGGGAGACGACAGCATCGGGTGTGCTTGCCTTCAGCAGCCAGAAGTCGAGGAATGGGAAAACTTAAACCCCTAAACTATGCAGATGAGCTGCAATCACCGCCATCACTTTGGTGAACACCTGAGGGGCACTGGGAAGGCCAAAGGGGAGCACAGTGAATTGAAAATGCTCATGACCTACCACAAAGTAACATCTTTGGGCAGGCAGGACAGTGTAGGAAGCTGGCTCTGTATATACTATATCAAAATGAGATATAGGCGGTCATTCCTAGATTGGCGGGCGAACCGCCAGAAGACCGTACCGCGGTGAAAAGACCACGGCGGTCATTCTGAGTTTCCCGCTGGGCTGGCGGGCGACCGCCAGAAGGCTGCCCGCCCGCCCAGCGGGAAACCCCCTTCCACGAGGATGCCGGCTCCGAATGGAGCCGGCGGAGTCGAAGGGGTGCGACGGGTGCAGTTGCACCCGTCGCGATTTTCAGTGTCTGCCACGCAGACACTGAAAATCTATGTGGGACCCCCAGGGGCCCCACGACACCCGTTCCTGCCAGCCAGGTTCTGGCGGTGAAAACCGCCAGAACCAGGCTGGCGGGAAGGGGGTCGGAATCCCCATGGCGGCGCTGCTTGCAGCGCCGCCGTGGAGGATTCCCTGGTGCAGCGGGAAGCCGGCGGGAAACCGCCGGCTTCCCTTTTCTGACCGCAGCTTTACCGCCGCGGTCAGAATGCCCCCGGAAGCACTGCCAGCCTGTTGGCGGTGCTTCCTCCGTCACCTACCCTGGCGGTTATAGACCGCCAGGGTAGGAATGACCCCCATAGTGTGCACAGAGTCAAGGGGTTTCCCAGAGGCTTATTAGAGGCTAAAGTAGATAATACTAATGCTCTCTTTTGTGGTAGTATGGTCAAGCAGTTAGGCTTATCAAAGGGTAGTGCAAAGTATTTGTTATACACACACAGACAACAGAAGAACACAATCAATGACTTAACTTCAGACCAATAGTTTTTATATAGCAAAAATATATTTTCTTAATTTATTCCTAGAACCACAAGACTCAAGTTGCAGGTAAGTACATTGATAAACACATATTTCACATATGAATCATTGTTACTTTGTTTAGAATCGTTAAGTAATACAGATAAAGAATAATTGGCAATAATCTGTTTTAAACATAACATTTATCAGAAACAGTTGCTGGGTGGAAGAAAAGTTAGAATGATTTACAGGTAAGTACTCGACTTACAGTTCCTGTCTCTGGTGGTTAGGATGTCCACAGATTGGGGTTCAAGTCACCCCAAACACCCACCACCAGCAACAAGGGGTGCTGAGGTCAAAGTTGAGGCAAATTTAACATGTGCTCTTATGGAGACTGGGGACACTTGGTTTCAGATTTGCTGGCAGGTAAGTACCCACGTCTTCGGAGGGCAGACCTGGGGGTTTAGAGGAGTACCAGGGGTGCCACAATTAGGCACCAAACACACCCCCTCAGGGACACAGGGGCGGCTCGGTGCAGGGTGCAAATAGAGTGTTGGGCTCCCAGTGCTTTCCTATGAGGGGAACCAGAGGTCACTTAGATGCTGCAGGCTAGGTCCAGGGGGTCGGTTTGGGAAAACCACAGGCTGGACAAGCAGTAGGGCTGCCTGCTGAATGTTGCTGCACCAGTGGTTAGGTTCTCCAAGGCCTGGGGCTGCGGGTACATTGTGTCTTTAGGCGTTGGCTATCTTCACCCGGAGCTTTCGCAGTCAGGGGGTCCTCTGCATTCACACTGCAGGTGTTGTTGTGGGGG
The DNA here is from genome assembly GCF_031143425.1 of Pleurodeles waltl. Classification (NCBI taxonomy): domain Eukaryota; kingdom Metazoa; phylum Chordata; class Amphibia; order Caudata; family Salamandridae; genus Pleurodeles; species Pleurodeles waltl. The sequence goes on along the minus strand of NC_090440.1, from coordinate 165,208,457 downwards.
TGGGGGGGGCAGGAGAGGGCAACCCAGGGTGGGCACTTGCTCTGAATCGCCTGGGGACCCTCTCTAGCCTGTTGGGTCACCTGGACAAGGGTCGTGGCCGTCAGGTGCAGATTGGAGGCTCTGGAGCCCTTGGGTGTAGTTTGGTTTTGGACAGGGTCGCTGTCCTTGGGAGTTCTTGGTCCTTTGAGATGCAGGGCACTCCTCTGGAGCTTCGCAGAGGTCGCTGGTCCCACAGGATGCCTTGCTGTTCTTGTGCAGGTTCTTTGAAGCAGGAGACAGGCCGGTAGGGCTGGGGTAAGTCAGTTTTTGTCTTCCTTCTTCCCTGCTGCGGTATCAGCTTAGCAGTCCTTCTTTCTTGTCAGGTCGCCAGGAATCTGACACCTTGGGTTCAGGGCGGCCCTTAAATCCTGTATTTAGGGGTATTACAGGGATCAGAGGGCAGTAGCCATGGCTACTGTCCTTGAGGGTGGCTACATCCGTCTCGTGTCCACTCCCTTTGGGGAGGGGGCACAAACCTAACACTATTGGTCCCTGTCCTCCAAACTAAGATAGATAGAGGATTCTGCAGGGAGGGGTCACCTCAGCTCTGGACACCTTAGGGGTTGTCCTAGCTGGGGGGGTCACTCCTCCCTGTTTTCCCTAATTTTCCAACCAGACGTGGCACCAAAAGTGGGGTTGTCCGTGGGGCGGGCAACTCCACTAGCGGGGGTTCCCTGGGGCACTGTAACAAGAGGCTTGAGCCTTTGAGGCTCACTGCCAGGTGTTACAGTTCCTGCAGGGGGTGTGAAGCACCTCCACCCAGGACAGGCTTTGTTTCTGGCGACAGATTGCACAAAGGCTCTTAGTGGCAGGCTGGCACACACCAGTCAGTCCTGCACTAATGGATTGGGTAAAATACAGAGGGCATCTCTACGATGCCCTCTGGGTGCATTGTTCAATAAATCCAACACTGGCATCAGTGTGAATGTACGGTGCTGAGAATTTGATACCACACTTACCAGTATTCAGTGAAGCAATTATGGAGCTGTGGAGTTCGTAATGACAAATCCCAGACCATATACTCAATATGGCTTAACTGCACTTACAATGTCTAATAATTGACTTAGACACTGTAGGGGCATATTGCTCATGCAACTATGCCCTCACCTTTGGTATAGTGCACCCTGCCTTAGGGCCCACTAGAGGGGTGATTTACCTATGCCACAGGCAGTGGTTTGTGGGAATGGCACCCTGAGAGGGATGCCAGGTCGACTTTGCCTTTTTCTAGCCACCAGCATAGACAAGCTACAAAGGCAGTGTTGCATGTGCTTGGTGAGTGGTCCCCCAAGGTGGCATAATACATGCTGCAGCCCTTGGGGACCTTCCCTGGCCACATGGCCCTTGGTACAGTGGGTACCTTTTACAAGGGACTTAACTGTGGCCAATTATGGAAACAAAGGTACAGATTTTGGGAAAGAACACTGGTGCTGGGGCCTGGTTAGCAGGATCCCAGCACACTGTCAATCAAAGTTGGCATCAATATTAGGCAAAAAGTGGGAAGTAACCATCCATGCTAACAAGAGCACTTTCCTACAGACGGGAAAATGGAAATAAGCATCCTGCAAGTCCAATGCTAACATCCAGTCTCCAGGGTCTAGGGCAGATAGGACGCAAGCAAGAGTGGGAATTTTAAACTTCTCCTTCCTGAGGAAGATATTGAGGGACCGGAGTTTGAGGATAGGGCAGAGTCCCTTAACCTTTTGGGCACCAAAGAGTAGTGGGAATAACAACCACAACCTACTTCTGGCACAGGGAACCCTCTCTATTGCTCCCTTTGCCAAAAAAGCCATAATCTCCTCACGGAGAAGTGCCAGGTCATCCTCCGTCATTCGATCGTAGGATGGTTGCATGGCGAGAGGGGTAGCCTCGAAGGGGAGGGAGCCAGATCAGGAAGGCTTGGAGGCTGCAGCGGAGGAGGGGTGGTGGACTGGCTAGATCGCTGGCTCCCTGATCCACTCAAATGCTGGATCCCATGTCCCTGGCCAGGCAGAGCGGCTTGCGCGGCACAGTGGCTGGCAAGGAATGGTTGTCGTTAGGCATCCCTTCCTTAGCTCCGAAAGGGGTGAAAAGCTGACTGAGGGAGGCGAGTGGCCGCAGCGAGGCCAGAGGACTGGGCCGTAGCCCGGGACTCCTTAAAGCACTCCCCACAGAGTCTGCTTTGTTCCCGAAGACAAGGGTGCCATCAAAGGGTATGCCCTTCAGAGTAGATTGAACATCCCTGTAAAGGCCAGTTGTCTGTAACCAGGCGTGGCACCTCAAGGCCATCGTTGAAGTAACTGATCTGCCCGGAGAGTCAGTCGTATCCAGCCCATATCCGATTGTGAACTTGGCTGTCTCTCTCCAATCGGCTACAGCCTGGGAGACAATGGCCCAGGCTTCCTACAGGACCTGTAGAAGCACTTTTGTGACAGTGTCCCATAAGTTATGGGTGTAATGGCCTAAAAGGCATGCAGTGTTCACAGACCGCAATGGCAGGCTTGAGGAAGAGAACAACTTCTTTCCAAGGTAGTCCAGCCTCTTTGATTCCCTAACCAGAATTGCAGGCTTATGGGGGCAGGCTATTGTCCTATTAACAGTAGCCCATGTGCTGGGTTTGGACCAGGTCCCCAGCAGGACATCCGTGAGGGCTTCATTGAAGGGCAAAAGTTCTGATGTGGAAGCACGAGGCTGAAGCAGCCAAGACATGAGATTGATCCTGACAGTCACTGAAGGCAGCTCAAGGTCCAAGACCTCGAACGCTCTCCGCACCACCATGGAGTAGGAAGCCCCCTCCTCGGTAGCCACGGTAAGGGGAGAAAGCATACCAGCGTCCAGAGGAGGTATCCAGACCACTGGCTTCGCCCAGTTCCTGAGCCCAGTCCATTGGGTCCACAAGCTGGGATTCTTAAGGGTCCAGCAACACCTTCATACTCTCACCAAACTTGACCCCTTAAGAATAAGTGTCAGGATTTGATCTACAGACTAAGGTCCCCGCCGAAGTCAGAATCAGCATCGAATGGCACCGTTCCTGCTCCATTTCGGAGACGACTATAGGATTGATGCCGCCCGAAAGGCCCAGTCGACGTCAGGAGTGTTGACACCGGGACCGTCATCGGGGAAGGTCGCAAGGGTACGACTTGATGACTGTCTGGACCCGAAAGCAGATCTAGATCCATAGAGCCAAGGCCAAAAGGCTCCCAGACGGGGGCGAAATACACAAACATGAGGTGCATGCCCTCGTTAAATTCTTTTAACGAGGCATGGGTGGCTCTGGCTTCTGCAAACTCGGGGAGGCGTGAAGCAGACTCAAAAATAGGCTCCGAAGACGGATGGCCTAGTGCGAGGACACTCCGACCGACCGGGTGAAGTTGAAGAATTGTGCTTCTTAGACTTGTTTTTGTGCTTACCCAAACAACCCGATGATTTGGAGTGGGATGAGAAGGAGTGATGATGGGTCCGGAAGAGGTCTCAGGACGTTCCTCTTGACCGAGGCTGGGAGCAATGCAGAGCTGGACACCGGGCAGCAAGCAGCTTTAGGGTCCACTCCCTTAAAGCCTTAGGGTTCATGGTCCAGCAGTCAAAGCACAACTTCGGGTTGTGGGTGCGCTTCAAGCACCACAAACATACCAGGTGCGGATCTGTCACCAACATTATACAGTGACATGAGTTGCAGGGCTTGAAGCCGGTCTTCTATGACAACATTTCGATTCACCAGAAGTAAAAAAAAAAAACTTTGACAAAAAGTCGAAAGGCCAGTCAAAAAGCGCCTGTAAGGTAGCTCTCTCTGCATGTAGGCTGGCGTGGAAAGAAAAGAATTGACATCAGCGTGCTGTGGTGGTCCCTATATACAAACTGCGTTGTCAAATCTTGCAAACATGGCGCCATCGACGGACACATAGGGGGTGATTCTGATTCTGGCGGGCGGCGGAGGCCGCCCGCCAGAATTCCGCCCCCATTATACCGCTCCGCGGTCAGAAGACCGCGGAGGGTATTATGAGTTTTTCCCTGGGCTGGCGGGCGGTCTCCAAAAGACCGCCCGCCAGCCCAGGGAAAAACTCCCTTCCCACGAGGATGCCGGCTCGTAATCGAGCCGGCGGAGTGGGAAGGTGCGACGGGTGCAGTGGCACCCGTCGCGTATTTCAGTGTCTGCAAGGCAGACACTGAAATACTTTGCGGGGCCCTCTTACGGGGGCCCCTGCCGTGCCCATGCCATTGGCATGGGCACGGCAGGGGCCCCCAGGGGCCCCGCGACCCCCCCTACCGCCATCCTGTTCATGGCGGCTTTCCCGCCATGAACAGGATGGCGGTAGGGGGGGTCAGAATCCTCATGGCTGCGGAGCGCGCTCCGCAGCCATGGAGGATTCAAACGAGCAGCGGTAAGTCAGCGGGAGACCGCTGACTTTCCGCTTCTGACCGCGGCTGAACCGCCGCGGTCAGAATGCTCGTTGGAGCACCGCCAGCCTGTTGGCGGTGCTCCCGTGGTCGGTGGCCCTGGCGGCCACCGGCCGCCAGGGTCAGAATGACCCCCATAGTCAACTAACACCACCTAATGGTGCACAATGGTACTGCTCAAAGAAAAATCTCTGGATCCACACTGACGCTTGGGGGTAATTCTAGGGTAAGGAATCTGCAACTAGACGTCTCTATCGGATAAATTTTGTCAAGACAGGCTAACTTACTGAAAAAGAATGAGAGAAACCACCTAGGTCTGCGGGAGCAAAACCAAACCATCAATGACTTAAGTGTATACAATGCTACCCCATAAGCAGACAGATTAAACTCATTAAGGTCTGGAATCTGCTGTCTGTAACACACATTCAACTATCTACATTTACAACCCAGATGAGAAAAGTAAAGTAAAAAATAATGCTTGTTGAAGATATGGTAATATTTACAAATATCTTCCTTGTTTGTTGGACAGAAGCCTAATCCTTTATTAAGCAATGAGACCATATCTGTTGTTAATTGTTTAGCTGATAAGTTGATTACATTAATTTGCTGTCCTGTCACTGTCCTTGTGTCTTCCTAGCCCACTATCTTGTTTTCATCCCTCCACTCTGTGTGTTGTTCCCCCCCTCTGTGTCCCCTCCTAGTTTTCCTATTGCGTCTTATCTTTGTTGTTGATTCCCTTGTTTTATTCTCAACATCTCCTGTAGAAAAAGAGCTTCCATTTGTGGAACCTGTACTCATGTTAGCTTCTCTTCCAATATTCTCACTCACGTGTATTGAGTCATTGATCACTGAAGAGGATTCAGAGCTAAAAGAGGAGATTGAGAAGGTTTTAGTACTAGGGTCTAGTACTATTTCCTAGCAAAGGTGAAGACTCTACCATTTAAATAGTCCCATTCATCCCTCTTAAGTTTCCTAGCTTTCTTTTGTATAATGTCCTCTTGATGCCAGATTTGACGGATTCAATGGTGATTTGATGTGAAGACTTAATGCAAATTGCTTTTGTTGGAATGTGGCATGATTAATTAAGGAGGATCAATGAGGAGGCCACGAGGGCGCAGATGTGGACAACAAGGAAACAATAAAAGAACTTTTTGAAACAACCTGGAAGCATTGTTGAAGATATGGTTTCAGAGCACCGCAGTCTAATACAGATATAAAAATGCACAAAACAACCCTCAAAAGGAAGCAGGAGCACTTGGAGAATATGAATCATTGAGTCAATATAAAGTGATTTAGTAGGCCTTAGAGGGCAGATAACAAGGGACAGGTCTCTATTAAACAAACATTTTACATCTCTATTCTGACTGGATGGCTCAGTGAGTTGAATATTTAGTGCTTACTCAAGCTGTATTCTGCAGTTCATAAATTTGAATCCCAGCCAGGCTAGCTCAGCCTTCCATTTCCACATTTCCAACAGGACAGTAAATTTAGTAGCACAAATTGAGTAATAGTACAATCTGTTGTGTACAGCTCTCTGATGTTCTGTGGCAATTACTGTTGAAAGGGCAATTGTTGAGGCACATTTGACAAACTAACTTTGTGCTATGAGAGGGGCTAATACTATTTCTTTTAGATAAAAACAGCTCTGAAAACTTCACTTGAATGTGGAAACTAACAATTCAGATACCTGCTATAGAGATTCAGGGATTAGCTGTGTATAATCAAGAGCCCTGAGGAATGAAGATACCCAAGGAGGGCAGTCTCAAAAATTTTGGTACATGATAATCAGGTAAAACTTTTATGATTAACAAGCTACAATGTTAAGTCCATTTTGATTAGATATTTGACATTTTTAAATACATTTATGCTTTTTAACCAGTCAGATCCAAGGTAATTAGTGTTTCATTTGGTGTGCGGCTGGTACTCTGTGGGGAGGGTTACTTAAATAAAAAAAGGGGGCGAGAGGGCATGGAAGAGAATGTAAAACGTAAATTGGATCTCTAATGATAGTGTAATTGTCTTCCATCCCATAAAATTAAATCAAGATTTTGCCAGCCTCAGAAGTGTTGAAATTGACAGAAATGTAAACACTACAATTTAAAATATGTACAGGGATTGTCAATAGCCCACAAGTGTAAGGAGACCAGGCTTGTGGCTTCCTGATCAGAGTTACAGTGGAGATCATACTGCAGTAGGAAACACGTTTATTTCGGTACAATTAGAACTGTTTTCCTCGGTTAATTCCACAGTAAAGGGCACTACTTTCATAACCCGAAATCAGTGATTATATGCCAGTAAAAAGATAAGATTGGGTGACGGACTGACTACAGCGCAGTAATGAAAAAATCCTCTTATTGCCCTACTTGGTGCACTATTGATTCACTGACACAGTACAGTCATCACTTTATAACTGGAAGTGACTTCAATCTTCTAATTGATCCTTTTTTGGTTCACTGCATTCGCTGAATGGAGCTAGGAATATGGAAAAATGCTGCAAACTATTTAAGGGAATATCTACAACACTTGCTGAAGTCGTCACAAATGTAATGCTTTTAAAACATCAACAAGGCTGAAAACACAATGACAGTACTAGTGATATGTCAGTTAAATATTCTTTACAAAAGTGTCTATCCCCACGCATTTAACTCTGCCTAATCTCCTCACACAATGCCAATCAACATGGCGAAAAAAAGTCCAACAATATAAGTTGCTATTAATAAATTATTCAGCAAAATGCATTTGAATAATGAGCATATATTAATACCAACTAGCACTAAAAAGCATGTAACTCTTAACTGAAAGCCTTCCTTACCTTGCCCAAATGTGTACACATGACCGTCCTTTGACAGCGCCACAGAAAACTGTGTCCCACAGGCAACTTTTTTGATTCCGATTCCACACAGAACATCTACTTTCTGAAAAAAGCATAATACAAAAATAAAATACTGGGAGAGAGAACAAAATAACATACCAAAGAGAATTATATATGACTGAAGTATGAAGGTTTAAATAAACAATAATTTTGATTAATAGCGCAGCTCTTACCTGTTGAATATGAACAAAAAGCAATAATTGCACAACAGAACCACTCAGCATTTTGAGAACTCAACAACTACGGAACCTGCTTAAACCCTTAAATAAAGAACACGTTTGAGCACAGAGAACTTACCTTCCTAGTGAATTAAGGTTGTTTGACTCCTTAAACACATTTGGTCAGCACAACTAGTAAGCATCCTGGCTTCTTCTTGCACCCTACCTATAGGGAGAGGTGCCTAAGAAACTTACAACTTCTCCAGTTGAACAAGAGGGTTTATTGTTAGCAAATAATGTCACTTCTAGCACCGCCTTCCTTGTCCGCCACAAAATTCAAATACTCCTGTAGATGCTATAATCCCATTATTAAGTGTTCTAAATAAAATAGAACATTCACACACAGACACAAACAAATGAAGCTGTTGTAATGGAACCAAGACTTGAGTTCAGTATTCAGACCAGAAAGAAGTGAAAACACGTAAGGAGGAGGGAGACACTACAAAGGAAGGTCCCTTGGGAGCTTGCAAATATTAATTTGATTAGGAAGCTGTCTCAGCTGAAATGCATTCTCGAATATGAAAAGAGTACAAAGGGCTAGGAAGCACCATTAAGAACCCTGCTTGAGAGCTCACTTGAGAAATGGAAGGTTCCACATAACAGGAAGAAGGTGAATGGAGCTCCACTTAAACATGAAGGGGTTACCATCCTATGACAGCTGAAAGTTGTGCTTCATCATTACTTTTTTGTGCAAAGTGTAAAAGTCTGTAAAAGGAGGTGTAGTCTTAGGTGTCAACGAACAGGCGAGGGAGAATGATGTTATCAATCACGGGAGAGGAACTCCAAGTATCAAGGCTGTGGCAGAGGAATGCTAGGATGAAGGTGCAACAAACACCCAGCCAAAAGCAAGGGCGAGCGGCCACTGTGTTCAGTTGTAAGACTTCGTTTGTTTTTGCTGCTTTTTGTTCTTCAAGTCGCAATGCAGGAAGGATGACATTAACATGATGATAGTTCAGAGATCAGCTAACTAAATGGTGCATGGGTTAAGCTACATCAGAAACTCAATAATTTAAATATGAACACATAGGAAATAAGATGAGAAGAAGTGGAAAGTGCTTCAGCTCCCACCCCCAACAAGAGAACTCATGAGTAACAGGCAAAATGCATTTACAAAATGTTTAAGTCCCCATTCTACCTTCCTCCCTCTGTGTTCAGGTAGTTGGAAACGACTCATCCAACACCCAAAGCCCTCTCGTGATGCTTCCAAATGGTTGGCAGTGAGCAGAGTTCATTGCTCACTCAGTGACTCAATCACTTGACACCTCTTTATTTGATATTATGGCTTCTACATCACACTTACATTGCCGTACCTCTGCCAGAGTAATCCTCCCATATATATTTAACAACACACTAACAGTTTTTATTCCCAGTTTTCAAATTTTGTCCTTAAGGTTGTACAATATACATCCTATGCATTTGTGCAGGAATGCACAATCGGGGCAGCTAGCATAAATGCACAATCGGGGCAGCGGGCAGCACTAACTGACCAGGCCAGCAGCAAGTGTGTACCATATTAAAACCCTTTGACAAAATATTTAAATGCTTGATAACTAGAAGCATGGGGCAGCTAATCTTGAGAGTTCTTACTATATAGTGGTTTGTGCATTTATCTAACCAGTACTTCAGGGAGAAGATTACATGACAATAAATACGTCTTAGGCTCATTCACATGATGGTGTCTGTGTTTACTTGATGAAGTCAAACTTGATGGAGGTAAGAACACTGAGAAGCTATTGAAATAACTTAGTTTCAGTCTTGCCCTGCTCACTAAGGTGATTAAATATTTCTAACCTGTGGTGATGACTTGGCTGTTGAATTTCCCAAACCAAGTTTTCCATAATCTCCATCACCAAAGGCCCACACCACTAATCCATCTGCAGAAACGGCTAACGTATGATTTAATCCACAGGCAACCTGTAGAGAAACAAGAAAGAATCAATTACAGTGTAAAAACCCATAAACGTTAAATTCTACCAAGCAACAAACTTCTTTAATCTTATCATCAAGCTTAAAGCTGCATTTGTGGTTATTTAGCCTGTCTAATCAAATGTTCTCTATAAACACACACTTGGAGGACTGCCACCAAGAACAGGGACTTGAGGTGCTTTACAGAGTCTTTTAAAACCATGAAAGCACACGGTACGCAGGTAGAACCCCAATAGTCACTGTGACTACGCACCCTCCGCAGAGGGATTGACTGGACATTTTAAGAACAAGCCTTTGCAATGCAATGAGCCTCGCGTTTGCTTGCGTTAGAACTATTAGCGTTATAAATTCCTAAATGGACCTTTCTTGCCACTCAAACTGGAAATAAAAAATAAAACAGTTGACATGAGCGAGCGTATTCAAAGCTCCTCTGTGAGCACAGAGAGAGAGGCAAAAGGAAAAAAACGTTCGCTCCCAGTCAAAGTTATCGACAAAAGTGCAATTATCTATGTAATGGGGCGATGTCCAAGGGGGTAACAAACCCGCCCTAAGGAGGGACAAACGTATAGCAGTTAGCAACGAAAACAAAGGATTTTTTAAAGGCAAGCCCACGAACGAGTGATAGTGATGGGTGTACTATGGGCGTGGTTAAAAGCCCAGATACATACCAACACGTCAGAAAAGGAGCGCTTGTGCGCTGCTATGCTCGACCTAAAAAGGTTTCAACGAGGCATACAGAAGTCATCATGAAATACACAGTATGCGACTCATAATTATTTTATTTGAATTATCAGATTTTATAAACTTTGATCAAGTCAAAAGAAGCTGAATGACGAAACATCATTTCCTAACATTATAACATTTGAATACAAACTTTTACAAATCTGGAAGAAAAAATAAGAAAAGAGTGCATAAAATGTTTTGAACAACTTCACGCACAGCACGTAAAATGTAATGTAATGTAAAAACTGTAAAAAAAGAAGAAAAAAAAAGCGCAAACTGATTCCAAGAAAGACATCCTGGAGGTATGGGAAGGTGAAAGAAAACAATGTGCAGCAAATACAGCACCTACGAGTTAATTACTGAAGAGCCAGGTTTTTAACGCTTTCCTGAAAGGCAGCAATTGGGAGGTCAAGCGCATATTGCAGAGGCAAAGCAATCAAGGACCCTGACAGCTCCAACTTAAAACAAGCATTGGCAAAGCCAATAGGTCTCACCTACAACAGGAGCTATTACCTTAGGCAATGTGTTTTGCCATGTTGTCACCAGTGTGGCTATTGTTCAGCATGGCTAAAAGTTAGTGGTGTGGAGTGTCAGAGTGGAGTGGGGGAGTAGAGTGTCAGAGTGGATTTTTTGGAATGTCATAAAGTGGAGTAGAATGCTGTACAGTTGAGTAGAGGGGAATAGAATTCAGTGGCAGAGAGTGTTGTAGAGTGGAGTGGGTGGAATAAGGCAGAGTGGGCTAGAGTGGATTGAGGTAGTGAGGTGTAGAGTGCGGTGGATTAAGTGGGGTGGGGTGGATCAGTGTGGGTTGAACTGAAATGGGGTAAGGTGGATGGGACTGGGGTGGATTTGAGTGGGGTGGATTCGATTCGAAAGGAGTGGGTGGTTCGGAATAGAGTGATAGGGCTGGGTTGGGGTGGACTGGATTGGAGAGGGGTGGGATGGATTCAACTGGATTGCAGTGGGGTGGATAAAACTGGACTGGAGTAGGATAGATTTGATTGGACTCGAGTGGGGTGAATTGGACTAGAGTGGGATGGACTGTAATAAAGTGGGATGGATTGGAGTGGGGCAGGCTGGATAGAGTGTATTGGACTGAACTGGGATGGGGTGGAGTGTGGTGGGGTGGACAGGAGTGGCGTGGATTGAAATGTGGTGGAGTGAATTGGATTGAAATGTGGTGGAGTGAATTGGATTGGGATGAGGTGGGCTGCAGTGGGATGGATTGGATAGGCGTGGGGTGGACTGGATTGGATTGGTGCAGGGTGGCTTGGATTGGGCTGTGGTGGGATGCAGTGGACTAGAGTGGCGTAAAGTGTTTTGGATTGGAGTGGGGTAGATTAGACTGGGCTGGATTGGATTGGTGTGGGGCAAATTGGACTGGTGTGGGGTGGATTGGATTGGAGTAGGGTGGACTGGATTGCAGTGGGGTGAATTAGAGTGGGGTGAACTGGGACGGAGTGGGGTGAACTGAGATGGAGTGGGGTGGATTAGATTGGGATAAAGTGGATTGGATTTGAATGGGGCAGACTGCTTTAAATTGGAGTGGCTTGGAGTGGGGCATGTTGTTTTGAATTAAAGTAGAGCAGATTGGAGTAGGGGAGGCTGAAATGGATTGGAGTGGGGCAGGTTGTTTTGGATTGGAGTGGGGCAGGTTGTTTTGGATTGGAGTGGGGCAGGTTGTTTTGGAATAGAGGTTGGCGGATGGAATGACACCATGTTTAAGACTGGAAGGGGCAAGCTGGGGTGGGGCAGATTGTTTTGGATTGGAGTGGGACAGATTGCACTAGGGTGGATTGGAGTGAGGTGGACTGGGGTGGGGTAGATTGGATGAGAGTGGGATGGATTGGAGTGGGGTGGGTGAATTGAGATGGAGTGGGTACATTGGGATGGAGTGGGTTGGATTGGTTTGGGGTGGTGTGGAATGGAGTGGAGCATATTGCTTTGGATTGGTGTGGGGCGAATTGGAGTGGGACAGATTGTTTTGGATTGAAGTGGGGCAGATGGGAGTGGGGCGGACTGGAGTGGGCCTGATTCTTTTGGATGAAAGGGGGCAGATTGGAGTGAGGTGGACTGGAGAGCGGGAACAGTTTTGGATTGGAGAGGGGCAGAATGTTTTGGATTGCAGTGGGGCAGACTGTTTTGGATAGAGGTGTAGTAGACTGCAGTGGGGCTAATTATTTTGGATTGGGGCAGATTGGAGGGGAGCATATTGTTTTGGACTGGAGTGGGGCATATTGTTTTGGGTTGGAGTGGGGCAGATTATAGTGGGGTAGATGAGAGTGGGGCATATTGCTTTGATTAGGAGTGGGGCAGACTGTTTTGGAGTGGTGCAGACTGGGCGAACTGGAATGGGACAGATCAGACTGGGGTGGGTTGGGAGGATCAGAGTGGGGTGGGTTGGAGTGTTCCATGAAATTAAGACCGGCTCTGCCCTCATCATTGTATGACGCGCAGAGAGGGTACCATTTTGGTGCTAGCAATTTGTTTCCGAAGAGAGCCTTTAGTATATTGAGAATTCTATTCTACAGTTCCTTGCGGAACTATGTGCAGTGCAACCAGCTCCACAGCCCAGTCATAGCTGCTACTGCCCGCTTTCCTCTCGGACAAGGTCCGAACATACGGCTATGACAGACTATATATAGCAGACGTAACAGCCTAAATCTGCCATGGAGTAAGCTGACCTGACCTAAATTAGCACCTGGTGAAAACTTCATGTGATCCTCCCAGTCCAGAAGCACCCTGCATGAGATAATGGGTTGCAAGATTTCCAGTGAGCCTTCTGCATAACTACTGAGTAAGATTCGGGGTGTCCAGTTAGACAATTTTGTTATACATACTGCCATTCCTTTTGAGGCATGGCGCAATGGCAGGGACTGTCACTGGAATCTGCAACAGTTTTTTGCCTGCCAGCCATAGGTTGTCAACAATGTGGATACCCTTGGACTGTCACCTTGATGGATAGAGGTAGATCTTGATTTATAAAGAAAAAAGTCAGTCTGTTGTACAGCCACAAACCTCTTTGGCGCTCTCCCTGCAAGGGCAAAGAGTCTTGCAATTTCATCTGGAGAAGAATATGTTTCTTACGTACGGCAGTAACACAGACATCCAATTCCTTCCTTTCCACTTCAGGAGTACTGTCTGGGACTTCCCTTTCCTTTTTCATGACATTTTCTGCCTTATGTGGTAGGGTGCACTGGGTGATAGGGCAGCTGCAGTGGTTGCTTGTGGAGGTGTAGGAGGCAAATGTTATGGCAGCTGTTAGTGAGGTTCTCTTACTGGGAATCTAGCATAATTATCAGCCTTCATGGACTACCAGTCTTGGATAAGGTACACTGGGATTTGCATCATGGTGGCTCATGGCAGGACTGTTACTTATAACAGGAGTAAAAAGAGCTGTCATAACGAGGCCACCCCTGACTGTCCTCTTCAAGCAGGTAAGAAAGTTTAGAACCATGACCCTTTTCTGAATAGTCGGGCTGATCACCAACATCTTATGGTTGATCATCAAATACTGATATTTCACATTTACATCAGCTGAAGAAAATGAGTTACTTACCTGTAACTTTAGTTCTCCAGTATTAGAACCTTTAATAGATTCACATGCTTAAATCATTCCCCGTCATTGAGATGGGAGTCCCGGTACCTTTAATTAAGTAGAACTAACATAGGTTAAACCTAAAGGCCCTTAGGTCTCTCAGTTTAGCACTCTATCAGAGTCATTTTAAGAAAAGGGACCAAACTTAAGAGTCCACTAATCAGGCGACACCACCCCTTTAGAACCTTCCTGAGAGAAGCTCTAGTGCCTCAGATTTTCTAAGCACAAGTGCTTAGAGGATATAACAGTAATAAGAGAGGTGAAGGTAAGCTTTTCCAGGGAGGTGGGTGGGTCGCATGTGAACCTATGAAAGGTTCCAATACTGGTGAACTAAAGTTACAGGTAAGTAACTGATTTGCTTACTCCAGTTTTGGAACTTTCATAGATTCACATGCTTGAATCATCGTAGTAAGCAGTATTAATGCACATTGTAGACTATGTATCCCTGTTCGATACATATAATTATCACATGTCTAAATAAATATATGAATATCTTAAAGTTCTAAACATTAGATATTAGGCTTGTTATGAAAACTAACAATGCATCTAAGACTTTTCTTGTTTTTTTTTTTTTTTTTTTTTAAATAGACATTGTGCAGATCTGAATTGAGGATGGTAGGATGACAGATATATCTCACCTTCACTGGAAAAGATTTCTTAGGACTGCCTGGCCCACCACTACTTCTTCTTGAGACAATGTATCCAGGCAGTAATGTCTGGTAAATGTGTGGCAGCTTTTCCATTTTGCAAACAGTGCTGTGGTTGAGAATACTGCGCATGTTGAATGAGCACAAACAGAGGTTTGCAGTGACTTGCCCGCTGCTTGATAGTAAAACCGGATTGCTGAAAAAAATCCATCTTGAGATGCTCCGTTTGGAGAGCGGTTGACCCTGTCTGGGTATGCTGTTAGCCACAAATAGCTGGCTGGTTTTGCGAAATGCTCTGGTCCTGTCCAGATAGAATTTTATGCATCTTTTAATGTCTAAAGAGAGTAGAGCCTTCTCCGCTGAAGTTGTAAGATTTGGAAAGAATGTTTTCAAAACTAAGGGCTCATTTAAATTGAAGTCCGAGGGGACTTTTGATATGAAACGTGGGGTTGTGCACAAGATTATTTTATTCTGTTTAATCTGGACTGGACATTGAAGAAAATATTTTGCTGATATTGTCCAATTGTCTTCCTCCTGTCCGGAGGTGCGGATATTGGCGTAGGGTGGATTTTTGGATGTTCTCTGGGCTGCTTGTGTTAACACCCAATCTGGGTGAGGGAGACCAGTCAAGCATGCTGGGGCATCTTCAGGTGCTTCTTTATTGTTTATCTAGGTGTGGAAGCACTGCTGTGACTGTCGCTGGGTTTTGCATGACTTTCAAACCTTCTTCCCATATATAATTGACTAGTGGCATGGAGTGTACTGATTTTTGGAATGGCTCCTTAAAGTCATAGAGAAAGCAAGCAGTTTGCTTGGATGGCATGGGAAGTACAAAGCGTTTAGCAGCCCTTTCCATAAGATTATGGTATCCTCAAATGTCCTCTGGAGGCGAGTCTACTTTTGAAGGTGAAGGAAAAGGTGCGCCTGGGATTATTTGATCGTCCCACTCCGACTGGTTTTCGAGGAGCTCACTTTCCTCTTGTTCTCCTTCAGCTATGTCAGTATCTTGTAGGAGGGTCATATCAGGTGTGTCCAAAGGTAAAGTGGTCGGCCTCTGACGCGGGATGACTACCCGAGAAGCTGGTGATTATTGGCTGAGGTTGCACCTCATCTGTGGCTGGAAAAAGCCTTCTATAGTGAGCTAGCATTGCCCGCAAGTCAGAAATTAAAGTGTTTGGCATATAAAAACCCTCTTAATATGGTTGATCACTTGCATAGTACAAGTCATAAGCTTCACTGTACTCATCATCGTCCTCTTGGTACTTTACATTTAACTGTGAGGGACTGTGCGCTGTTCCAAACTGACCCTCATCATCCGATTTGTCGTCACCCTCCAGAAGGTGGACTGGTATTAAAGGGGTTATTTTACTAGATGTATGCTCTGGTGTACTTTTTGTAGTTTCCTGTCTTTTGTTTATTTTTTCTGTCGTCAATGGTGACGTAGATGCCTTCATCGACGACGTGAAAGGAACACTCATTGATGGTGCCTTCGTCGTTGAAGATTTTGAAGATATTTTAACCGTCAACGGCTTTCTGGTGGAGGATACCGTCGACAGGGTAGATGATGACAGAAATGAAGATACCATGGTTACTGTCATGGATGATGAAAAGGTATACGTGTTCGTCGAAGACGTTGTCCTCGTCAATGGTGGTTGACTCGTTGTCAGAGGGGCCATCGTCAGTACTGGTAAAGAAACTGTTGTAGACGGTGGAACAGATGTTGTCATTGCTGTCATCGACGAGGTTGTCATTGAGGATTTTAAAAGTGGTCTGTCGACTGAAGGAGCAGAGGAAGGCTTCTTGAAGGAGTCAGATGACTTAGAAGAAGGCACAGTCAATTTTCTAGCCCTTTCAGAATTCCTCAAATGTCCTCTTTTCCTCTTTTGCTAAGAATTTGTAAGGAGATGAAGAAGGGCTGCGGCCTTTGTAAGACCCTGAGGTGGTCTTTTTGTAGGATTTTCCTGGCTGCTCTGAGGAGGACCTTGAGCGAGGAGACCTCGCTCTTTTATGTGATCTCCTGGAAGATGTAGCGGAATCTTCGCTCTCGAAATCAGAGACTGCATTACCTCTAGATTTATTCTGCCTTCTCTATCCTTCAGGAGTTTAGAGGAGAAGGTGCGACATACCTTGCAATCCTTAGCAGAGTGGTCTGCATAAAGGCAGTATATATAGTTCTAGGAGGGTCTTCAGATTGTAACCTCCTTTTTCCACAGGTTTTGCAGGATCTGAATAAACCCTTTTTCTCCTTGTTAGACATGGTGGAGGCCTTACCAGGTATCAGTCAGAATTAGTTGAGAAGAGTATAAACTTTTCGGTATTCCAAAACAGAGAAAAACAGAGCAGAGCTCTGAGGATACTCCCTAGCACAACGTGCAGTAGAACTGGAGCTTCTCTAAGGAAGGTTCTAAAAGGTGGTGTCGCCTGATTAGTGGACTGTTAAGTTTGGTCCTTTTTATTAAAATGACTCAGAGTGCTAAACTAAGAGACCTAATAGCATTTAGGTTTAACCTATGTTAGTACTACTTAATTAAAGGTACCGGGTAGTCCCATCTTGACCACGGGGAATGATTCAAGCATGTGAATCTATGAAAGTTCAAATACTAGAGTAACTGCACTCTGTTGTACATCATTCTACCCCACTCGATCAGATGCCACTGCATTCTGCACTATTCTACTCCTCTACACTATTTCACTGTACGCCCTTTCAATCTACGATACTCCATTTTCTGCCACTTCCCTCTGCTACTCCCCTCTACGCTATTCTATTGTACGCCACTTCAGTTTACACTCCTCTTACGTACACCAGTCAACTATGCCACTCCACTCTAACCAACATTATTCCACTCAACTCTATGGCACTGTGCGCTACTCAATCCTACGTCACTCAAATTTACAACTCTCAATTGTACGCCACTCCTCTCTATGCTACTCCACACTATTTTACTGTACGTCACTCCACGTTACACCGCTCTAATGTATACCACTCCATTCTAAACATCCCACTAAACTCTACTGAAAACCCCTCAACTTTATGTGACCCGCCTTTACTCCACTCCACACTATTCCACTCTCCGGCAGTCTGTTTTACAGCACTCCACTGTACACCACAACACTCTATGCTATTCCACTGTACACCACTTCACTGTATGCTATTCCACTTTAAGCCACTTCACTCTATGACACTCCACTCTCTAACACTACCATGTACAACACTGCCCTCCACTGTACTCTATTACACTCCATTTAACAACACTCCATTTGATGACAGAACACTTTACAATTTGAAACACTTTTTTATTTAAAAAAAAAAAAAACATAAAATTCAATGAAAAAAACAAAGTTTAACAGTAAAATTTAGGTAAACATTTATTCTTTCAATGCAAACATTAGAAATTCTAAAGTTATAGTTATTCCTTAAATTTATAATTTACTGACCACCTCCAAATTATTATAACTCGCGCACCTCTGTGCACAGTGTTGTCAACTCACTAGCTACACTGCATGAACTATAACTCACCACTCTACCTTGCACATTGTTCTCATCAATATTGTCATTTCAGATGTCATAAGTGTTATGAATGCTATGATTTCATGTTATAAGTGATGTAATATGAAAGGGTATAAGCAGTGCATCGTAGTATAGCTCCTGTAATGTTGCTAGCAAGTTGACAAGACTGTGTATCACTTTTCTACTGCCTGGGTGGGAGCCAGCTCAGTCACTTTGCTACTGCCCGGGTAGGAGCAGCATTTTTCTCTGCTTCCGTCTGGGCAGGAGCAAAGTCTTGTTCCCTGCCCAGGAGAGTGCAGGCAAGAAATGTCCACACTCCCTCAGACAGGGAACTGCAGTGTCCCGGTAGATGGAGTCCCTAGGACACTGCTCAAATTGGTCACAGGGGAATGGGGTCCCTTGGCAGTGACCAGCTTGGGAATGGGTCCACATGCCACACCCCAAAATGTAACCTTTGGCCCTGTGGTACAGGGTCCGCGGGAGCTAATAAAGCCTCAGGAGGGGGATGGCACGCCCCGACCTCAGAGGATGGGATTGCCAGGGTTTGAAAAAGGCTTGGAAGGGGGACCGCAAGCCCCCCTCCATATACAAAATAAATGCACAAACACCATGGGCCATGGCCCACTCATTGGGACTCACATTTAAAAAAAAGACAGGGCCCAAGTTTGTTCCCTTCAATACCACAGGTCAGTTTTAAAAAAAAGTATTCGGCTCCAGGGGGTTCACTGGCATCCCCTCATCAGGCATAAGAGGGCAGCGTATCCCTACCCTGCCCTGTAAATGTTTTTATATTTTTTCACTGGTTAGGGTACTGAGTACCAAAGTCTTAAATGGCTGCTACCACATCATTCTTGATGTACTGGCAGAGAATCAGATCAAGTTTTCTGATTGAATAGAATTGCCGATCCTTTGTGGAATGAAATATTCATAAATTTTAAACCTTAATTTCTCAAAAACTATTGAACAGATGTATATCAAATCACAAAAAACATGCTTTCTGCGAAATTTGGTGTCATTCCCTTCAGCCAATTTTGCTGAAACTACATCTAATTTTCCAAAGGAAAACTGAAATGGAAAACACATTTTGCCCCCATTTTTTGTGAGTAAATCCATAGATAACAAAATAGGTCATTATATATTATCATTATATATTATATGTATTTTCTAAATTAATGCATTTTTCTAATACAAACTATGTTTGATTTTAATATGGTTAATTAACCTTAACAGAAAAAAATACCCAGCCTTAAACCCTACAACATCTCTTACTAACATCTATACACTACTCATTATTTAAACCTAAAAGCTTCTTACTTCTTCCTAACAGTTTTAACTACTCCTTTAAAACTTTAAATATTGAAGTAAACATACATATATGGATTTGATAAAATACCTACTCAGCACTTGTTACTTAAAATTAATTTGTTTGACACTAAAAATATTTTAATTTATATACATGTAATAATCATTCTTCACTTATGAAAAATAACTCAAATGTACTTATTTTTAAAAACGAGGTGGTACGAAAAACCATTTCACAGTGAATGCTAAATATGGGAAATATTTCACTGTTCCCTATGAAATAAGGATTTCATGATCATAACAACAGACCCTAATCTGTAGAGGTTTACTATGTTTTTGGCTGCTAGGATTATGCAGCATCGAGGGCCAAGCTATGTGGCAAGGTTTTCGTGATTATGTGGTGAAAATACAAATTATGTAGCACATTCTCCAGCAGTATTATTTTCATCCATTTTAGCTACAAATAACATTTAGTATGAAATCTGTAAATTATGTGCCAAATCATGAGTGAAATTCAGTAAATCCATAATTATGTGACAAATACAGTAGTCAGTATTTCATAAATGGGAAATGGCCTTTACAACATGGGCTGAGCCATGCGTGCCGTTTCCACTCAAGCGGAACAACCCTTGCCTAAACCAAGACTCTGCCTTGGTGGGTGGGGTAGTTTTTTTGGCAGAAGGCAGGGTTTTCGGGCTCTGGGCAGGGGTGGTCTGGTAGTTTTAAGGGCTGGGGCCATACTTTAGGGCTCTGGGTGAGGGGGAAGAGGCAGTTTTCATGGGTGGGGGTTAGTTTTAGGGATCAGGGCGGAGGGGCTGGGTTCAGGGTATCTTTTGTCAGGGGGCAGGGATTTATGCCTCAGGGTGAGGGAAAAGAAGGGGTAGTTTAAAGGGCAGGGCATTGTTGTTTTTTTGGCTCAGGGAGGACGGTTGGGATAGTTTTAAGGGCAGTGTGGGGTCAGTTTTAGGGCTCAGGCCAGGGGTGGTTTAAAGGGCAGCGAAGGATCAGTTTTAAGGGGTTGGGGTCAGTTGTAGGGCTCAGGGTGTGATGGCTGGAGTTGGGGTAGATTTTAGCAGGGGGAAGGGTTCTAGGCCTCAGGGCAAGGGGGAGGAGAATGGGTAGTTTTAAGGGCAGGGTGGGGTTGGCTTTAGAGCACATTCGTTTTAATGGGCAGGGTTGGGCCAGTTTTAGGGCTCAGTAGGGGAGGGGAGGGCTAGTTTTAAGGGCAGGGGTCGGGTTTGAGGCTCAGGATGGGAGGTAAGGGGCAGTTTTCAGGGGTGGAAGTCCGTTTTAGGGCTCATGGCGGGGTAGTTTTTAGCAGGGGGCATGGTCTCAAGGTGGGGGGGGAGGAGAAGGGGTAGTTTTAAAGGTTGGGGCCAGGTTTTAGGGCTCAGGGTGTGGGGGGTGAGAAAGGGCAGTTTTAAGGGCTGGGGTGTGGTGGACTGCAAGGCTGGGTATGGGGTGTTAGGGCGCAGGGCGGGGGGGGGGGGCTGCGGTGTGCATTTTACCACACAAATTCCTTTACCAATCATGCTTTTACAACCAAATTTTTTGTAAAGGCATGCGTGGTAAACACACAGTCGTCGTACAGACTGCATTGTTTAGGCATGCATGGTTGTATCATATAACCTTCATAAATCCTCAGGCCCGCACCACTTTTATTGCTTTATTAATAATGTCTTAATTATTATTATTATAAATATCATCAGTATCCACCGTTAGCTGCAATTTCAATAAAATAGTTTTTTCAAGAAAACTGCTCCAAAATAAACATGCAATATAAAAAACACAAAATGGGTACCATGTAATATAGTC
The DNA here is from genome assembly GCF_031143425.1 of Pleurodeles waltl. Classification (NCBI taxonomy): domain Eukaryota; kingdom Metazoa; phylum Chordata; class Amphibia; order Caudata; family Salamandridae; genus Pleurodeles; species Pleurodeles waltl. Next base: position 165,187,438 of record NC_090440.1, on the reverse strand, counting down.
CTATATTGCCATCCCAGGGTTCGGGTGTCATTCACAAACCACTCTGCTTTATTACTCACCAGAACCGAACCCCTTGATGCCAATAATGGACCATAATACACAGTTACTCCCTATATATTCTCTATATATTTCGTCTTGCAGCTCTGCGTATGCTTCATCCTGCCCTGAAGTGACACCAGAGCCTCAGGGATATGGCCACCATGTGTGCAGAAATCAGTTTCTTTCTTAACTCTCTGTGTGCCCTCGGACGCAAAGCTTATTAACTAATCAAATGAGACAGTGGAATATTTTTAAAGATGGTAAAAAGAATCCACTCCACAGAACGGGGAGGACAAGGAGGAATTGCAGGTTAGACAGAGTACCCACCAGAAAGAGTGTTACTCTAGGTAAGTAACTTGTTCTTCTGACATCTACTTCTAACCACAAATACCTCACCTTGTAAATACATACCAAAGCAGTACCTACCACTGTGTGCCTATCTGTGGAAAGGCTCAAACCAGGAAATCCTGCAGGACCCAAAGGGCAAAGTTCCCTTACCGACAGGCCTGCCTATCAAGGGAATGTTTGGAAGAACACCCATCTCAAGGCTTGACAGATGTCCAGAGCAGGCACTCCACTTGCCAAAATAGTGGTACACTCCAGTCAAATGAGCCTTCAGGCTCTCTGGTGGCTGTTTCTTCACCAATGTGTTGCAGATCTTTATACATATGACTTTCCAGCTTGACATGGGCTTTTTCTGCACTTTCTTACTCTTCTTCACCCCATTGAATCCTACAAACAGCTGCTCATCTACGAAATGGTCTTTGGTACAATTGATGCAAAAGCTCTTTTGGCGTCCAAGTTGTGAAGCCTCTCCTCCTCTTTCGAGGGGTGAGGAGTAGCAAAGAATGCTGGAAGGATGATGAACTGTCTGGCATGAAACGGCATCACAACTTTCGGTAAAACCTCCGCTCTAGTCTACAACATCAGTTTGCTCAGAAAAAAGGTGGTGCACGGTGGGTGAGCGGATAGAGCTTGTATCTGACTTGTGCAACAAGCTGAGGTTATGGGTATGAAGAAGACAGGTTTGAGAAGGGAAATGCACGACAACAAGTGATTTAAACAAGTACGGTTGGTTCAGTAAATGTACAAAATACCAGAAGGACTGACAAGAAACCTTTAACAGTGCCCATGAAAGCCCTTTCTGGATCAAAGATAGCACAAAAAGCAGAAACTCTGACAACTTTGCTAGTAACTGGTCTGTGTGGCAGGAATTGCACCAAGCTACAAACTTTTCCCACCGTCCATTGTAAATAGACTTTGCAGATGGGTCCTGGCCACTCCAATGACATTCTCTATTTAAGGAGTGAGATCAAAAGCAGTCAACCCTTGCAACCCAATTTTCACACATGGTGGCACAGACTGCACTGGCCCTGCTGCAACAGAAGATCCTCTGGAAGCAGCAACCTGATTGGAGGACAGATGGGCATGCACAGAAGCTCCTAATATCACACTCTACTTGCTCAATCTGGGGCCATTAGGATGACTTGGGCCTGGCTGTTCCTGATCTTCTTCACAACTCTGGGCAGGCGAGGCAGGGGCAGAAAGACATGCAAGAGTCCTGTGCTCCAATCTAAATGGAAATCATCTCCGAGAGAGAGAGCCTTCTTGGGAACTCCAACATGCAAATGTGTTGACACTGTACATTCTCTGCGGTGGTGACGAGATCTAGCTTGGGCTTTCCCTATTGCTGGAAGACATGCTGTGCTGCTTCTGGATATAGTTGCCATTCATGATCTGTGAGACGTCACTGACTATGTTTGTCTACCCTGATATTTAAACATCCTACCAGGTGGTTTACGGCCACGGTGATTCCCTGCAGACTCCAGATCCAGGGCCTCCTGACCCAAGACCCCACTCTGCCATTCTTTTTACCAGACCACACAGCAACGGTTTTGTCTGTGAGCACCCCAATCAGTGGAAGTCTTGGTTACCCTAGTCTTGATCCAGTGGTCTGCCTGCTTTCTCAATTCTTGGGGAGAAATTCTCCATCATATTCATGCACTTAACATCCAGTTATCCAACAATCTAGAGTTTTCACTGAGTAGTCTACAAAATTAACCCAGGACTGACTTCAGGGTTTGAAAGCCTCCCTGAACGTAATTCTATACTCCTAAGTGATGAGTCCAAAGACCTCAATCAGGGTAGCCTTCATGTGGTCATAAGACTCGGCATCTGCACCAGTGAGTGCAAGGAGCCTATCCCTCCCCTTACCAGTGAACAGTTCTCAAAGAAGAGATCTCCATTGAGACTTTTTCAATCTTCTGGTTCCACAGATCCTCTCAAAGGCTGTGAAGCACTTGGTGAAGCTATCACCATCCTAATGTTTGGGTACAATCCCTTTGGGGATTTGGGGGGTATCAGAGTGCTCTCTGTCCCTATGTATTGAGTTGCTGCCACCATTAAAGGGTGCTAGGCCCATTTCTGATCTCTCCCTTTCTATAGCCAAGAGCGGTCTCTACCAAGCTAATCTTTTGGTCATCCTTGCTCAAAGGAGGCCCTCTTCACTGAGGTTTACCTCAGTGTTCCCACAGGAACCAGACTACCCTGTGTGACCTCCCTAGTTAGGTTAGGAGGGCGGAGGTCAATCCCCTGATCCCTAACTTCTTCCCCATCTGAGAGGGCATCATCTTCCTCAGTAGGGTGTTCCTCAGCATACTCTGCCAAGAGCTCCTGGAGCTGAATCTTGGTAGGGTTGGGACCAGTTTTAATCTTTGAGGCCACAGAGAGACCTTAACTCTCACATCGTTTTTATAAAATTCTTTTTATTTAACCATTGCTCAGCATAATGCATTGGAAACAATTTCAATCACAGAATATGAATCTTGGTCAGAAGAGAGTGTTTCCAGAGTCACAACCTTGAAATTGTAAATAAACCAAATCATGAAACTTAAACCCCATTAGAAAATAAGCCTATATAATGCTAACAGTCCCTCAGCGATACCCTAATGAAAGTCTCATGCCCGACCGCATCCAGCCCCTCCGCTCATCATCTGGAGTCCCCTTACAAGCCTCTATGTGTTCTCCATTGGAACCATGTCTTTTTGAATTTTCGTGGGCACCCCGACCCTGATAGATAATCGGTTCCTTGTGAATGCACCAATCCATGTTTTCCTTTCAGGCTCCATGTTTTCCTCAGCCTGTTTTCTGGTGGCCTAGATGCTCCCCAGGCTCTTGCTATATCTCTCTTGGCCATCCCTACCGCCACCATCAGCCACGTCTTCTGATGCCTTGGTCATGCTTCCTCCCCTGATATGTGCAACACCAACAACCTGGCCTCCTAAAGATTGTGAGGCCCGTGACTTGGGCCATGATATGGACCACCTTTTCCCAGAGCTGTTGGATTCTGGGGCAGTCCCACAAGATATGAAAAAATGCCCCCACACTGCCACTCTCTCTTCTAAACCGGTCGGAATCACTGGGGCCATGCGATACAGCAGGGATCTGGAGAAGTATGATCTCTGCAGGATTTTAAGTTGAATGAGGTGGAATCTAGCACAGATTGCCACTTCCCTAGGGCTCTGAAGGGCTTCCTGCCAAGCTTCGTCTTCTATTGTGCCTACGTCACCCTCCCATATCTTGCAGAGAGAATGCCAGTGGTTGGGGGAATTATTCATTAGTTTCCTTTAGATTAGGGAGATCGCCTTCTAGAGCACAGGGTCTAGTATGAAGCAGCCGTCTAATGGTTTGGATTCGGTTAATTGGTCCCCCACATGTATATACCCCCGAAGCGCAATGGCCAATTGGATATATTTGAAGCTTTCTGAGGCTCCCATCTCATATTCCTTCTACAAGTCCTCTAAAGGAATTAAAACCCCACCCATCCAGATGGAAACACTTCAGAATGTAGTTAATTTAGTTAGTCACTATACCAGAGTGGAGTCACAGTCGTCAGTGTGCCTCGCCATCCTAAGAATTTGGTGGCTCTCCTCCATGCTCTCACTGCTGCCTGCGTATGAGGCGGGAGCAGGACTTCCCTTTTCCTGGAGTAAAACACCAAGGGGTACCCTCCATCTCCCACTGCCTCCATGTCAACCCTATCAGCTGGTTCCTCCATATCGGTGAATACCCTATCATTAACCAAAAGTAGTCGGGCCGCCCAGTAGTACTTCTGTATATTAGGGACCTCCATAACCCCCTTGAATACTCCCCTGTGCAGATTACTAAGGGATATGAATGGGCTACCCGTAAAGCTTGCATATCTCACCATTGATCTTTTGAAAAAGTCTAGAGGCAACTTGAGTGAGGTATTTTGTAGCACATATAGCAGGTGTGGTAGGGTCATCATTTTAAAGAGGACAGCTCGGCCCATCAAAGAAAGCAGGAGTGTCCTTCAATGTGTGACATCAGCACAGAGCTGATCTAGTTGCATAAAGAAGTCCAATCTGAGGAACTCTGCAGGGTTCCTTGTCACATAAATTCCCAAATAGAGAAATCCCTCACTAGCCACTGGAGCCGCACTCCTTGAAGGTAGGGTCATTTCATTGCCGATTAAATGAAAGACTCAAGCCTTCTCACAGTTTAACTGACAGCCAGAGTAGGCCACAAAAACATGGACGATATGAAACAGTCTATCTATAGCGCAGCAAGGTTTTGTGACATAATGGAGGACATCATCAGCATATAGGGATATCTGGGCCTCCCACCAACCTGCTTCGGGTATATCTGATACGAGGGAGTCTTGACGCACCCAAGTGACCAATGGCTCTAGTGAAAGGGCAAATAACCTCAGCGATAGTGGGAAACCCTGTTTAGTGCCCCTGTAAACCGCAAAAGAATGGGATGTCACTCCATTGACTCCAACTCTCGCATGTGGGCAATTATACAGTAGTTCGACCAAGCACAAAACTGGGGGCCAAAGCCCAATCTGGTGAGAACTGCATGCAAATACAGCCATTCAGTGCTGTCAAAGGCCATCCTGGCATCCAGCGAGAGTACTGCTGCTTCCTCTGTGCCTGAGGCCCCTGTCGTACGCAAACTCCTTGGCGTCACAAATTTAGTTTATTATTCCTATAGGTCATGAATCCGGTTTGGTCCCAATGAATCAACTTGGCCATCAGAGGCTGCAGTCCATTCACCAGAATTTTGCCAGTACTTTCGCCTGCAGGTTCAACAGCTATATGGGACGGTATGAGCTGCAGGAAGTGGGGGGGCTTGCCGTCTTTATGTAGGACCACTATGGTAGCCAGCCATTGGTCTGACGGCAGGATCCCCTCTGCCTTAGCTGCATAAAACATTGCCAGCATGTGAGGTGCAGTGTATGACATGCACTTAAAGAGCTTCACAGGTATGCCCATTAGGGCCCACTCCTTTCCCGGATGGGATTTCATTTATGGGCTTTTTTACTTCCTCCACTGTCAAATCCTGATCCAACCGCCCCTCTCAGCACTAGACAGTTCTACAAGCAGGAGGTCCCCCATGAGTTCAGTGCAGTCCGGATATGTACAGGTCGTTAACAAAGAATATATAAGTTCAGAATAGGTGGCAAAGGCCTCCGCTATCGCATCACTCGCAGTATGTTGTATTCCTGCCTCATCACATATCTCTGCAATCCAGTTCCTGCTTCCATCCCTTTTTTCTAGCCAGGCCATTTATTTGTTCACTTTGTCCTCAACTTCATATATATGCCTTTGCGTAGCCTGTACATGGGCTCGTGCCATATTCACTGCTAAGTCTTTCAGCTCTTGTTGCTTGAGTAGGAGTCTGTGGCATTGGTGCAGATCGACCGCACCATCTTGTAGTGTGTCTGATTCTAGTTTGGAGATTTGTTTCTCTAGTGGGTCATATTGCGGGTGACACTCCTTTTTCAAGCCCCCCTATTAATGCCTGAGCCTGCGCCTGGACTACCATCTTGAAGGCCTCCCTGAGAGAACTGGCTGAGGTTATCGTCCCCAGATTTTCAAAGAAATACCGCTCTGGGCCCTCTCATATCTTTTCTGTGAAGGTGTTGTCCTTTAAATACTATGGGTCAATTCTAGATGTTAGCGTTGTGTCTCTGTTGTCGCCTATCAATGTAACCTCCTCAGGGGAGTGATCGGAGATGCCGTGCGCCAGATGTGTCGCTTCCCGAAAGTGACCTACCTCTGAGTGATGTGTAAACAGATAATCGAGACATGAAAAACTTTTGTGGAATGTGGACAGGAAAGTGTATTGTCTTACGTTTGGGTTGTGTGCTCTCCACAAATCTACCAGACCTATCAAATCTGCAAAGGACTTTAATGTGCCCTCCTGTGTGAGTCAGCCTCTAATACTTCAGATTTATAGGATCATACATGTCCCTCCACCCCAGTATTAGAATCCCGGGAGCAATTGTAACAGTAGGGTGCCAAGGGCTGGAAGAGTATCTGAGTGTACCTTCTAGGGCAGAAGATCTAGATTCTTGACATACCAGGTGCAGGTCAGTGCCACAAACCCACCTAACGGGCCAGTCCACGTAGGGCCAGGAATAAATGATGTAGCCTCTCTCAGTAAAATTCCCACCCCTCTGGAGCTTTGAGGTGAAGCCGGCATGCTCTGACATAGAATAGCCCATGCGATCCAGGACCTTATGATGATTGCCTTTCAGGTGGTTTTCTTGCATGAAAACTAAATCCAGTGCATGCCTGCGGAGATATTTCAGGGCCAGAGTGTGTTTAATTCTATTGCCCAGGCCGCTGATGTTCCACGTCATGACCTTTAGTGGTAAAGGCTTAATCTTTGCCATATTGAGTACAGTCCTGTTTTAGCATGTGAGTGTAAAGCCAACTCCCTTTTCCCCTTCACCCCCCAAGGCCTCTCTCCCAACCCTTGTTGTAATTATCCTGAGTGAACTTTAGAGAAACTTCAAAGGTTCCTAAGTAACTAAACCTCTGTCACCCAACTGGTTTCCCCCCTCCCTGCCACTCTGCTTAGTAGGCTTGCAACTGCCCCCCACCCCCTAAAAGGGGGGGGAGTGCCTGTCGCCTAACCTGTAATATTAAGTGTGGTAAGGGTTGGCTGGCTCTGTCCAGATGTGCCAAATGATGCAAGGGTTCACCTATCCCTTTTGTTAAAGAAAACAAACCTAACATACAGTATCCTGCCCATTACCTCCATCCTGTGTAATACCCACTCCCGCCTATTTAGGCAATTAAATCCATCTCGTTATTGCATTTCATCCTGTCCAGGGTGAGTCTCATCTGATTACTCACTCCTTCCTTCCCTTCCCCACCCCCCAACCCTTGCACACCATAAATTCTGTGCCAGCTGCGCTCCAGGCAGTCCCAGTCCCGCAACAGACCATATTGCCTCTAGGACTCGTCTCGTTCCTTCTCCTCGGTGTTGGCGCATTCCAGGGCTCGCTGGAGAGGTCATCCATCCGTTGGTTCCTAGAGTTTCTTTTCATCCCTCCCTCTTGAGCCCGCTGCTCTACGGGGCGCCAACTTTCAATCCAGTTCCATGCTTTCGCTGGTGTGGCAAAGTATCAGGGGTTGCCCTCCGCTAGCACACGAAGCTTCGCTGCGAAAAGCAACATGTATTCAAGTGCCTTGGTTCACAGGGCTTTCTTGACTTCATTAAAGCTATGGCGCTGCTTCCGGACCTGAAGGGTAAAGTCCCGAACGAACCTAATGATAGCATTTTCGTAGTGCAGGTCCCCATGTGTGCGAGCGGCCTGTAGAATGGTATCACGATTGTGTTGGTTACAGATTCTAGCGATAATTGTCCTGGGGGTAGGCTTTGCGGCGGAATCAGCGCCCGATGAGAACTCTCTTATCTTGAGATGGAGGTAAGGGGTCAGATTGAGTTCCTCAACTATGTCCTCTGAACTGCTCATTATTTTACTAAGGTTGGAGACTTCTTTTGGGAACTAAAACTACTTCTAGTTACTTACCTTTCACTAAGGTTGGGGACTTCTTTTAGGAACTAAAACTACTTCTAGTTCCTTACCTCTAACTATTGTAACTTTAAAAAGAAATGCTAAAGGGTACTTAGCCAAGGCCCTAGCAGGACTTTTGGAAAAAATTGTCCAATTCAAATATCAATTAAATCTTAAGATAATTTTGGAACTTAGTTTTGTGATCAGATGTTGGCAGAGTACTTCAGCAAATGCAACGCCGTAGACCCCACCACTGATCCACCAATGTAGGAAGCTGGCTCTGTATATGCTATACATATAGTATGTACAGAGACAAGTGGTTTCCCAGAGGCTTGACAGCAGCTTAAGTAGATAATACTAATGCTCTCTTTTGTGGCAGTGTGGTCGAGCAATTAGGCTTATCAGAGACTAGTGCAAAGCATTTTTTGTACACACACAGGAAAGAAATGAGACACACATTCAGTCACTAACTCAAGGCCAATGTTTTTATATGGCAAAAATATATTTTGTTACTTTATTCTAGAACCAAAAGGATCTTTGTTGCAGGACAGTATAGTTGTAAGTTTGTATCAAGCTTCAGATAAAACAGTTTACAATTAAGTAACACATTTCAATTTCAAAAGTTGACAATTAGTCAATTTCTCATAGGAACCAATGCAACCCTAGGAGAGGAAAAGTGTTATCACAGTTAACGAGTAAGTACTCGACTTACGATCCCAGTCTTCAGGGGTTAGGATGTCCACAGGTCAAAGTTCCAGTTGACTGCAAAAGTGCCCCACCAGCAACACAGGGTGGGCTTGAGATCAGAATCGGCCCTCTGACACGGGCCATGGGCGTTGGGTGCAGAGTGGACTGTACTCGTGGATCTGGGGAGGTTCTGGAGTCATTCTTGGATGTTTCTTGCTGTCCTCTGGAGTTCTTGGTCCTCTGGTGGGCAGAGAGTCCTCTGGGGGGTTATAAAGGTCGCTGGTCCTGTAGGATGTGTTGCCATTTTGTAGCAGGAGTCTTGAAGCTGCAGACAGGGTGATAGGGCTGGGGCCAAGTCAGTTGTCGTCTGGAGTCTTCACTGCTGGGCTCGGTTCTTCAGTCCTTCTTCTTCTTCTTGAGGTTGCCAGGAGTCTGAAGGGCAAGTTTCAGGGGTGCCCCTAAATACTAGATTTAGGGGTCTTACAGGGGTCAGAGGGCAGTGAGGCCTGGTCCGAGGGCGCGCATCTCCACTAGCTGGAGTACCCTGGGAGCCTATAACAGGAGGCCTGAGCCTTTGGGGCTCACTGCCAAGTGTTGCAGTTCCTGCTGGGGAGGTGTTAAGCACCTCCACCCAGAGTAGCCTTTGTTCCTGACCCCAGAGAGCACAAAGGCTCCCACTCCATGGGGTTAGAAACTTGTCTGTTAGTGACAGGCTGGCACAGACCAGTCATCCTTAACTAAAGGGTTGGGTGAAATACAGATGGCATCTCTAACATGCCCTCTGTGCGCATTTTACAATAAATCAAACACTGCATCAGTATGGGTTTATTGTGCTGAGATGTTTGATACCAAACTTCCCAGTCTTCAGTGAAGCCATAATGGAGCTGTGGAGTTTGTAAAGACAAACTCCCAGCTTATGTACTTAATATGACCACACTGCACTTACAATGTCTAAGAATGGACTTAGACACTGTAGGGGCATATTGCTCATACAGTTATGCCCTCACCTGTGGTACAGTGAACCCTGCCTTAGGGCTGTAAGGCTTACCTATGACACAGGCAGTGGTGCATAGGCATGGCACTCAGAGTGGGATGTCATGTCGACTTTACGTTTTTCTCCCCACCAGCACAAACAAGCTGCAATGGCAGTGTGCATGTGTTTGGTAAGGGGTCCCTTAGGGTGGCATAATACATGTTCCAGCCCTGAAGGACCCTCCCTGGCCATGGTGCCCCTGGAACCACTGGTACCTTTTATACCTTTTACCAGGGACTTAGCTGTGTGCCAGGGATGTGCCATTTTGGGGAAGCAATGGTACAGGTTAGGGAAAGAACACTAGTGCTGGGGCCTGGTGAGCTGGATCCCAGCATACAGTCACATTAACATCAGGCAAAAAGTGTGTGTGTATATTGAGGGTGGGGGGGGGGGGGAGGATAACCATGACAAAAAGGGCATTTTCCTACAGTAGCGAGCTCTGCATTTTTGTTTGAAGGCAAAGAAAGAGAGAAACTGACATCAGCATGCAGGGGTGTACATGTGAGTACAGTGTCATTCCTGGGATGCGCAAGATGAAGCCGACGCAGAGCTGCAGAACACGGCCTACTGGTATATTGGTGCAATCCGGAGAAAAATGTCCAGATCCACTCTGGCGCCTGGGGTATTCACAAGTTCAGTATTCTTTGGTTAGACCTATCCATCAGAAGGAAGGTTATATCACAAAAAAAAGTACTAACCTCAAAGTACTTACCTGTGATGTACTTACCTGCGATATAACGATCCTCAAAGTGCTGCATGCAAGGTAATCATAGAGCACCTTATTTTTGGGCCAGTTGTTACAAGGAGCTCACCATTAGGTCTGCCACCAGCCAAGAACACAAAATGCAAAATGGCCTAGAAGCCACCACCAGACTGATGTAACTGTACACCCGTTAAAATGCTGGATTGTGTGCTTCAACGCTATAATTCTTTCTGGGACTGAAATAAAAGGCTTAAGGGGTTACCTTTCAGAGACTTCATTACTTGTGACAGCTGACAAGCTAACAGCAGGAAATTAATCAGATTGATTAAAAAGTTAAACAATGCCTCCCAGTCCATCTCCATGAGTTCCTACATACTTCGCAAAACTAGAACGAAATGGTGACATGAAGATTTACAAAAAAATAATTTAGGTTGTTTAAGCAGCAGCCTCTGATGAAAGCCTGGAAAAATCCTATAGAAATGTATCTGTCTGTACCACGAGGGGTATATTACTACCACTGTTGGTGTTACCTCTAAAACAATAGGCAAATAAAGATTCAGATCTGGTAATTCCGGTGAAAAAAGATACCATCAGGAAGTCTAACTTTGGCTCTGCTTTTACCACGTTTTGTAAGAACTCTTCATCAGTACTCCGAAGAGATTTTCTCATGAAAACGTGAATCAATCAACTTGCTTGAAAAACCTGAGACATACACAAACTATTATTTCATATGGTATCTACAACGGACAAGCATGTTTACATTGCACATTTGAATGCCTCCATACCACAAATTGTCATTTTGGCAAATGTCAGTTTAATCTTAGTTGGGAGGAAGGTTCATATTTCTTGAGCAATTATTTACAAGGTTTCAGAAAAGTTGGAGTGAAGGCGTCCAGATGTAAAAATCATTATTTCCAAATGTTTTCACTTTTTCTAAATTGAGTTGAGAGAAGCACAAGAAAGTCACAGAGTTTAGATTTTGCTCTCAAGAGTCCACTCAAGACTTTCTAAAGTAGGGTGCATGTTCAAGAAAACTGAATCAGAGGAGTGGGTAAAGATTCCTGATGATGGCGATTCGGCTATTTACACAGAGGAAATTGATTCTGTGGGTAAGTTGTTAAACTGTTGGGGAGAAGCCAAGAGATGTGAGGTCCTGAATGCCCATGAACTTGAAATCTACTTAAGACAATTCGATTGCAATACAATCGAAGCCCTTAGCTATTTTTGTAGTAATTGAAAAGATGGTCTTGCACCAGTGAATAAGGAACATATAAGGCTTTGTTCTCTCATTCAATAATGACATAAATAATGTAAACAATACAAGTAACATCTTTTTTTACTTATGGCGCAGGATCTACAGTATATATACTCAGAACTTAAAAAACAACAGGAATTTGCTTTTCTGTTATTTGTATAACCTATTCTTTATCTTTATACTTCAGGTGGAAGAGTTTAAAGTAGCATTTTACCATAAAATGACACTACTTCTTAAAACATTTCTGAGAAGAATGTTTCATACCTGTCCAATCTGATAGCCCTCAAGTGCACATACTCTCTCAGGTAGTTTCTTGTTTGAAGTGTTCCCTAGTCCCAATCGACCATAGTCACCATTCCCAAACGTAAAGAGTTTCCCATCTGCAGTCACCACAGCTGAGTGTTTAAAGCCACAGGACATCTATAAAAACAAAATAAATTTTAAATTCAGAAGAATAGAATTGTTAACAGTTCAGCTCTTAAAAAAAGTTTTACCTTAACAAAAGTAACTATTATCTTTGAAGAATCAGGTTTTTCATCCTCCTTGTTAATACTCCTATAGTTTTGCATGTACATAATAAAACTACATTTCCAAAAAGTAGTTAGGATTCGCTGGCAATTATAGTTAACGATTTTGCCCTACAGTATTGGTCGTTATAGTAACTATCACCTGCAGTGTTCTACGGATCCATTTTTAAAAAGTACCAAAATATTATTTTGTGTGAAAGAACAAATTACTTACCTTCCGTAAGGCATCATCTGGTAGAGACAATATCTAGCTTCAGATTCCTCACCGTCGAATATCCCAGACATCAGACTTGATCCAGAAACGTTTGCGTGAGCAGTACCCCCTGAGCGCCGCTGGGTGGCTTAGTTTGGTTCCGCACTGCAGCATCAGTGCTGGAAGTGACATCGTGGCCACATGTATAGGCGCCACTCAGGCACACGGACGTCAGTTACTTTTCACGACTTTCCACGCCAGGAATGCAGATCCATGAAGTGCACTGACAAATGTGTGTCCAAAATAGGGCCCTGAAAGGGATCATACCTAAACCTATTAAACTATTCGCAGAGTGGGGAGGCATGGGTGGGTCTGTAAGGAATCAGCAGCCTAATATTGTGTACCAGATAATGCGTTGCCAAAGGTAAGTAACTTGTTCATCTGAAAGAGACTTCTAGCGGCAGATTCCTTACCTCTGGATAAATACTTAAAACATATCCTCCTGGAGGTGGGCTGCGGACAATTTTTATACACTAATAAAATGCTCGTCCCTGCACACGTGACTGTCCTGGCAGTAATGTTTTGCAAACATGAGCAGGGACGCCCACATTGCTGCCTGGCAGATGTCCAGGATTGAAACCCCATGAGCTAACGCCGTGCTTGCAGTTTTTCCTCTGATGGAATGGGCCTGCAAGCCCTCAGGAGGCTGTTATTTAGCCAGGGCATAGAAGATCTTGATAGAGAGAAAGACCCAGTGCGAAATGGTTAGTTTCTGTACTGCCTGATCTTTCTTAACTCCTACATAGCCCACAAAAAGTTTGTTGCCCACCAAGAACTCTTTTGATAGGTCAAGGTAGAACAACAATGCTCTTTTTGGATTTAGAAGGTGGGGGTCGCTCCTCTTCTAAAAGGGATGTGGCGGAGCACAAAAGGTGGGCTGGATGACAGATGGTCCCAAAAGGAATGGGTTTACCATTTTTGTGAGGAAAGAGGCCCCAGTGTGAAGCACCACTTTGTCAGGGAACACAGTGAGGCTTGGATGATGAAGCCTGCAGCTCACTCACCCTCCGGGCAGAGGTTACTGCCATTAAGAAGGAGGTCTTGATGGTAAGCAGCCAGAGGGGACAAATGTGTAGCGGCTCTAAAGGAGCACACATCAGGTACGTGAGGAGGCAGGGAATTGACAGATTTGTGTGGGGGTCCCTCCCCTGTTGTTGCAACAGAAGATCCTCTAGAAGAGGCCGTCTGATTAGAGGACTGATGTTTAGTTTCAAGATCTCAGGTTACTAGACTCTCTGTGCCCAGTCCAGTGCCACAAGAATGATTTGGGCCCAGTCATTGCTGATCTTGAGAACTCTGTGCAGAAATGGTACCCTTAAACCTCAGTTAATGCCTGTGGGTAGACAGGATGGGAATGTGGAAATACGCATCCTGCAAGTTCCACGCTACCAGTCAGTCTCCTTGGTCTAGGGCAGACAAGACTTGAGCCAAAGTGAATATCTTGAATTTCTCCGTTTTGAGGAAGAGATTTATGGTTTGCACATCTAGAATAGGGTGAATACCCTTGTTCTTCAGCTGCTGGTTGGGGGGGGGGGGTTGGTGGCGAACAACTTCTGGCTACCATACCCACATGGTCGGAATGCACCAAGTTCTCGCATAGCTTCGACAGGACGTGGCTGGCAGAGGGCTGGCACAGTGGTACGGTCCTCCCATAGCCACAAAAGGGGAGTAAGGCAGACTGGGGGTGAGGTATTACTGAGAGGTCCAAAGGCTTGGCCTTAGCCCGCAAGTCCTTGAGAGCTCCAGTGTGGAATCTGCCTTCTCTCTGAAGAGACCACTCTGCCCAGCGAGTCAGTCATGTCTAAACAACACCTAGTAGTGACGTTTGCTTGATCTCTCCCATCCTCCGCTGCTTGGGAGAGGATGGCCCGGGGCTCCTTGGGACCTGTGACAGCACTTGTAGCCCCCAAGGTATGGGAATAACGTCTCAAATGGCATGCAGTGTTCACTGACCTCAATGCTAGGCTGGTAGAAGAAAACATTTTCTTGCGTAAGCTATCCAGCTTCCTGGATTCAATGCCTGGGGGATCAGAGGGGAACGCAACATGGAAAATTGAGGCTTGGACTACCCAGCTCTCCAGAGTGGAGTGTTGGGTGACAAAACTAGGATCAGAGGGGAAGGGTGATGCTGGCGGGCAATTGTCCTGTTCACAGGAGCCACTGTGCTGGGCTTGGACCACGTTACCAGCAAGACATTGACATTGGGCAGTGCTTTATTAAAGGGCAATTGGAGGTTCGGATGAGGAAGCCCCAAGCTGAAGCACTTCCATCAAGAGGTTGGTCTTGACCACTACTGAGGGAAGCTTGAGGTGCCCTCTTTACCACCACTGCGTAAGATGCCCCCTCCTCCGTAGCCATGGTGGGTGGAGAGAGAAAGCCAGTATCTGGGGAGGTGTCAAGTCCACTGGCAACTCCTACTTACTCATACCAGTTGAATGAAGTTGTAGTCTCTAAAGGGTCCAGTGACCCCTCCCATTCTTCTACCAGGCCTAGCTGCTCCAGAAAACATTCAGGTAACAACCTAGGACCAATGGGCCCTGTTGGCGCTGACGCTGTTCCGACTCAGAGTCGTTGGGAATGAGAAAAGGGGTGGCGCTGGGAGCATTGGCGTCTGGATCGGTGCCGAAGACGGTCACGTTGGCATGACTGGTGCCAGATCCAGATCCAAGATCAGATCTGTAGGACCCCATTGAAGCTGAAGCTGAAGGCGCAGAACTTGATGGGGCTTCCTCCGATCCAATGCTGAAGGCACTCCAAGGGGCGGCCCACTCAAACACGAGGTGCATAGCCTCGTAGCAGTCTTTCAACTGAGCAGGGTTTACTCCAGGTCCCAAAAATGGGGGAATGCGCGGAGTTGGACATGGCAATGGCTCTGCATACCCGGGCTTAGAACATCGGCGTTCCACACTTGTCATGTTGGGCGACGGACAAGGCGAAGTTTGGACTTCTTTTTGTGCCTCTTCCCCGAGTGTCCTGAGGACCTCAAGTGCGACGAAGACGACGCAGGGCTCTTGGACCGGTCCCTCGACCTTCTCCTTGATCGAGATCTTGTAGGAGTCGTGCTTGCTGGTGTGGGCCACAAGCAGCTTTAAGGACTGCTCCCTCAAAGCCTTCGGCACCATGACCCTGCAGTCCGACCATGACTTCGAATCGCAGTCGCGCTTGAAGCACAATAAAACAGACCAGATGGGGGTCCGTAACTAACTAGTGCAGTGACATGCTTGAAACCTACCTTCCTAGAAGATATTCCTCGATACAGTTCAAAAAGAACTGTCAGCGTGCCGCCTATATACGACCGCTAAGTCATCATGGTGACCACTACGCCAACGATGCACACGGAGTCAACTAACACCACCTGACGGCGCGCAAGGATACTGCTCGAAGAAAAAAATCTCTAGATCCAGTCTGACTTCTGAAATTCTAAGGTATAAAATCGAAGGTAAGGAATCTGCACCTAGAAGTCTCTTTCAGAAATAGTCGACAAAAACTGTCAAAAAGACCCAGAGGGGTAGCTCTTCCCCAGGTCAGCACTAACTGGTGGGGAAATAAAAGAACTGATATCCACACTGCTGGGAGGCACCTATATAGGTAACTGCAACATCACTTCGGACGCCGGTGACGCCACATGGAACCGAATAAAGCCATTCAACGGTGCGCAGGAGTACTTTTCAAGCAAACCTTTCTGGATCTACTCTGACGTCTGGGGCATATAAAAGTAAGGAATCTGCAGCTAGAAGTCACTATCAGATAGGAGATTTCAGTCTGCCTCAACGCTTAGTTAAGCAGAACAATAGCAACACAAGAAAGTGCATGAATCCATCTGAACCATTAGACTTTTGAACTTATCACATACCATTTCATTCCATAATTCCTGGCTTATTTGAGCCATCAGAGACAGGGATCAACCCCAGTTAAATCAATTCTGGTTACAGTACAACAGGGATGGGTGTAGGAAGCTGGCCTAGTGTGTAGTGGGCACCTATGGTGTTTGCGTCTTATACCAAGTCCAGACAACCCCAATTAGTTAGTGAGACATTGTCTAGGAAGCCAGAGCTCTCTACTGATAGCTGTGGTGAGCAGCCAAGACTTATCTAGGAAGAGTGTAAGGCACATATCTAGGAGAAATGTAAAGCACACAGTAGTCACAGAATAAATTATCTCACATGAAAGGAACCACACAGTGTTGCAAAAATAAAGAACTGAACAGTAACACTGAACTAGATTACTTATATGTAGTCACCCCAACTGGAGGTAAGTACACACTATATACACACAGGTTAAGTATTAGGAATTAGCATAAAGAAGCAACAAGAATTGGCAGAAAATAGCCAGGGCCCTATAGGGGGTCCAAACCATATACTAAAATAGTGGAACGCGAAGTGGGGTCCCCCACCCAAGGAAGTGGAATAGTTAGAGGGGAGCTGGGAACACTTGGGACCCCCGAAGGTGAGTACCTAGATGGCCCCCAGTGACCAGAAGAGCAGAGGTAAGTTACTTGGTCTTCCCAAAGACTAATGAGGGGACTTGGAAAAGGAAGATTGCAAGAACAGGACAAGCCCGGTGGAACCCAACCCGGTGGAAAGGTGAAGAGACAGAACAAGGAAACTGGACTACTGAGAAGGCTGTCCTCTACTATGCTGATATCCCTCCCTGACAGGTCTTCGGTTCTGCTGTTGGGAGTCCAGGGTGGGCTTCAACAAGCCTTGGTTCTGCTCCGCTGGATTCTTGGGTCATCTCACTTGGTGGGGAGACAAGACTGACTTCTTGAAGCACGGGGACCTCCTCCTTGTTGGCTGCTGCAACGATGGACCGGGAGGGGTGGGATGGGGGTTAGCAGGACGGTGAATTGGACCTTGCAGTTGGTGCCTGCATGAAGCAGGGAAGTGGCTCCTCCACTCCAAGGGAAATGCTGACAGGCTTGCACTCCCACAGTTGCAGGACAAGTCGTGATGTCTCAATTGTCGGAATGGCAGCAGGTAAGCAAGCAGGGTTTCACGCCAAATGTTTACCAGGTGTCCACAGTTTTCACTCTACTGGCTCTTCTGTGTCCTCCTCTTCTTGTTGTCAGGTGAATCTGGCTTCTGGTGTCAGGGAGCCACTTAAATACTGAATTTATGGGCATTTTAGGGGCGTGTAGGGGAATGGGGCACTGACCCTTCGGGGTGCCTACATTTCCTGTGGGGAGTGGGCATATCCTTATCACAGAAGGCATAGTTCCAACCAAAACTAAGATGGTGGAACCCTTCTTCGACTGTCCACCTCGGGTAGCCCACCTTAGTGGTGTGGGTAGCCCATGGGCAGTACACACCTACTGAATAGCTAATTTTCCCCACCTGTCCTGGTGCCAAATGGGCCTCAGGGCAGGGGATGGCTACACCCAGGACTGAGGAAGTCAGGGGTGTGCATACCAAAGACAGCAGAGTCTTTGAAAACCCTGGCCTGGGTACGCAGATCTTCTAGCCAACCTGCTGGAGTGGGTGGGAACACCTCTCTCCAGAGCAGGCATTGTTTCTGACCTCAGAGTGTGGGCTCTCACCTCCAAGGAGTCAGAAACGTGTCTGGTGGTGGAAGACTGGACTAAACAGTCAGTACACCAAGAGGCTAGTGGAGTTCAGGGGGAAGCGCTAAAGTGCCCATTGGGTGCATGTCTGAACAAATCTGAGGCTGGCAAGATGAGGTGCTTGATACCAAACACCAAAGGGTTTAGTGAAGCTATTATGTGACTGGGTCACTTGTGTTGACAAGTGCCCAGGACATACCTTAAAATGGCTTCCCGGTAAACTTGCAATGTTCAGCAATGGGGCTGAGCATCACAGGGCCATATCCACTTGTGCCAACATGGCCACATAGTGAGTGTACTGCACCCTGCCTTAGGGCTTTTAGGCCTACTATAGGGGTGACTTACATAGCTGCAGTGATGGAGGCATGGCACACCAAGAAGATGCCATGCTGTGTTTTCTACTAGCTTGCACCAATGCACGCAGATTGCAATGGCAGCTATGTGCTTCTCATTTTTAGGGGGTCCCTGAGGGTGGCACAATCTGTGCTGCCTCCCTTAGGGACCCTCGCCGCTTCCCAGGCACTAGGTACCAGTGGTACCACTTTCTAGGGACTTACATGGTTGGAGGAGTATGCCAATTGTACACCATCTTACCTGTTTTGGTGAAAAAGAGCACTGGGGGCCTGTTTAGCAGGAACTCAGTGCACCTCAGTTGAAAAACCTCAGTACCAGTGGCAAAAAGTGGGAGTGACCTTGTAAAAAAGGGGCCCTTTCCTACAAACAGTACAGCATTCTTTGTGTGGATGATCTGAAAATAATCTTAGTTTTTCAGAAAATGTACATTAACTTAAAAGCCTTTTTTATAATCCTCTGACAAGATGGTCAGTCAGAAAATAACAGCTCAGTAGTTACTTAACTGTTGCTTGAAGAACAAATCTAAATCACTGAGGACAAAAGGTCAAAAGATGACTTGATGCACTGAAGAACTGAGCAGAGTTCAGGGAGACTCCCTCACACAAGACATGCGGTTAGAAATCTGAGCCTTAGTCAACCTACAGGGGTAGATTGCTCAAGGAGCTGCATTCTGATTGGCTGCACATTGGTTCAACAAAACAGTATGAACTGATTAACAATGTCACTTGATTTTGCTATAGATTTTAATAATTCTTTATGGACTACTTGTAACAATTACCTTGGGACTCTAACAATGACGATGAAGAAGATGCAAGCATGTGAATCTATGAATAATTCAATACTGGAGAAATCTGCCGTACAGACATTAGAGGTCTACCTCATATTACTGTAATGAAGAAGCACAAAACTAGTTCCAGCACATGTTTGAAAACCCTTCAAAGTACAGCTATGCAGAAGCCTAGAGAAGTACACACCACATAAAAATGTAAAGCGCAGGTTAAACACTTATTTTGAGAACGTACATAATGTGTAAGTATATACATTTCATTAACCACAGGAAATCTGCATGACAAACGTACTGCGCCATAGCATGTCATAGGACCATCATTTTGACACAAACAATCTGTGAACTGAAGTACAGTAACACAAGTAATTTCTAGTTCACAGACTAAGGCTTTCATTACGAGCGGCCTGGTGAAATCCCTGTTATTTCCCTTCCCAGAAATTAACATTATGGGGGGTCATAGCAATTCAGGGGCAGGGAAATCATTGGTGTTTCTACCCTAATTCCCCTATGTTTTATCCCCAAGTTTCTCACACACAAATTTCTGTGTTAAAGACAAAACATGTAATTCGGATGGGCCCTGTAATCTTTACTAGAACCACTGTAATTTATTGGCTACATGTAATGAGGTGTTGGTTTTCACTGCTCCTTTCAAAAGTAAATACAAATCTACAACATTACTGCCTGAAAATGCTCTTACATTAAATGGTTACTATCACAACACATTTCTTCCTGGCCCCCCATGGTTGTGCATGTCCCTGTGCTGTCTTGTGACTAACATGTTCAGTGAGTAATCACATTTCAAGGGAAACACTTAAAAGATACATTTTCTTGCAGTGCTATACCTGTACGACTTCCTCGCCCTGCAACGCTTCTATTTGTCTTGGCCGCCGCTGTCTGTCACTGTTTCCATGGCCAAGTTTTCCATAATCTCCATCTCCCCAGCTGAAGACCTCACCGCTCTCTGTTAAGGCCATGGAATGGCCATCAGATCCACATGATGTAACAAGCTGAGTCACAACGAACCCTATTATTATGATTAAAAACAAATTCAATTGCCATTACATAGATGATTGCCATAAACACATAAGGCAAAGCACAACATACTATGTATAATGCTTTTCAAAAGGCATTCCTGTGTGTTATATAACTTAACTTTTTCTGTATATAGAGGAGTTGCAGCACTTTAATGGTAGTCAAGAGATTAAAAACCAATCAATAGTGAAGCTGAAGATGAGTGGTAAAAGCCCTTAAAAAACCATAACTGACTGGGGCCTACCTTTATGGTAATGAGGCAGTTGCAAAGTACAAATTCTATGTTGATAAGATGTCACCAATGATGTCAGTTGAGACATTATGTGTGAGGGTCCAAACAGCGCATTAGGGCACGTAAATCAGAGCGTTACTCGGCATAGATGGTGAATTTTAGTGATTTTAACTCAAACTCTACTGTCCGTTTTAAGGGCATTTTTTGTTTTAGTTCTTAACCACTCTATTCTATATTGAGTGGTTAACATGGAGATTACAGGCCTGTGGTCTCCTGCAGAGCTAAAGTGCTGTATACATTTGCTTGACTTGCAACTAATCCGGTTGTCCTGAAAGATTTCTTGCCATCCATTTGTGTTCATTCAAGTCCTGATGAACAACGTAACAGTGATATACTATGCCAACAAGCAGGGTGGAGTGTGCTCAACTTTCTATTGCCTGGAAACCCAAAGGTGTGGAGTTATCACCAGACTTACAATGTCTGGCTGACCTCCCGTCATCTAGCCGGATTGTTGATGGTGAATACTGACAACCTAAGTCAGTGTTACTATGCCATTCTAGAAGTACTGCCTCGAACTGGAGGTGTTTAAGTCTATCTACGTCCTATGGGGCACTCCTTCGATTGATATCTTTAAAACTCCTCAAAACTCTCACTGTTCTGGCACATTTGTTTCTCTCTGCTTGGGTCTCTGGGAGAACGCATTGCAGCTGACGTGGCTCTATCAACTTAATTACAAATTTCTGCCCATTCCTCTTATTTCTTTGTG
The DNA here is from genome assembly GCF_031143425.1 of Pleurodeles waltl. Taxonomy (NCBI): domain Eukaryota; kingdom Metazoa; phylum Chordata; class Amphibia; order Caudata; family Salamandridae; genus Pleurodeles; species Pleurodeles waltl. The sequence goes on along the minus strand of NC_090440.1, from coordinate 165,166,376 downwards.
TTTTGATGAACCTTTATCAGGACTACAATGCAGATGATCTTGGCAACACTGGATTGGTCAAGCAGGGTGTGGTCGTCAGACTTGTTAGCTCCTTCTCTGTGTCCTTTAATTCCACTTCCATTCAGGATGGACCCCCTCCTGCAACTGTAGATTAAACAGTTCAATCTATCTGAGCTTTATTGCTCAATCGTCTGTTATATTGGCTTTGTGTGTTACTTTCATCAAAACTGTGAATTGCAGTCACTGTACTCATTTTTTTTCTTGATGCATTAAAGAGAAGGAGGAAACTTTTCAGGCAAGGTTACCAGATCTATGGCCCAGGAAGGCTTTTTCTCAGGGCACCATAAAGAACAAGTTACTTACTTTAAGTAACAAATTATCTGTTAGAGACATTAGTTAGCCACAGATTCCTTAACTTTGAATTGCCCAGGCGTCACACTGGATCCGGAAGATTTTGTTTTGAGCAGTACCCCTGCGTACCAATAGGTGGCTTCATTTGGTTCTGCACAGCGTTGTATGTGCCGGAAGTGACGTTGCAGTCACCTATAAAGGCGTTATCTCAGGGAGCAAGCTTCAGTTATTTTTCACGGCTTTCCTTGTCAGGAGTGTGGAGCCAAGATGTGCACTGACATTGGTGTGTCTAAACTAGGGCCCAGACAAAGGGAGCATCCCTAACCCTAGACATCTGACTGCAGGGCGGGGAGGAATGGGTGGGTCAGTAAGGGATCTGCTGCTAGATATTCCATCTACCAGATAATTTGTTACCATAGGTAAGTAACTTGTTCATCTGATAAAGACATCTAGCTGAGGATTCCTTACCTTTAAATAGATACCCAAGCAATACCATTCCACATCAGTGGGCTGTGGACAAACGGCCATCCCTGTGGACCTGACTGTCCAGGCAGTTGGTTTTGGTAAACATGTGCAGGGATTCCCACGTTGCTGCTTGGCAGATGTCCAGTGTAGGAAGGTAGGTATCTATACACTGATCAAATGTAGGCTGGCACTATGCAGATAGTCCAGGGCGACCCTTATTGGTTTACAGAGGTAAAAATTACAATCTCAAAAGCTCTCTTTTGTGGTAATGTGGGCGAGCAGTTAGGCTTATCAGAGGGTAGTGTTAGGTATTTTTTGAATGTGCAATGAGTCAATAAATGAGACACACTCAAGAAGCAACTCAAGACCAACTGTCTAGAAAAGTAGATAATTTGCTGTATTAGTTATAAACACCAGAACATTTGCAGAACGACTAGTAACACTTTTTTGAAGAAGAATGTGCTTTTATGCAGCACAAGAACCAAGATACGGTTGCATAGGAGGGTTTACACTTAGTTCTCAGAGGTCCCCTGAAGGAAGTGAGGTGCTAGGGGTGCAATGTTATTGACAAGACCAGCAGTTCAGGTTTACCTGCCCAGGAGTGTCCAGGTGCAATGGTGCTGGTTGTGTTGGGCTCCTGCAGGCCAAACACTTGGTGACGAGGGGGGACCTGGAAAGTAAATGCAAGGAGGGATTTGGTTACAAGTCTGGGAGCTCCCAACAGTGGGGCTTGGTCAGTGGATGTCTGGAGAGCAGGAGGGGCACCACTGGAATTCGTGGACCCAAGCTGGGGCGTTTGGTGCAGTGGATCCTTAGTGGTGGTGCTCCTACGTCAAGGCGCACACAGTTCTGTGGCGGACGTGAGGAATGAGAGACAAAACAAGGCAACTGGACGATTGTGAAGATTGTCCTCTATGATACTGATGTGCTTCACCGACCGGTCTTTGGATCTGTTGTTGGAGTACATGGTGGGCTTCAACAAGCCTTGGTTGGTGCAAGAGGTCCAGTACCCCACGTATTGGTGCAGCTCAGCTCTGGTGGATCCTTCGGTGGTCACTTGGCGGGAAGACAGGTCGGACCTCTTGGAGCATAAAGACCTCCTCTTGGATGGTTGTTGCGATGGTGGACCCAGGGGTCAGCAGGCCAGTGGATTGGATGCTTGCTGTTGGTGTCTGCAAGAAACAGGAAAGTGGCTCCTCCACTCCGAGGGAGATGCTGACGGGTTGGTGAAGTGCTGGAGAACCTCTTAGGCTTTTGGAGACCCCACAGCTGCAGGCCGAGGTGTGATTTTGCGATTGTCGGTGAGGCAGCAGGTAAGCAGGCAGTATTACACAACATAAGTTTACCAAATGTCCACAGTTCTTGATCCTCCAGCTATTCTGTGTCCTTTTCTTCATGTTGTAAGGCAAATCTGGCTTCTGGTGTCGGGGAGCCACCTAAATACTGAATTTAGGAGCATTTTAAGGGAGTGTAGGGTAGTAGCCAATGGGCTACTCACCTTTGGGGGTGCCTTCACCCCATTATGATAATTTCTTGTGCAGAGTGTGCATATCCCTATCGCAGAAGGCCTAGTTCTGACCAAAATCAATATGATGGAACCCTTCTCCGAGTGTCGACCTTGGGTTGCCCACCTAAGGGGGTGTGGTTAGCCCAGAGGTGGTGCACACCTACTGACTAGCTAAGTTTTCTGCCTGTTCTGGTGCCAAAATGGCCTTAGGGGTGGCTACACCCAGGAATGGGTAAGCCGGGGTGTGTGCATACCAAAGGTGGCAGAGCCTTTGAAGATCCCGGTCTTGGCCTGCAGATCTGCTAGCCATCCAGTTGAAGTGGGTGTTAACACCCCTGTCTGGAGCAGGCATTGTTTCTGACCTCTGAGATTGCGAGCTCTATCCTCCAGGGGTCAGAAACGTGTCTACTGGTGGCAAACTGGACAAAACTGGTCAGTCACCACACAAAGAGACTGGTAGGGTTTAGATGGCCCTGTGGGTGCACATCTGAACAAATCCAAGGCTGCCATCAACCTGGATGTATTAAGACGAGGTGTTTGATTGCAAACACCATAGGGTTCAGTGACGACATTTTGTGACTGGGTCACTCATATAGACGAGTGTATAGCACATACGTTGGCGTGCAGCGGTACTGCTCATGAAAATTCTTTCGGATTCAGTCTGATGCCTGGGAACTTCAAAGGTAAGGAATCTGCTGCTAGATGTCTCTATCAGATAGGTTATTTATCCACACTGTAGGCTTTTCCTTATTTACTAGATCATCCATCCTTGTTCAAAAGTCACTGACTTTAATGAGTTTTTTTTTTTTTAAGAGTATTAACACATTTATTTCTTCTTTCACCGTTTGTCATGCCTCAGTGGGACTTTAATTGGTGCTTACGTTTCTATGGGTACACTATTGAAGCCTCATGCACAGTTGCTTCTTGAAGCTTCTTTCCTTTAACCCCTACAGTGCCTGGGACGAGGTGGTCTCGTCCTCACACACGGTTCCCAGGTGCCTGGGACGAGACCACCTCGTCCTGCACCGGGCCCACGGGGGAGCGCTAGAGCTCCCCCCTGTGGGCCTCCCAACCACACCATCCCTCCCCTGTCAAGGATGGGAGGGGAATTGCTTCCCCTTCCACCCCCGAGCCCCCTGATCCTCCTCCCGTGACGTCTGCACACGATACATTGCTAACCTCATCAGAGGTCACCTCCCATCGCGCTCTGGAAGAGAAATGCTTAGCATTTCTCTTATGCTCAGGAGGAGGGGGCAGGCAGAGGCATGAATGGAAAGGAAAGGCCTTTCCTTTCCTTTCATGTCTCTGTAAACATTTCTGCAGCCCGATTGTGATGCGATCGGGCTGCAGAAATGACCACTAGGCGCCAGGGAGTTTATTGTTTTTCTATATGTGAATAAAGGGAGCGGCCCCTTGGGCAAGGGCCTCTCCCCGGGGAGGCAAATAATTATTAGGCCTTTTCTGTCCCAGGGGGTCAGAAGACACTAGACACCAGGGTTTGTTTTTTGTTTTGTTTTGTTTTGTTTCAGAAGGGGATCGACCCCTTAGGCACAGGTCGCTCCCCAGGGGGCAGTAATTTTATGAGGTCTATTCTGCACTTTTTGGACTTTGGGACACTACCATGTAGAAAAATCCACAAGATCTAGACACATCTGGAAACTAAACATCTGGGTGAGTCCAGGGTTGGTGTGCTTCACATTCACCCACACCATTTTCTTACCCACAATACCCTGCAAACCTCCAATTTTGATGGAAATCACACATTTTTCCCACATTTTTGTGATGGAACCTTCCGCAATCTGCAGGAATCCACAAAATTCCTACCACCCAGCATTGTCGCTTCTATACTGATAAAAATTCTGCCCTACTTGTCAGCCTAAAAATATTTTTTTTCGAACTGTCCTTTTGGATCCGCTTTGGTTCCCCCTCAATTTCCATATGTTTTTGGCTCTAACCTGTCACAGGCACTTGGCCCAACTACACAAGTGAGGTATCATTTTTACCGAGAGACTGAGGGGAACGCTGGGTGAACTTTGTCCCAGTGTGGTGATCCCACACAGAAATGTGGGAAAAATTTGTTTTTTTGCTAAATTTGAGCTATGCTGAGGATTCTGGGTAAGAAAACACTGGGGATCCATGCAAGTCACACCTTCCTGGACTCCCTCAGGTGTCTAATTTTCAGAAATGTTTGGGTTTGGTAGATTTCCCTATATGGCTGCATGGGCTCAGGACCGAAAACGCAGGTGCCCCCCCCCCCCCGTCACCTCCCCCCACAAAAACAGGTAGTTTTGCATTTGATAATTTTGATCTGTCCAGATAGCGTTTTGGGGCATTTCCTTTCGCGGGCACTAGGCCTACCCACACAAGTGAGTTACCAATTCTTTGGGGAGACTTGGGGGAACGCTGGGTGGAAGGAAATTTGTGTTACCAAAATGTGATGAAAATGCCTTTTTTGGGCAGAATTTTGAAGTTTGCAAAGGATTCTGGGTAACAGAACGTGGTGAGAGCCCCACATGTCACCCCATCGTGGATTCCCCTTGGTGTCTAGTGTTAAAAAATGCACAAGTTTGGTAGGTCGTCCTAGGTTCCGGCTGATCTAGAGGCCAAGATCCACAGCTAGGCACTTTGCAAAAAACAGCTCTGTTTTCTTTGGGAAAATGTGATGCATCCACGTTGTGTTTTGGGGCATTTCCTGTTGCGGGCACTAGGCCTACCCACACAAGTGAGGTACCATTTTTATCAGGAGACTTGGGGGAACATAGACTAGCAAAACAAGTGTTATTTCCGTTTGTCTTTCTCTACATTTTTTCCTTCCAAATGTAAGACAGTGTGTAAAAAATACATCCATTTCAGAAATGCCCTGTAAATCACATGCTAGTATGGGGACCCCAGAATTCAGAGATGTGCAAATAACCACTGCTTCTCAACACCTTAACTTGTGCCCATTTTGGAAATACAAAGGTTTCCTTGAGACCTATTTTTCACTCTTTATATTTCAGCAAATAAATTGCTGTATACCTGGTACACAATGAAAACCCATTGCAAGGTGCAGCTCCTTTATTGGCTGTGGGTAACCTAGGGTTCTTGATGAACCTACAAGACCTAAAGATCACCGCAACCAGAAGTGTCCAGCAGTCGTAACGGTATATTGCTTTAAAAAATCTGACATCGAAGGAAAATGTTACAGAGTAAAACGTGGAGAAAAATTGCTTTTTTTTCACCTCAATTTCAACATTTTGTTATTTCAGCTGTTATTTCCTCTAGGAAAACCTTGTAGGAGCTACACAAATGACCCCTTACTGAATTCAGATTTTTATCTATTTTCCAGAAATATTTTGTTTTCTGGGATCCAGCATTGGTTTCACACCCATTTCTGTAACTAACTGGAAGGAGGCAAGAAGCACAAAATATAGTAAAAATGGAGTATGTCCCAGTAAAATGCCAAAATTGTGTTGAAAAATGTGGTTTTCTGATCCAAGTCTGCCTGTACCTGAAAGCTGAGAAGATAGCGATTTTAGCACCACAAACGCTTTGTGGATGCCATTTTCAGGGGAAAAAAACACAAGCCTTCTTCTACAGCCCTTTTTTCCCATTTCTTTTTTTTTTTTAAAACAACATTTGTGCTGTATTTTGGCTAATTTCTTGGTCTCCTCCAGGGAACCCACAAAGTCTGGATACCTCTAGAATCCCTAGGATGTTGGGAAAAAAAGATGCAAATTTGGCATGGGTAGCTTATGTGGACAAAATGTTATGAGGGCCTAAGCACGAACTGCTCTAAATAGCCAAAAAAAGGCCTGGCACATGTAGGGGAAAGGCCTGTCAGCGAAGGGTTTAAAGCGGTCTTTTTATTTGCTATTATAGCTTTCCAGCAAGTTAGTGAGCTGCAGGCTTTGTGCATTTGCCATTCACATCTTTCATTAGAAGCTGGTGAAGGCTTGGTTTTCCCAACGTGGTCTTCACCATTCTACTTTGGTACTCTATGACCTTATCATCGTTCTATCCACCTTTGTATCCTATCAAGGAAGATTGTATTTTCTGGATACTCCAGAGCTCCTAGTATTTACATTGATAGGACTCACCAACAGCCTCTGGATAACCAGTTCTTCATTGTCTACAGTGGTTCATTCCAAGAAGGGCAAGGCGATACAGAAGTGGATGATTTACCATTGGATCATCCTCTTCATCAAGATCTACTACGCTTTTTTCCAAACAAATGCCCCTTGAGACTTTCGGGGCCCATTTGTTGCCACTGACACCGAGGTATCAGCTGAGGGCTACCCCATTGCTTAGGGAGACAGGTTGGCATGGGGAGAAGAAGGGGGGAAACCAGCTGACAAACTGAATCAACCATTTCTGCCTTAGGGGAGTACTGCTTGTGTACTGATTCAAGAGGTGAGGAATCTGCATGTAGAAGTGCTTATCAGAAGAAATAATCCTTCAGTAGAAATCTTCTCAGACGGCTGAATGGATTTACACCAAATTACAAAAAGCACACTTTTTGAGTAAAGTTCTATCTTTCTGTCATATTTGGTGTGTGCTGTTTTTTTGTTCGGTGACAGCAAACAAATTGATATCAATTGAAATCTTTTGATTTCTTGGGATCTATAACAATTTAGCCCACTCCAATCTGTCCCACTCCAACAAAAAGCAACGCAATCATATTGTGAATGTCTCAGTCTCTCTGTGGAGGCAGGAAGGCTTGGAAGGCTTGAGAGCAAATATGTCCAGTTCAGCTGCAATGAAGACGAAACGTTGAGTGTGCTGGAGTTGAGATTTGAGGTCATTGATCGAAAATCCCAACTCAAAGTGTAGAGAGATAATGCTGTGAAGATGGTTCAAACCTTATGGCAAAGACACCTTCAGCATCAAGTCATTGCAGTGTAGTAACAAATATATGTCTAACCTGCAAAGATGTATTGGAAATACCAACATGACCTTTGGGAAGACACGCAGTGTTAACTTTAAAGCAAAAAGCACACTGTAATTATTGAGCGGACCCCAAGAGGGAACAAGAGATCTAGCAAGGTCCATCCATCTCTGCATCACACATCCATCTCCATATTCGTCCTTTCTCTCCATACGTCCCTAAATCAATCATTCCCTTCTTTCTCGCCCTCCCTTGTGTGCTCTCGTCTCATTTGTTCCCTCACCCTTATCTGCATTTACTATTCTATTGCAGGCCTTTATGAGTTTCTGACTGATAACCTACTGTCTCCAAACAAATTAAAAGGAGCTGTAAAGAATTTAAATGCTTCATGCTGCGCAGTACTAATCAGGGGCACTCACCAAAATGAAGCAGCTAAATTTGAGGCTTCATGACATCCTGACTGAAAGCAGTACTCCAACACACTATAATGCACCACAGAATAAAATACTAGTTTGAAAGGTTCTCACTGTTGAAACCTGAATTCATAAGGATGATGCGATTCGAATGATATAATAAAATTGGGAACCGTATGACATCACTCCTGCCAAATACTGGCTTTTGTGCAAGCAAAGATATTAAACACACAATATAGCCATTATGTTTCCTTGACTTTTATAACAAAGGGTACCTTGTAAAGCAGAGATGACTGTTAGCACATGAAGGTCATCTGAGTTTCCTTGTCCCAGCCGACCATAACTTCCTTCCCCACACGCCAATACTGTTCCATTCGCCTGAATGACAAAAGTACAGTTCTGTCCACAAATAACCTAATGCAAAAGAGAAGAAAAATGTTAAAAGACCAAAACACAGAGCACAATAAGCACACTTTAAAAAAATAAAGTGTCCAGTAGTTGCGGCACCGACGAGGCATCATGTTAACTAAAGGAGATAAAACATTTTACTTATCAAGTGCTCAGTTACACTTTTCTCTTTGTACTGAAGCCAACCTAGTTTTTATTAGAGGTGAAAACAGTAGAAATCCAACACTCTGCCAGAAACAACAATGCATCCCTGGTGTACAACAGATATTGAATGCTCAATCTAAAAGATGGCATTCAAGCAGAACAAGTTACTTACCTTCGGTAACGCATTATCTGGTAGAGACTCTATGTAGCTGTAGATTCCTTACCATAGAATTTCCTAGTATCAGCTTGGTATCCAGAATTTTTGCTGAGCAGTACCCTGCGCACTGTTGGTGGTGTCGTCCGTGTGACGGCGTCGTTGGAGCAGTCTGTGACATCACGGTCACCTATAAAGGCACCACCCTGGCGCACGTACGTCAGTTCTTTCATCCTCAAACTTCTACGCCAGAAGTGCAGAGCCATGGATAGAACAGTTCGTCTGTGCAAAAAACTAGGGCCCTGAAAGGGACGATCCTTGACCCTACTAAACATAGCCACAAAGCAGGGAGGCATGGGTGAGTGGAAGGAATCTGCAGCTAGACAGAGTCTCTACTAGATAATGCGTTACTGAAAGTAAGTAACTTGTTCATCTGATTGAGACTTCGAGCTGCAGATTCCTTACCTGAGAACAGATACCCAAGCCATAACCTCCTGGCGGTGGGCTACGGTTAGATCTTCTCACATTAGAAAGTCCTGTAGGACCGAACGGGCAGTGTCCATCTCCCTGGACCTGATTGTCCAGGCAGTAGTGTTTTGCAAACGTGTGCAAGGATGCCCACGTTGCTGCCTGACAGATATCCAGGACTGGAACACCTTGTGCTAGCAGCCTTGCACCTGGTGGAATGAGCTCTCAAGAGCTCAGGATGCTTCTTCTTGGCCAGTGCGTAGCTGATCTTAATGCAGAGAATGACTGTAAGGAAATGCCTCCTTGGCATGGTTACCCCCCTGACTTTTTGCATGTGCTGATGCTAAGTTATGATTGAAAGTGTGCGGGGACCCTGCTAACCAGGCCCCAGCACCAGTGTTCTTTCCCTAAACTGTACCTTTGCTTCCACAATTGGCACAGCCCTGGTACTCAGATACGTCCCTTGTAACTGGTACCCCTGGTACCAAGGGCCCTGATGCCAGGGAAGGCCTCTAAGGGCTGCAGCATGTCTTATGCCACCCTGGGGACCCCTCACTCAGCACATGCACACTGCCTCACAGCTTGCATGTGCTGGTGGGGAGAAAATGACTAAGTCGACACGGCACGCCCCTCAGAGTGCCATGCCAACCTCACACTGCCTGTGGCATAGGTAAGTCACCCCTCTAGCAGGCCTTACAGCCCTAAGGCAGGGTGCACTATACCAAAGGTGAGGGCATATGTGCATGAGCACTATGCCCCTACAGTGTCTAAGCAAAACCTTAGACATTGTAAGTGCAGGGTAGCCATAAGAGTATATGGTCTGGGAGTTTGTCAAACACAAACTCCACAGTTCCATAATGGCTACACTGAAATCTGGGAAGTTTGGTATCAAACTTCTCAGCACAATAAATGCACACTGATGCCAGTGTGCAATTTATTGTAACATGCACCCAGAGGGCATATAAGAGATGCCCCCTGAATACCAATCCAACTTCTAGTGTGGGGTTGACCAGTTTCTGCCAGCCTGACACAACAAGACGAGTTGCTGGCCACATGGGGAGAGTGCCTTTGTCACTTTGTGGCCAGGAACCAAGCCAGCACTGGGTGGAGGTGCTTCACACCTTCCACTGCAGGAGCTGTAACACCTGGCGGTGAGCCTCAAAGGCTCATCCCTTTTGTTACAGCACCCCAGGGCATCCCAACTAGTGGAGATGCCCACCCCTCCGGCCACTGCCCCCACTTTTGGCAGCAAGGCTGGAGGAGATAATGAGAAAAACAAAGAGGAGTCACCCACCAGTCAGGACAGCCCCTAAGGTGTCCTGAGCGGAGGTGAACCCTGCCTTGAGAAATCCTCCATCTTGGGTTTGGAGGATTCCCTCAATAGGATTAGGGATGTGCCCCCACTCTCCACAGGAAGGAGGCACAAAGAGGATGTAGCCACCCTCCAGGACAGTAGCCATTGGCTACTGCCCTCCCAGACCTAAACACAACCCTACATTTAGTATTTAGGGGCACCCCAGAACCCAGGAAATCAGATTCCTGCAACCTGAACTAAAGAAGAAGGACTGCTGACCTACAAGCCTGCAGAGACGATGGACGACGACAACTGCTTTGGCCCCAGCCCTACCGGCCTGTCTCTAGAGTCGAAAACCTGCAACCAGCGACACATCCAACAGGGACCAGCGAGCTCTGAAGCATCAGAGGACTGCCCTGACCCCCAGGACCAAGAAACTCCCGTGAGCAGCGGCCCTGCTCAAAAGCAGCTACATCTTTGCAACAAAGAAGCAACTTCCAAAGAACTCACTCTTCCCAGCGGAAGCGTGAGACTTCACACTCTGCACCCGACGCCCCCGGCTCGAGATCCAGAGAAACAACACAGGGAGGACTCCCCGGTGACTGCGACCCCGTGAGTAGCCAGAGACGACCCCCCTGGACCCCCACCGCGACGCCTGCAGAGAGAATCCAGAGGCTCGCCCTGACCGCGACTGCCTGTAACAAAGGACGCCTGGAACCAGCACTGCACCCGCAGCCCCCAGGGCCTGAAGATAACCGAACCTGAGTGCAGGAGTGACCCTCAGATGACCCTCTGCCTAGCCGAGGTGGTGCTGGTCCGAGAAGCCCCCCGTGCTTGCCTGCATTGCTAGAGTGACCCCAGGGTCCCTCCATTGTTTCCTATCTAAAACCCGACGCCTGCTTTGCACACTGCACCCGGTCGGCCCTGTGCTGCTGAGGGTGGTTTTGTGTGCCTACTTGTGTCCCCCCCAGTGCTCTACAAAACCAAGGACTGGGTACTTACCTGCTGGCAGACTGGAACCGGAGCACCCCTGTTCTCCATAGGCGCCTATGTGTTTTGGGCACCTCTTTGACCTCTGCACCTGACCGGCCCTGAGCTGTTGGTGTGGTAACTTTGGGATTGCCTTGAACCCCCCAACGTTGGGCTGCCTATGCCCAGGAACTGAGATTTGTAAGTGCCTTACTTACCTCAAAAACTAACCTTTACTTACCTCCCCCAGGAACTGTTGGTTTTTGCACTGTCTACTTTTAAAATAGCTTATTGCCATTTTAACAAAGAATGTATATGATATTGCTTTAATTCAAAGTTCTTAACTTACCTGTGTGGAGTACCTTGCATTTTATGTAGTTACTTCAAATCTTGAATCTATGGTTCTTAAAATAAACTAAGAAAATATATTTTTCTATATACAAACCTATTGGCCTGGAGTAAGTCTGAGTGTGTGTTCCTCATTTATTGCCTGTGTGTGTACAACAAATGCTTAACACTACCCTCTGATAAGCCTACTGCTCGACCACACTACCACAAAATAGAGCATTAGAATTATCTAATTTTGCCACTATCTTGCCTCTAAGGGGAACCCTTGGACTCTGTGCATACTATTTCTTACTTTGAAATAGTATATACAGAGCTAACTTCGTACAATGGCCTAGCGCAAAATGGTGTGTTTTTGCACTGCCTGACCCTTATTTGTTCTCACATACCCCACAAAGAGTTGGTCAGCCACCTGGAACTCTTTTGTGCGGTCAAGGTAGAATGACAACCCTCTTTTTGGGTCCAGTCAGTGGAGTCGCTCCTCTTCCTTAGAGGGATGTGGTGGAGCAAAGAAGGTGGGCAGGGTGATATTCTGACCCAGATGAAATGGGGTGACTACCTTGGGAAGGAAGGAGACACGTGTTCTGAGAACCACCTTGTCTCTCTCACTCTCGTGACAGATGTTATTGCCACTAAGAAGGCTGTCTTGATGGAGAGCAGCAGGAGGGGACAGAGCTCAAAAGGAGCACTCATGAGAAAAGTAAGGACCAGATTTAAGTCTCATTGAGGCATAATAAAGGATGTGGGAGGAAACATATGTACAAGCCCTTTAAGAAATCTATGTACAGAAGGAATGCTGATAAGGTGGAAAGATAGCCTTTAAGAGGACCCAAGGCAGAACCTTGCTGGGCAAGAGATAGGACAAAAAGAAGGATATTAGAAAGAAAAGTAGAAAGAGGATCAATAAATCTTTCTGCACAATAATATACAAAGCATTTCCAACTGCAGGAGTATACCGTTTTGGTGGAGGGACGCTTGGCTGCCAAAATAACTTTACAGACTTCGGGAGGAAGGTCAAAGGCCATCAACTGTCGCCTCTCAATCTCAACACATGAAGGCACAGAGTTGACAGGTTCGGGTGGAGAACCTTCCCCTACTGCATCAGAAGACCTTCCCCATGGGTAGACTGATCGGAGGACTGATGTTCATTTTCAGGAGGTCGGGATACCAGACTCTTCGTGCCCAATCCGGAGACACTAGAATTACTTGGGCCCGGTCATTCTTGATCTTCTTGAGAACTCTCGGCAGAAGTGTATGGGTGCAAAAGCGTACATGAGGCCTGAACCCCACTCGTGACAAAAAGCATTGCTGAGCGATTGCTGCCTTGGAAGCTCTAACACGCAATATGCTGACATTGCACATTCTCTGCAGAGGCCAACAGATCTAACCATGGCTCTCTTCACTGCTGAAAGAGTCCTTGCGTCACCTTCAGGTGGAGACACCTTTCGTCATCCGCTAGACACTGACGGCTGAGTTTGTCCACCGTGGCGTTCAGAGAACGTGCCTGGTGTTGAACCACCAGGGTTATGCCTTGCTGTTCTAGCCATGTCCAGAGACGCAGGGCGACTTGCCAAAGGGTCCAGGACCCTACACTGCCCTGCTTGTTGCAGTATCACATTGCAGTAGTGTTGTCCATGAACACCTGCACTATCTTCCCTTTTACAACACAAAAAAATGCTTTCAATGCCACTCTGATAGCCCGGAGCTCCAGTAAATTGATAGAGTCCAGATTCCACCTGAGACCTCTGATCTCCACCTCTTCCAGATGCCCCCCCCCATCCCAGAAGTGACGCATCTGTCACTACTGTAGGATCTGGTTGGGGGGGACGGGAGAGGAGTCTGCCTCTGAACCAATCGCAGTTCACTAACCACCACTGCAGGTGTTTTGCAGTTCTCTTCAAGATCTGAACCGTGTCACTGAAATTTTTCCTGATGGCGTGCCCGCTGGAACTTCAGGTCCCACTGCATCTGGCATGCTTGACTTACAGGATGCTGGGGTCCATGAGGCCCAGCAGCCTCATAGTCTGTCTCACCAAAATCCAGGATAGAGGCCGAAACATCAGTATCATAACCTGATTATCCTGGGCTCGCTGCTCAGGAGGATAAGCCCGAAACTGCACTGTATCCAGAACAGCCAGAAGAAAGGGAGCTTCAGAGAGGGAGCCAGGTGTGACTTTTGCACGTTTATAGTGAACCCCGCGAATGCAGGAGGTTCGCTGTAGTCTGAAGATGGGTGACAAGAGCCTGGGCCGTCGAAGCCTTCAACAGCCAGTCGCCAAAGTAGAGGAAGACTGATATTCCTAACCTGCGCAGATGAGCTGCTACCACCCTCATCCCTTTTGTGAACACCCGAGGGGCACTGGTGAGGCCAAAGGGAAGCACAGTAACCTGAAAGTGCTTGCGGCCCACCTTGAACTGCAAGTAACGCCTGTGGGCAGGCAGGATGGGGATGTGAAAATACGCATCCTGCAAGTCCAGCGTTACCATCCAGTCTCCTTGGTCTAGGACAGACAAGACCTGTGCAAGAGTGAGCATCTTGGATTTCTCCTTTTTGAGGAAGAGACTGACGTCTTGCAAATCCAGAATGGGGCAAAGACCCTTGTTCTTTTTGGGAATCGGAAAGTAGCAGAAATAACAACCACTGCCTACTTCTGACATCAGAACCCTTTCTATGGCTCCCTTGGTCAAGAGAGCGTAGCTTCCTTGTGGAGCAAAACTAAATGATCCTCCATCAGCCTTTCTTTTAATGGAGGCAAAGACTGGAAGGGGAGAGAATAGCCCTTCTGTATGATCTACAAGACCCATTTGTCCGATGTTATAGACTGCCAGTGAGGGAGATGAAACTAAATCCTTCCTCCAACTGGGCACGTATGGTCTTGCAGAATCATACTAGGAGGGCTTGGGTGCTGAGGAGGACTTGGGCTGGATGGTAGACGACTTCTGGCTAGACCCTTTGGGTCGGAAGGTACCACGACCTCGTCCTCGCAAAGGATCCTAACCTGACTGAGGACAATGGCTGGTCTGTGGATGGCGTGGTACCCCACCCCTTCCGAAGCCTCAAAAGGGGCGAAAGGCAGACTGCTGGCGAGGGGGTGTTGAGCGGCCCAAGGACCTGGCCGTAGCCCGAAAATCCTTGAACTGCTCTAGAGCTGAATCTGCCTTTTCACCGAATAGGTGTGAGCCATCGAAGGGCATGTCCATAAGGTTTGCCTGGATATCCCCCGAAAAGCCAGATGAACGTAGCCAGGCATGGGGACAAAGGGCCACCACTGATGAAATCGCCCTACCCAGCAAGTTAGTCGTGTCCAAACCACAACGTATTGTGAACTTCGCTGCATCTCTTCCATCTTTAATCGCTTGAGTGAGTGTCCCACATGCCCTCCAGGACCTGGGGCAGCACCTGTGCCACCGTATCCCATAAAGTATGGGAAATAAGACCCAATAGGCAGGAGGTGTGTACAGACCTCAATGCCAAGATGGAGAAAGAAAACATTTTCTTCCCAAGCTGATCCAGCCTCTTGGATTTCCTATCTGGGTGGAGCGGAAGGGAAGGCACTATGGGAAATGGAGGTCTGGACCTTCAAGCTCTCCAGAGTGGGGTGTTGGGTGAGGGAACTAGGATCATTTGGAGCTGGGCAATGGCGGTGGCTAACTGTCTTTTTTACAGGAGCCCCTGTTCTGGGTTTGGACTACGTCCCCAGCAGGACATCAGTGAGGGCTTTGTTAAAGGGTAACATTGGTTCCGATGTGGAACCCCCGGCTGAAGCACCTCAGTCAGGAGGTCAGTCCTGACTGGCACCGTATTCAAATCCAGGTCCAAGACCTCAGCTGCCCTATGCACCATCATAGCTCAGGAAGCTCCCTCCTCCGTAGGAGGTGAGAGCATGTCTGCATCTGGAGAGGTGTCCAGTCCACTGGTTTCCCCTAGTTCCTTATATCAGCCCATTTGCTCCAAACCATACTCTATAGGATCCTGAGACCCCTCTCATTCTTCACCTGTACCTGGTTGCTCATAATAAGTCTCAGGCAATCATCTGGACCCTGTGGGCGCCGTTGAAGTTGGAATCTGTGTCGTACAACGCCATTCCAGCAGGGCCCACCCTCTCGAATAGCCTTGTAAAACTCCTTGAGTTCAGCATGGGGGCCCTCCGGCTCCCGTGAAGGGAGGGGGGGGGGGGGGGGGCTTGAAGTCGGCTCTGGCATCGGTTCCACAGAACTGTGCCTGTAACGTCGATGTCAGTCAAAGGGCAGGGAGAAGTCACAGTCCGCTTGGACTTCTTCTTCCTCTTGCACCTCTTCCCCGACTGCCCGGAGGACCTCGAGTGCGAACAAGAGGACTTAAGACTCTTGGTGCAGTCCTGTGACCTCCTCCTCGATCAGGACTGTGACCTCCTAGGAGTCACGCCAACCGACGTGGACTGCCGGGCCGCCATGAGCTTTAGAGACCGCTCTCTCAAAGCTTTCGGGCCATGGCCTGGTAGTCGGAATAAGACTTTGAGTCGTGGTCTCGGTCAAGGCACCAGACACATACCTGGTGGGGGCCCATCACCGACATGGCGCAATGGCAGGCGCCACACGCGGTCTTACCTCAATGTCATCCTGCAGAGACTTCAAAAACAGTCGACAAAAAGGTTGAAAAAGGACTGTTAAAAAAAGACAGAGGGTAGCTCGATTCCGGATCTGCGCTTATCCGGCGCAGAAGGAACATAACTGACGTACACACGCCAGGGTGGTGCAATATAGGCAACCGTGATATCACCAACGGCTCCAGCAGTGCCGACGACGCCACACGGATCTGAACGACGCCACCTGACAGTGCGGACAGGGTACTGCTCAGCAAAAATTCTGGATTCCAAGCTGACGCCAGGAAATTCTAAGGTAAGGCATCTGCAGCTAGAAGTCTCTATAAGATACAAACAAGCACTACATTACAGAGACAATACAAAAATCCTAATTCAGCTGTAGTTTTCTGCAGCCATTACACTGGATAAATAGAGAATGTAAGAAACGATATCTATAGACATTGCACCTTGCACTTCACACTGTAATGGAAATTCAGCTGTACTAGGGAATCTCAATCGCCCAGGAGACTTGATAAAACACTTCAGCAATAAACAAATGCTTGCAACTGAACCAATTCATAATAAATAGTTCTCTAAATTATTGAGTGGATGAAGTGTTTGCTCTTTAACAATATAGGATATCATCACAAGCAACCTCAAATTATGTTGTGCGTAACCCTCTGGTATCTTGGCACAAAAGCAGTCAGGCTTAACTGAGAAACAATGTGCAAAGTATTTATACAGCACTTCAAACAGTAATAAAGTGAAAACAAAACCCATGAAACATTGCACACCAATGGGGAACAATAGGGTAAAATGTAATAAATAATTTGATCTAAAAACAATAAAAATCAAATCAGTAGAAACAGAGATATGCAATTGTAAAGATTTAAGTGAAAACAGTGCCTAGAAGCAGAAAGCGCCAAATGTGGTTATCTGGACACGCCAGTACAGAACAAATTCACAAGTCCAGGTCGACCGCGATGGTGCACAGGCAGGATACAGGGACCCAATTGGGCCTGCTGAACTAAATACCTTAAATCCTGGTTGTGAAGAATTGTGAAGACCTGCATAAAGGATGTGTTGCACAGTGGCGGTCGAATAGGCTGTGGGCTGCAATACAAGGTCCCGTGTGGAGAATGTGTTGCACAGTGACAATTTCAGGGTGCTGTGTAGCTATGATTGGAGGTCCTGCATCAAGGCTGGGTTGCAAAAAGGTGGTTTAAAGGAGCTGCAATGCAAGGTCCTATGTTGCGGATGCGTTGCACAGTGGTGATTCTGAAGTGTTATGAGGTCCTTCTTCAGGGATGCATTGGTTCAGATTCACAACTGCATGGAGATGGGTAGGTTCTGCCCAAGAGACCACAGATGGGCTGGCAAAGCACCTTTAGGTGAACTTCCAAGGGCCCAGGGGTGAGGTGGCACAACCTGGGGGCAAGATTCACAGCAGGCAGAGTCCACGTGCTGGGTTCAAGGTAGTTGAACCCTTTTCTGTCCCTGATGCTCTGATCAGAAGGCTAGCTAACTGGCCCTTGCATTCTCTCTGGTGGTTCTGGGTTCAAGATGCAGGTCCAGTCCTTTTCACTCAGGCAGCACAGTAGCAGTCCGTGCAGAAGAGCAGCATAGCAGTCCTTCTGAGTTTTCTTCAGGTCCAGAGGTGTACTGAAGACCTAGGTCTGAGGATTCAATATTTATACCTGGTGCCAGTTTTGAGGAAGGAGAAGGTTCTGGAGGTTTCCATACCACAGAGGTGTTGGGAAATTCCTGTGTTCCTACAGTGGCCCCAGCTGGTCTGAGGGCACAAAGGACTAGTGTCAAAACCTTTGTGAGCATGCTAAGGCATCATCTTTGTGATGTGCAAGTAGTAGGTGACCCCTCCCACCGCCTATAAAGTCAGAGATGGTCCATCCTGCTAATACCTATTCCACCTTTTTTTCTGTCTGGGAGCAATACACAAAGACCAAATGCCAGCTACACCTAGTCCTGTGACCAAGGATACAAGCTGCAGGCACCAAATGATTCAGGACTAGAAAATGGCAAATTTCTAAAAGCAGCATTTTCAGAATTGTGACTTAAAATCCGACAATATCACTAAAGAGGGTTTTAAATTACAATTCTTTAGACCCAAACTTGACATTCCAACTTGCTCCGAATTGAAAGTTATCACTTATTAAATGTTATACGGTAATCCAATGTTATCATATGGGACAGGTAGGCCTTGCAGTAGTGAAAAACGAATTTAAGAGTTTTTCACTAGCAGGTCATGTAAAAGTCAAACGTACATGTCAAAAGTTTTAAATACACTGCACACTGCCTTAGGGCCCTGTAAGTCCTACTCTATGGTGATTTATTTGAATACAAAAGGAGGTTTTAGCCTGGCAAAATATTTATTTTCCTAGGTCGAAATAGAAGTTTAAAACTGCATATACAGACAGCAATAACAGGCCTGAAACATGCTTAAAAGGCTACTTATGTGGGTGGCACAATGAGCGCTGAAGGCCCACTAGTAGCATTTAAATAACAGGCCCTGAGTACAGGTAGTACCACTGTCCAAGTAAATTAAATATGCCAATTGGGTGTGAGCAAACGTTATCATGTTTTAGGGAGCAAGCAGATGCACTTTAGCACTGGTTAGCAGTGGTAAAATGTGCAGAATCCTAAGGCCAGCAAAAACAGCCAGCAAAATCGGAAGGATTGAATGTAATAAGTTGGGGTGGCAACCACACCAAGGATTTCAAGTCCAACAGGCAGCAGGATATGGTGCCTGGATTTGAGGTTGGTGTCACATCATGAAGACGTTCTTTATAACCATGACTGTTGCATGTTGAAATTGGGATACACTTCTTATCCATTTACATTCAGAGCTCTTTTGGTATGGCTCATGCAGAATCATTATGATTAGGTGATATCCAATGTTATTTGTTCCCTTGCAGCATGAGTTCTTGCTTCTTTTGTGCGTCCTGAGATGAGAAACTGAGATTAATTTTTATGTAGGGGAAGAAATTAGTTCTATTAGTTCAATTTTCCACCTGCATGATATACTCTGATGCTTTGGCTTCATGGTGTTTGGGCTCTGCCATTTTGAACAAAAAAAGCAAAGCTACATCATCCTGAGCATTGTCTTATGTACTATGTACACATGACAATGTCAGACAAATGTCAACTTCTTTTCACAACTTATGGTATTTCATCTTTATCACAGAATATGCATGTGTGTACTTTTTATTGATCCCCTTAAGACTTCCAGTTTGTTAGTTATGAAATGTTTGAAAAATCTAAAAAATGTATTCACTGTTTCCAGATACGAGACAGTGTGTGTCACTTACTGATTAATATCTCCCTGGGTATACCCGGATTCATTTTTCAATTAAAGGTATATATGACAGTGTGCTTCATCACCTCTCACTTGATCAAGTCAATTATTTGGAAACCTTATTATTATTAGTACAAATTTGTGTTTGTGTGATGCTACAGTAATGGAGACTGTTTACATATATGCAATGTCTTGGCATTATTATAGTCGCTATTATAAACTTTCATTCAAGTTGCTATCAGTTCAACTCCTATTCAACAATTTAATCTTTTCTGATTTTGGAAGTTTGAAGGGATTTTCAAATATCAAGTCTGCCAAAGGGTGCAATCCCTCGGATTACCTTTAATTGTAGAACTTGGCTTCAACATCCTCTCCAGCACAATTCCAAATTAAAAACGTCAGGGCCAGACTTCTTTGACGCTATTATGCTGGCTGCAGAGCCTGGTCACTTTGCTCTTCCACCCCATTACATGTTCCCATCTGTGTTTTGCAAATGCATTCATTGAATGTAATGCCTTTGCATTATTTTATTTTTTGTGAAATTCACCAGGGATGCCAGAAATATGGATGGCATAATCACAGTGCCTAGAAGATTTCTTTCTTGTGTTGTTAAGCTCTTAAGGTATAGAGCTGCATCCATCTCATGATCCTTTTTCCGAAAAGGCAGAACAGAGATTGGCGAGCTAAACTGGGGAAGGAATGACGTGGGAACCTGGCAGGTGCAGAGTAACAGGCCAGGTCCTCCCTGGACCATAAACAAGCATCCTGGGACTAGGTTCGGGGTATCACCCCCTCCCCATGAGGAACAGGGTCAAGACTGATTGGCATATGGCTGAGTCCAAATTTGGGTGGCGTGGTGGGCAAAAAAAACAATGGGTTAAATCTAGATCTTTGTGATTGGGGTTAAATGTTTGTATTGTTCAGCATTCTGTCCATCATCTCTTCTTTTTGCCTTTGTCGCCCTAAGTGGGAAGGTTATGCCCAGACATGGGTCCAGTGCTCATTGTGCCACTGGATTCAAGCTAGCCTGGCGGATGAAGGGTGATACCCTGAAACCAGTCCCAGGATGCTTGTTTCCGGTCCAGAGAGAACACGACTTGGCAGTTCAGGCTGAACTGTTCTCAAAGGCAACAGGGTCAAGGTTGATTTTCATATGGCTGGGTCCACACTGGGGTGGCGCAGCGGGCAAAAAAACTGATGGATTAAAACCAGATCTTAGTGACTGGGGTGAATGTTTGCATTGTTCAGCATTCCATCCATCATCTGTTCTTTTTGCTTGGGTAATATTTGGAAGCATTTTAACAAACTGTAAAATAATTATTTTGCTGATGGGGTCTAGGATACAGCAGTCTGACAAAAGTCTTCCCAAAGTTTGAAGAAAGTCTCCAACCTCCTCCCAAATGCAATGAAATATGCAGGAGTCTCTTAAGGAGTTACTACTTGGGTTAAATGGCCTACCATGGTTACTACAGTGGAAGGGGTTACACCTCTACCATAACCTCAATGCGCCTTGTTTTGGCTGGTTTTCCCGATCAATGTTGTGTCCAGCGATGGGGCTCGATCCCATGCTGTTGACAGTACCACCTTTTTGACTGTTAGAAAGTTTGAAGCAATCCTTGAAGAATTTGTAGTGCTGAAATTCCAGTGACTTCCCAATCTCCATTTTTTAGTTTGAGCCTAGGTAGTGCGCATGCACTCTCTTTCAACATGCTATAATCTACTCTGTGGGCTTTGACCACACCAATTGCTTATCATTAGTTCAAGCTTCTGCCTTTCAAAATTCCTGTTGTTTCTTTGGTGAACAGCTTACATTTGTCCCACCTTTTGTCTGCTTTGTTCTGCCCTGGAGACTAGCCCTCTGACATGGATCAGTTCCCTTCTGACTATTTATGTTAGTTGTGGCACATTACTTTTTTCTTCTGTCTTTGCCCCTATTTTAGGATAGGTGAGTTTATTAGCTTTCTGTTAACATGGCAATATTTTAAATAAAAAAATTAAAAAATCCACGTGCCGCACACTAAATCACTGAAGCAAACAGTACAGTGTCAAAATTCAGTGGCACGTATACATACATAATTTGTGTCAGTGCTAAAGAGTGCAAGGAGGGGCTTTTGCACTTTTACGCAGTGGCACATTATTAGCTGTGCTAATTAGCACATGGATATTTTGCACATTGAATGCTGTATTGCATGTGTGATTTAAAAGCGCCACAATTCAGCATGTAATTCATTTTTTTAAATGCTCAAAAACTACCATCTGACGAGCTAACTACCGGAAAAGCTATAGCTTTGGAGTGCAGCTTCTTCTGAGTTTAATCCACATTAAACTAATGGGCAGCCATGTCCTCTGAAGGTACTTGTTTCCGTAGTGATTTGTTAAGGGTCCTATTCACAATGCTATTTCAGCATACAAATTCTACATTTTTACCAGGTAACCAGTTACCCTTGCACTCGTAAAATGATTTACTCACGTCCAATAGTGCGGGTCTTTCAGGGTAGGGTGCTTTAAAAAATTTTTTAACACCCCATTGTTTTTCTCAACCCAGTCCCACCCTGGAAAGGACTTCCTGCTGAAGAGGGCAGGTGTAAATCAAGAAGAAACAATGTGTAGTTGTAATCATGGGGAGGGATTTTTCCATTCACATCAGTATGTTATGTGCGGTCATGCAAGTGGAAATGCTGCTACACTGGCATAATTCAAGGCTTGCAAAGGTCTTCCAAGGGTATGGGTGTCTTAGATTCCTAGGTGTTTGCTCTAGGTAGCACTGTTCAAACCTGCAGGTGACTGAGCCAAAACCTTGTGCACAGACTAGTGCTCGGTGGGATTGATATCTGTCTTCTGGGCGCTTTGGGAAAGTGCAGCGATTTGGCTGCCTGCTCACCTGTTTGGTACATCATAAAACGAAGGAGGGAAACAAATTATATCTGCCTTTGTACACATCGTAGTGTTTCCATAGCAGCCACAATGTTCTACAACATAGCTTAAAGACACTGGCAAAGCTAATAGCTCTGGATAAACACTTATAAGGTCCCAAAGGCGTAGCCTATTGGTTATGACAATATTTGTGCCTTAAAAGTTTTCACCAAATTGTCAATGCAATTTATTGAGGAATTAGCAAAATGGGTAGAAAGTGTGCATCCCGTGAAAAACATGTTATTTGAAGCACTAATCAGCAGTTTAGTGAACTCCCACTGACCTTGATGATGGAAAATTAGTAACTGAAACGGACATGACATTTGGAGTTTATGTACAGGACAGGGCCCGGAGGCATAAACTACTAGAAGGATCCTTCATAGATTATTCAGAAAAGATGCGGCCAAATGAAAAAAATGATGCAGTTAGCAAATGAACTCGATACCAGACTTTCCAGGGAGCCTAGAAACAAAATGAGCAGTAGAATGTATATTGAATAGGAACACAAAGAAGACTTCAAACAACCTGTCCACTATAAAACCACAAGTCATAAAATCCTTACTTTTTATTCTACAATCAAAATACCCATGTTTAATCCATTACCTGCTGAGCTTGGGAAAATGAAGGTGCAGATGTTGGAATCATCACATTCCGACCAGCCTCCGCCAACTGTCCATGACGTCCTGCTCCCCAGAGATAAACATCACATTTACCCCCAAGATGCCAATCCTGTAAAACAATCACATCAAACAGGATGACCAACTGAAAACAACTCTGACTATTATGCAATACAACAGAAACACAAAAGAAAGGTTTTACACACCTCTGGCCTTGATGTTGCCCAGGACATAATCTGTTCATCCATACCATTGATCCATTTACCGTTATTCTAAAAAGAAACAAAGGTGTATTAAACAAGCATGTGTTCATCTCTTTTTGCATATTACAATCATGTGAAAGATCTAGCTCAATATATATATGTCCTATGTTGTATGGATATATTTCTGTCTTCTAGAACATTAAACAAAATTCCAGTTAAAATTTTGTACGTTCATTATTTTCTTAAACTTCATCAGTTACATGGTTTCACCAGCATGTGTTTCAATTTGTGTAGCGTTAGGCCTAGGGCCTTCTCAAAGCTTTACGTTTCAAAGGTTGTTAGTACCATAGACAATATGTCTGTAGAGCATGTCAAGTCAATGTTCACCTGCAGTCTGGTATTGGTTTAGTCTGGAAGTTCCTTTATTGTGGTTGGTCTGTATTGAGACTGACCTCTGTAAACAAATGAAACTGCAAAGCTACTACAAATACTTATTGTATCTGTTTTCGTTTACAAAATGAACTGATCCGTTTCAGAGTATTTTTCGATTGACGTAACACATGTACTATGGCTATGCCACATATTGATGAACTAATACTAGGGTTCGGCAATGAAATGATGATTGTTTTACCATCATTAACTAGTTCAACTTCAATAATGTAGTATGCAATGTGTGTTAGAGACTGCATTCACGCAACTGCATATTTCACATTTTTCTGCCTGACAGAACTCTGTCCTGTTAAACTGTTTTTCTCCTCAATTTATAGACTGCATTGCACATTCACCTTAGCTCTCTGATTAAGGGATTTGGATTCCTAAAATGAGTTGGGCCACAATTTAAATATTTTTGTTTTAAGTCAATGGAGAATGAACTATGAATTATAACAGCTTTATCAAACAAATTAAGAATGAAGACAATATCAAACAATACATCATGGTTACTATTTGATTAAAACTGATGCAAACTAGCCTAAAACACATCACAGCAGTACACAGGGCTCAATCCAGAAGTTACTGAAGAGCATGGTTCGGTAACATCTTATTTTATCGTAAGTAACTGCTGGTGAGGAACTGCATTTAGACCTCATCTATTCTGTTCAGATTTATTCTATGCTCGGTTTAGATTGTTTTTTGAGCTTACGGGCTTATTGTGCAGTTGGAGGCAAACCTTTATCATGTGTATTTATTTGTGAACTGTCTTTGCAGATGACAACCATATTTTGTGTCTTTATGCTAACTTCAGAAAGATATGGCTTTTTATGATCTTCAAATGTTATGGTGTTAAAAATGTTATGTTATCCTGTGCGGTTGTGTAGAACCACTCAACTGCAACAATTTGCAGCTGCTAATTATTTTTTTGTTGCCTGGAAACATGTTGAGAGGAATATGGAACCTAAAAACTGCATTTAGAATGTTTCTTGTATTTTCCTTCTATTGTTTGCGTTCTGTAAAGGGATATCCATGATTCAAAAGCTGTATATCGATTCAATATGTTTGTCATTTGCTGAAATATTGGGTAGGACTTAGTTTCTATTTGACATTTATTATAACTACTGCACTCTTTTGCACTTTGTATATTTGTACACGTTTGTATGGCACATCACTCTACTGTAATGTATACTTGTGTACAACAGAGCATTTATCTTAGTAAGTTTAATTTTTTAAATAATTTTCCTATAATGTAAGGACTTTATATTTATCATTTAATTCAATAGAGGCAAGTAGTTGGACCCCTACATTATTTCACTGACCAGCAAAACAATAATCAAGACAATTCTGACTTTCGAAATTTGTTGTAACCATAAGTAGTGAAATGTTGCCAGATCTGCTTTTCGGGCAGATCTGGCAACCTCATGCTATTGGACCACCTTCAGTGATGACTGAAGACATGGTAATGTAAATGTGACAGCAGTGGGTAGACAGAAAAGGATATCACAGGGTTCCCTCATGCTTATTCAGACAACAAACTGAACATCCCTTTGCACCTCCAAACACCACCGCCTGATCCTTTTGGGATAAGAATCTTTCCACATGTATCATTCAAGTAAGTAAAAAATAGTCTGAAGAGTTTCTCACTGTCCAAGGATTGTAGGAAGAAATGATTTGTTTACAAGTTAAAATGGTCTGCGCAATGGAACACACAAAAGAGAACAAGCATAATCAAACAGAAGGGTTGTCCATATTTTATTTGCTGGTGGCGAAAAAAGTGGGGTGTAACAGGGAGTGTACACATATGCACTATAATATTTAAGGCCTTTGCACTTTATATACAAAGGTTTAGGGTTGCTGAAGTGGGTATAAGTTTCACATTACAAACCTATTCAGCTAACAGCACATATCAGATTTTCTAATGAAGTAGGAGTAAATGAGAGCATCCAGTCAGACTCTGGAATCATTCCTAAATGTATGTTTTACGTGTGTTTGGCAAGTGGTTTGGTGAGGATATGACAGAGGTCCTAACACGAAGAGTGTAAGAAAGTACCTTAAGTGTGAAAGGTGATCAAAATATGCATGTCGAATTCCAATAAATGACTTAATTAAGTTGCATGTTATCGCTAGAATTCCGCAGGCTCAATGTCATCTTATACCCAGTCACTCGAAAAAGTCTAATGTAATTTCCCAAACCGCGCGAAAACTCTTCTATATGAGCAGGTCCTTAACAGGCTACATTTCAGAAATGCTAGATTTTATACATTCAAATAAAAATGTAACCAAATGACACCAAATCTATGTATCTGCAGTGACAATCTATAAATACACCAGCAAATAAATAAATAAATAAATTCATATTGTGCTACCCCACCTAAAAGACCTTCAATTTAAATTAACCCACAGACTCAACCAAACTCCACACCACTTTGTCAAAATGTCCTACATGATATACCTTGCTTCAAAACCTCTTTTGTACAGTACCCTCTCTGGTACTTCATTTTCTGCTTGGAACTCTGCTTCTTGAAATTAAATTGAAACCACACTTCTCACATTTAGATAACACCTGAAAACCAAACTCTTATCACTGTCTTAACTAATTCTGGTCCCTCCTCTCTACCATAATCTGTACACTCTGTGGTCAAATGTTTCAACAGTTACAGTATTTGCTTTCTATCATGCTCTAAATAATAGTTCTATTTTATTAATGTAACTTTTTTTTAATTAACCTTATCCTTTCTGTTGAAATATAATGAAATACGTTAGTATGTTCTATGTAGATTGTCCTAATACTCCCAATACTTCCTGTGGTGCAGGTGTACTATACAAAACTGTTAGATATACAAGTGAAAGTACACATGCTAAACATTATAAGGATATTGTAAGTCACAGAGGAATTTCGTGACCATCCTTAATAAGGTCATGGACCACCAAGGTGACTTGCTATACCCTTATAATGTATGGAAAGGGGTACTTTGTACTATATGTACCAGTTAATTACCTTTGGTGACAAAATATCTGGTAGAGACATATTCTAGTTGCAGATTCCATACCTTTGAATTTCCCCAGGCGTCAGACTGGATCCAGAGATTTTTCTTCGAGCAGTACCTCTGTGCGCCGTCAGGTGGCGTCTGTCGACTCCACGGCGTCGTGCTTGCTGTGATGACATTGCGGTCGTATATTGGAGCCACTCTGGCGGGCTGTCAGTTTCTTTTCACGACTTTTCACGCCAGTAGCGCAGAGCCATGAAGAGCACATAGTGGTGCGCCAAAGTTAGGGCCCTCAAGGTGAAGTCCCTGTCCCTAGAAATCAGTTCACAGTGCAGGGAGGATGGGCGGGTCAGTGAGGAATCTGCAACTAGAATATGTCTCTACCTGATATTTTGTTACCGAAGGTAAGTAACTTGTACATCTGATAGAGACTTCTAGTTGCAAATTCCTTACCTTTGAATAGATATCCAAGCAATACATCCCCAGTACTGGGCCTACAAACTAGGATCACAGCAAAAAGGCCAAAGTAGTGTCCCTTCGGACCAGATTGCCCAGGCAGTAGTGCTTGGTAAAAGTGGGCAGAGATGCCCACGCTGCTGTCTGACAAATATCCAGGACTGGAACACCCTGTGCTAGCGCTGTGGTAGCAGCAGTAGCTCTGGTGGAGTAAGCTTGCAAACCTTCATGGGGTTGCTTTTTAGCCAGAGCGTAGCACATTTTGATGCATAAGAGTACCCATCTTGAAATGGTCCTCTTCTGCAACGCCTTCCCCTTCTTTGCACCCACATATCCCACAAGGAGTTGATCGTCCATCCAGAAGTCTTTGGTACGATCAAGATAGAACACCAATGCTCTTTTTGGGTTCAGATGGTGGAATCTCTCCTCTTCATGTGAGGGATGTGGGGGTGCATAAAAAGTAGGGAAGGTGATAGACTGTCCAACATGTAATGGTGTCACTACCTTAGGTAGAAAAGAACCCCTTGTGGGAAGCACAACTTTGTCAGGATGTATGGCAAAAAAGGGTGGCTTAGATGACAGAGCCTGGAGTTCACTAACTCTGCGGGCAGAAGTGATGGCTACTAGAAAGACAGTCTTTACAGTTAAGAGCCTTAGAGGACAGTTGTGAAGTGGTTCAAACGGAGTACACATAAGGTAAGTTAAGACCAGGTTGAGATCCCATTTGGGCATGATGAATGGAATAGGAGGAAAGAGATGTGTGAGGCCTTTAAGAAACCTCCCAACTATGGGAGATTTAAATAAGGAAGGCTGATCAGGTAACCTTAAGAAAACACAGACAGCAGAAAGATATCCCTTAAAAGTGCCCAACTTGGAACCCTGCCAGGCAAGGGAAAGAATAAAGAGAAGAACTTGAGAGAGAGGAGCAGATAGAGGATTGACAGAACTGTTGATGCACCATGCCACAAATTGCTGAAACATCGGTATCATAGCCGGAATATCATGGACTTGCTTTTCGGGAGGATATACCTGAAAATGCACTGTATCCAAAACAGCTCTGATGAAAGGGATGGTCTGAGAAGGAGTCTGGTGTGACTTTGGCACGTTGATAGTGAAACCCAGCGAATGCAAAATGTTTGCCGTAGTCTGGAGGTGGGAGACGACTGTCTGGGACGAGTTCGCCTTCAGCAGCCAAAATGAGCTGCCACCACTATCAAGACTTTTGTGAACACCTGAGGGGCACTGGTAAGGCCAAAGGGGAGCACGGTAAACTGAAAGTGCTTGTCACCTACTACGAATTGTAGGTAACGCCGGAGGGCCGGCAAGGCGAAAATGTGGAAGTATCCTTCTTGCAAGTCCAACGCTACCATTCAGTCTCCGGGATCCAGGGCAGATAGGACCTGAGCCAATGTCAACATTCTGAACTTCTCCTTCTTTAGGAAGAGATTGAGGGACTGAAGATCTAATATAGGTCAAAGACCTTTTTCCTTTTTTGGAACCAGAAAGTAGCGGAATAGCAACCACGACCTACTTCTGGCAACAGAACCCTCTCTATAGCTCCTTTGGCCAAAAGGACTTGGACTTCCTCGTGGAGAAGCGCCATATGATCCTCCGATATCTGACTGTATGAAGGTGGATTGGCTGGAGGAGATGTCTCGAAGGGGAGGGAGTAGCCCCTTTGGAGAACCCACCTGTCCGAGGTAATGGCTTGCCATAGGGGCAGGTGATGGCGTATCCTGCCACCTACTGGCTGTTGATGTACCTGTGGACTAGGAAGGATTGGAGGCTGAGGAGGGGGGTGGATAGGGGGTGGACTGGGCGACCCGCTGGTACCCTGATCCCCGGGAACGTGGGATCCTGCGTCTGTGGCCGCACAGAGGCTGTACAGTGTGCACGGGTCTGTGGCCAGGGGGAAAAGGACACGGTTAGGTGCCCCTTCCATAGCCACGAAAGGGGCGAAAGGCGGACTGTTGGGGTCTAGGTGTGGGCATGAGGCCAAGGGACCCGGTAGTGGCTTGGGAATCCTTAAAGCGCTCGAGTGCCGAGTACGCCTTGTCTCCGAAGAGACATGTGCCATCAAAGGGCATGTCCATCAAGGATTGCTGGAGATCCCCCCAAAAAGCCAGACGTTCTCAGCCAGGCGTGGCGTCTCAATGCCACCGTCAATGCAACCGATCTGCCTAGAGAGTCGGTCTTATCCAGCCCACAACGAATCATGAACTTAGCTGCATCCCTCCCATCTGTTATGGCTTGGGACAGGACAGTCCGGGCCTCCTCCGAAACTGCAGGCAGCACTTGCGTGAGTATGGGAATAGCGGCCCAAAAGGCATGTGGTGTTCATGGACCGCAGTGCTAGACTGTTGGATGAAAATAACTTCTTCCCCAAATTATCCAGTCTTTTTGATTCCCTATCCGGGGGTGCGGCAGGGAATGCGCCAGATGATGAAGAAGAAGCCGGATGACAAGGCTCTCAGGCGTGGGGTGTTGGGTCAGGAATTTCGGGTCTGACGGCATAGGCCGATGGCGGCGGGGAATCGTCCTATTCACAGGAGCCGCTGTGCTGGGTCTGGACCAGGTACCCAAAAGGACGTCTGTCAGTGCTTCATTAAAGGGCAAAAGGGGCTCAGAAGAGGAAGACCCCGGTTGAAGCACGTCAGTTAGGATGTTAGGCCTAACCTCCACAGAAGGAAGCTCGAGGTCCAGGACCTCAACCGCCCTTCTCACCACCATAGAGTAACCACGCTAGGAGGAGAGAGCATACCAGTGTCAGGGGAGGTGTCTAGTCTACTGGCATCACCCAAATCCTGCACCCAGTCCATTTGGGGGTCACGCTGGTATTCTAAATGATCCATCTCTCCTCGTATCCATACCCACAAGAATAAGGATCCGGATCCCGGGAAGTGGGGGAAGCGTGGAGCCGACCCAGAAGAGGGCTCCGTTGACGGAGGCCTAGAGCGTCGACGCTCTTCCTGCATAGTATCATCTGATCGACGGGGTGAAGTTGAAGAACGCTTGTCTTTCTTCGACTTCTTTTTGTGACCCGGATGTCCTGGTGACTTGGAGGACGAAGAGTGGTGATGACTCAGCAGCCGGTCTCGAGACCTTCCTCTCGCAGTCGAGTGTCGGGCCATCATGAGCTTTAGGGACCACTCCCTCAAAGCCTTCGGGTTCATGGCCTGACACTTGGAGCACGACTTTAGGTCGTGATCGCGCTCCAGACACAATAAGCACACAAGGTGCGGATCCGTCACCAACATAGTTCGGTGACAGTAGTCGCAGGGCTTGAATCCGGTCTTGCGGGACATACCTCGACACATCCATGAACGCATAAAAAATACGACAATCGTGTCGATGTAGTAAAAAAATGACTGAGGTAGCTCTTCTCCAGATCTGTGCGTAGGCTGGCATGGAAAGCAAAGAACTGACGTCAGTGCGCCGGGGTGGCACCTATATACGACCGCAACGTCATCACGGCCAGCACAACGCCAACGACGCCCGCGGATTCGACCGACGCCACCTGACGGCATGCAGAGGTACTGCTTGAAGAAAAATCTCCAGATCCAGTCTGACGCCGGGGGAAATTCAAAGGTAAGGAACCTGCAACTAGAAGTCTCTAGTAGATAATACATGGTTACATCCTCATCCTACCTACAAACTATTATAATCCTTGGTGTGGTGCCCTTTCATATGAAAGAAATAGGATGTTTGTAAACATGAAGAATAAAAGTACAATATCTAGTCCAAAATTAAACACACTTAAAAGAAATGAGATATTTGTTGCAAAAAGATATTAGTGTCAATTTAATGCAAATCAAATAAAACGATCTGTAGCTCAGAATGTGGAGAAACATGCAGAGAGTTCTCTCTTTCCTATATTTACCTAAAATGCTTAAAAACAAATATACTGCCACAAATATCTACTTTCTGTTTATCACTGTTCATCGAAAAAAACAGAGCAGAAGACTACAAGGCCACGTTTTGTTTTCCTTTTTTAAAGTACAACTTTAATTATGGTCTCTGACCTGCTTTTACCCTGGCTACTGGCTCTAACAGAAGGCACTGAATAATCAGAACTGAAATGTAATAAGTTATTACAGTAGAGCGGTTACTTAATTTCTCTATTACATGCAACGAGTAACATCACAAGTCGCCTGCAATACGGAAATTATAGATGGGCCTTTCTACAGGCATAACAGGGTCTGATGTATTATAAACATATAAAACAGTTCCTTCTTCAGAGAGTTTAAACAAATGGAGGCGGAATTTAAGCTTGGTGTGCCAGCACCTCTACCAACTAAAAATTAACGTTTTCTCTCTCACAGTGAGGCTATGTAGATGCCTGACAAATTCCCGACCTGCATTACAGGATATTTCGATATGCAAGTAATTTTCAAAAGGTTACTATAACATACCATCAGTAGTCTTAGTTCGTCCTCTGGCACGGGTTCTAGGTCAGGGACAGCAAAGGAATCTGGAAACTGTGCTCCTTTAGCCAGCGCTTCGGCAGTTTTGATTGTGGTTGAAAAACATTCCAACCAAGCCCACTCTGTGGGATTCCAAGCAGGGTCAGGAGCACACAACCAGTGGTGAGGCGGGACTGACGGGCGGCATAAGAGTTTGTCCAAGTGAAGTCCTACTGCCAGTGATGCTAAGCATTGCATGTAAGGACTGTGAACAAGCTGCTCTCCGCACACCACATGAGGCTGAAACAAAACCAAGAAGTTGTAAATTAAAAAATACGAAAAACATTCAACAAAAAAGCCATGTCGTTACGTATTGCTTCCTCAAAAATCTGGGAAAATAATGAAACTCCTACATATCACACATCAGACAGGTCCCTTGATAAGGAAACGTTTAAAGCTACATCTTCAGTCTTCTCATGCTTATAAAACTCTTATCATTTTCATACTTAGCAATTTCATGCCATGGACATGAAAATGTTAACAATAAGACAACAAGATATGGTTGGTAATATGTGAGTGTTTGCTACTGAAACAGCCTAACAAGAAAAAAACAGGGTGGCTAAAATCCCATCGTGGGAAAGAACGAGAAATGAACAAAAGCAGACACTAGTGTCTCAATTCTAGAGAAACATATTGAAAGTTTAACACTTTGGGAATCATTCACTGCATCGGTTTTCTCCTAATGATGTCATGTTGGTTTCTAGGTCTGGCTAGAGAGCTGAGCTTTATATGAGGTGGTGCATAACGGTACATTGTACAAAGCATGAAAAATTAAATCAGAGTAGAAAGAGGAAAGCATGAACTTGTGATACACCTACAAAAGCCTTAAAAGATACTTGCTCCTAAGTAGAGTACATCTGATTTTAACTTGCCCCTCTCATTTTGACTTCTTAAAAGGAGATTGCTTGTTGCACTGAGTGCGCATCTGTATACACTGCTAAAAGAATATATGTAGAGAGCCTGCGAAGAATTGTCAGGATTAATAATCTGTTTACAAACTGATCTGGCGTGGACTTCTACCCAAGAAAGGACAAGCTAAGCAATCGGGATATAAACAGAAAAAACTCGCTTAATTTCCCTTTTCAAAACCAATCAATGACAGCAGTGCAGCTCTGGTGATGCCATCTCTGATGTTTTCACTCGTCCTCTAGATAACTTTATTTTTGTTCACACTCCTGTAGTCCTAAATGGACGTTAATTAGAGGTACCCAAGGAAAGCAGTTGATATCCCTATCTTGCCCATGGTTACCTCTGGCAATGACTCGATTATGTACCTGTAGACTTCACTACTCCTAGTGTGAGTCTTCCTACTCACACTCCCTGCTTTACTCTGTGAGTGAGCCCACTTCTGAGCAGGCACAGCCCTTATCACTAAAGTATTTTGTTTTGCTTTATGGTAAAAAGAATGCTTCTTCTTTATCCTTTCTCTCAGCTTACTGTCAATAATGCCTCACCTTCATCCATAAATCATTAGCGGCCCCTCATATTTCCTGCAACATTAACTCCTTATAGCAACTAATGGATAGGGACTGGAGGTATCCGTGGACTGTTGAGGAAGACTCTGCCTAAGAGTAATAAAGTTTATTGGTAAGTAACCCATTCATTATCTCCATGAACCCGTCTTCTTTCTCATAGTCTCTACTTTAGAAGGATGTACCAAGCATTCGCCAGCATGGTAACATTCCTATAATCATCAATGCAAAATGGTGCATTATTATCCAGACATATATATTTTTCTATTCAATTTCTTTTTCCAATCATGTTTTCAATATGTTTGAAAATCACAATAATACATACTCATAAATTTTGAACAATGACTGGATTAGACCAAAAAGTAATCATAACTGTGTTAAATTTTTATACATAAGACAGTACACCATCTGATAGACATTTGTAATCTTAACTTGGTAATTACAAGCAATAGTTATTAAAAAATGGGCATGATGAGGACCATGTAACTAGCTTACAAGTATCCTTTTTGACAAGACAAAAAATCAACATAAGTTGACTCGCCCCCTCACCCCCCCCAACCGACCCTTACCCCCAACACACGTACACACATCTCCTCCTCCATAACCATCTCTATGGGCCCTTCGGCAATTAGCAACAAAGTTACTGCACAAGGATGAACCTATGCCATCGGTAAGTCTAAAAAAACGCTAGTGGGATAGGAGGAGGAATGGGCAGGAGGTCAGGGTGGGAGGGGGTGGCTAACATTATTGAATTAGCACCATCGACCACTGGATTGAGGTTACACCACATCAGATGGGCAGAAAAGAACTCATTCTGCCCTGTACCGGTCGAGCATGACAATAGGAGGGAAGGTCAAAGAGGCAGAGTTGTTGCTGTTGTAGGGGAGGAGGATGAAAAGGACTGCTGTTCCTGGTGGTGCTCACGGCCTATGCCACTACAATGTCTTCTAGTGCCTTTAAGTGGCTTATGGCTCCTTTTGGAAAGAGGCGAGGTCTCAAGAGAATCCTCTGAGGTTTCGGTAATTTTGATGGAACTGACTGGCCAGAGAGGGCAATCCTAAAGAACATGCTGTAACACAACTGTCATTAAAAACATTCCAACACAGAATCTACCATCTCTCCAAAAAGCCAGCCACTGTCAAATGGCACACCCATAAGCGATGCCTGCCCTTCACCAGAAAATCCTGGGTTGCACCTTCACTCTTGCTGCTTGATCATAAGACTCGTTCCCATGACACGAACCACAGTCAGTCACGCCCAGGCATGCCCACAAGGCATTTTACAGTATTGTGTCTGACTTGGAGTATCTGCGGGAAGGCATCCTTGAATTAGTTGGAGATTGCTTGCAACATCTAACTGGCCATATCCCAAAGTGCATGCACCTACTGTCCCATTCGGCAAATAGCGTTCAGGGACCTCGGGTCCAAGCTAGTGGCAGAAAAAAATACATCCTACTAAATGCATCAATATGTTTTGATTTTATTTTTTGGTGATGCAGTAGGGAATGAATTGGGGTTCACTTTGCTATTAGAAGTGTGAACTACCAAGCTCTCTGGGGTTGCTGAGTTACCAGGAGGAGCTAAGCATGGGTTACACCAAGTCACCCGGAGTTTCCAAAAGGTCCTCATTAAAAGAAATGGGAGCTTAGAAGTAGCGGGCCGAACCTGCAATATTTGCCAGTAGGTTTGCCTTAAACTCTAATAGTAGGTAGCTGTAAGTCCAATAATACTGCTTCTCTGTGGACTACTTCATTGATAGATGCACTCTCCTTAAGGGGGAAGGCGCTGGTGGTAGTCCAACTCTGTCTCTGGGGAAATACCTCAGCCAGTGTAATTCTGTAGATCTAAATATAGGCCTGCATTGGAGTAATTAAGGGGGTGCAAATTGGCAACCTTATCTTCATCTAGAGGAACATTTTGGAACTCTTGAATGATCTAATAATCTGATGCAAAAGAGGCTTCCAGCCTATGATAATACTAACGTCAACAGAGAAGGTGTGTTCGTCCTAAATTGAGGGCTGCACTTTGGTAATCTAAGAGCGAGACACATGTCGGCCTCAGGCACTGGAGTCAGATTATGTGCAGATGCTGCTAGAGTATAGACTGGAGCTGGGGCAATCAGAACCCATGAGGCTTGCGGCACAGGAGTTGAGACTTGGGCCGGCATTGGAGGGGAGCCAGGAGGGGGCCTGACAACGGTAATAAGGGTCAGGGTCTGACCTGCCAGTGACATCTTTTGGGGGTGGGAAAGAGGCCCTGCTTAGTAAAGACAAAGGCATACGTTTTACCCACATTTGTCTTCCTCAGCATAAAAGGACACTAAACAAATGCCAAAGACCAATGTCAAGGAACTCCAATCGTAACTCCTGGACCAGCATTATTTTTACATCCCTTTCAGTTTGGTGAGTACAACAGAGCATTTAGATACTTGCCATTCATTACTCAAATTTTTTTATATTATTTTTTATTGCATAGAGTTGTGTGTGTTAAAATGTTTTTGGCTAAGCCCTTTTGAAGATTTTTATATTTGAAACGGGAGCACCGAGTTGATTAATGTATGAATATCAGTGTAGTTCTGGGCAGAGCAATTAATGTCAGTAGATAGACCCAGTAACTTTATTTTAGAACTGAGGATACTAGAAACAAACCACTCTAGTACCCAACTGCAACTTTATCCAAGAACAAATCCAGTCATCTAACCATAATTGGACCCTCTTCTTGTACATTTGATCTAATAGCCTTGATTAACATCCTTCTCTATACAACCAGTATATAAAACCCCTGAGTTTGATCCTAGGGAATACAAGTGTCGTCAAGCAATTAGCACACAATTCTACTCCAACTCATCTACAATTTAGTTCTTCACCTTTGATTTGACAGACTCCATGCCCGTCAACTAATTTTCTCATGCCCATCCTGCAAAAGTAGAGTTCCTCCTCTTTACACCCCTCTCATAGGATTACGTCTGACTCGCCACTTCTTGATCTACTCAAATCATAAGACCATCACACTGTAAAAACACTTGGCTCCACTCTGTATTTTACCATCACACTCATACCACACCAGATGGCCAAGACAAATTTCAACCTTCACTCACTAAAAAAAAGCAAAACAAAACCCCACAGAGGACACGAAATCAAACTCAGTGTTTTCAGACTTGACTTCAGAAATACATCCTCAGTGGGTGCTCCACAATGCTCAACTGATCCTCTCAAAGCAATGCTCAAATTGGCTCACAGGCTGATCGTGGCCACTAGAAAACGTGCCCTCCCCGACCCCCCCCTCCCACTCCCCATAATTCATGATCGCCAAAGCCTTCCAGTAAAAAAAAAAAAGAAACAAAAAAAAGGATTTTTTTTTTTATTTTTTTTTACAAAGTGTGCTGATTGGCCTACACAGCCATTTACTTTAAGCCTCTCTCATGGTTATATGATCAGCTCTTCATATCTGATGGCCAGGAAGCCCTCTGAAGCTGGAATGCCTTATAAATGAATTAACACTACTCAGAATATTTTTTGCCCTGAAGGTGTCCCTTCTTTGGAGCTGCAATTACAGCTGGAAATCTGTCTTTTGTCATTTCAACAACACCAATCCTTCTCATTTTCAGATGCACTAAAAAGCCACATTATCTACTTCTCCTTACGCGAATACTCCCTTTCATGCCTAAACCCTGCCATTGAGCTACCCAAAATATCATACTAACCTGTACTCTTCATTATATACTCCGTGAAAGATCCATACTTCTGTTGTAAATCCTAGTGCTGAAAATGTTCTTCTCCAAGTATATGTAAAGTGATCAATGTGAGTTACCTTTAAAAGAGCCCTAATAGGAGTGTTGCAGAAAACTGTTAAGTATATGTTTTCTTTTATACTGGCAGCATCATTTGTTCTGTGACCGGGCATGTCTTTTATAACACATTACTAATCAAAGGTAATTGATTGCTATTGTAAAATGACAGCAAATGCTGTAGTTATAGATATGTAATCATAACAAAATATATTGTAGGCTTGGAGCGTAGATCTTACCTTTTCATAAGCATACTGCTCTTGAAGCATAATCGGTAATCGCTCAAGGAAAGCTCGCATGCATGGAGCCATGTTTAGTCCAAGAATGCCTTGTTGTTTCAGTGCTGTCCTGCAGGTTGCTAGAACGTGATTAGAAGACATCCATTCTGCTGTGCAATTCAACACCAACACATCCTGAATAAAGCAGAGTGACAAAATATCATAAAACACAAAACAGGTAATAACTATACAACAGTTAGGCCAAATTAATCCCGATGACTTAGTACTGCAAACTGTCCAGCAAAACCAATCTGCTCTCAGATATTACATTTTATTAGAAATGTACTCTCTACATGGGCATTAAAATAAAGTAAAGAGCTTTTGTATTATGCTAGTCTTGCTGTCAATTAAAGCGAAGAAGCACATTAATACACTATACATAATAAAAGAAAAGTCGGGAGCACATGGATTTAATTGAACAAAACAGATATACTGCTATTACTGTTCCCATACTTCATAAGGTTCACCATATAGGTACACATGCTCCCTTCCCTTCCTGGGCAACGAAGGCTAACATCTCAATAAACTATAAACATGGAAAGATCCGGCTCTGATTTTGGCAGTAGGTGCAGCAAGTGCACTATTGGACTACAAGAAACACTGACAGTTTCAATGTTTAAACGTCATGTATAAAATACAGGCAGTTATGGTTCACAATATCAATGCTATTAATATATACCACATCTTCGTCACTTTACAGTAAAAGGCTATCCACGCTGCAAGCAGTATCAAAGTAAATAAGTATGAGTTACTGACCATATTAAAGGTACAGACTAGTGGGAACGGCAAGCAGGCTGCCTGGTTGGTAGAGGCAAGGGTATACGTTTTATAGTATAATAGCTCAATAGTACAATGGTCTGTACATTAAGTTAACATTTTTTATTCAAAGTATTCATCAGAAGCGTTTCTGGTATCATCAACTTTTAGAATATCTGAGGGAATACCAGAGCTGAAGTCTGATCATATGTGGCAGAGGAGACGTGTTAGGACTGCCTGTACAGAAATACAAGCTTTGAGTCTGCCTGATATAGAAAACTATGACAAACACATCAAGTGTATGTTAGGGTATAGTTATACAAAATACAGCAAAGACCAGCAATACATTAAGATACTAGCCCTGCTATGAAGCAGGGTCAACATTTCAAGAATCAAGCCACATAATGTGTCCCAACATTTGAGACTGTTCTGCAAAATTAATAATTTCAGACCCTGACCTTTTCCAGCTGAGTCACTAGATACACATATAATACATTAAGGAAGTTGTCTTCACCCTTACATCATAACTTAACATTGGCTGCCCAGTTACTTAGAGCTACTGGCTGAAACTGGTGAGTAAACACCGGTGCAACTGTTACGTTATTTGGATCTAAAAACCACGACCTATCACCCAACGTGAATCCAGGTGCTGGAGCAGGTGTGTAGGTCATCTGCTGGGTGTTAGTTGAAGATCTAATTTCTTGCCGAAGTCCAGAAGCAAGGAGGAGGACCTTATGTGTAGAGAGAGTTAATTCCAAGTTTTAGGTGTGAGGTAGGCGAAGGCTACACCTCCTGTTCTGCTGCTGCATTAGCAACGGGTATGTGCGAGAGAGAGAGAGAGAGGCAGACCGTAGGAGTCTGGTGGGATGGTGGAAGCGGAGGCGGCAGTTGAGGTAAGCTAGACCATTGCTGTGCAGTGCCTTGAATGCATGTGTGAGGAGCAGCACTTGTGTATTGACAGCCAGTGGAGTTATGAGGTGTGGTGTGATGTGGGTGGGCCATAAGAGGTCTAGAGTAAGTCTAGCTGCAGCCTTCTGGGTTGTCTGAAGTCAGTGAAGGAGGTGGTTGAGGATGCCGGCATAGAGTGCGTTGCAGTAGTCTAGTCTACTGATGACTAGGGTCTCAGTGATGGTATGCCTGGTGCTCTTGGGGATTCATTCAACAATTTTTCTGAGATTATTTTGTATGTGGAAGCAGGAGAAGCAGGCTGCATTTACCAGTGAGGCCATGTTGAGTTTATCGTCTAAGATGATTCCCAGGTTTTGTGCGTGATGGTATTGGACCAAGTTCAGATGGCCACCAGGTAGAGTCCCATGGGGAGTTCTTTTTCCCCAAAGATCAGCACTTCTGTCTTGTCCGAGCTGAGTTCCAAGCAGTTGGTTCTCATACATTCTGCTATGCTGATCATGCATCTGATGAAGTCGGATCTTATTGTGGGAACTTGTCTGACATTGAAAGGATGAGTTTGGTGTCATCGGCTTAGGAGATGAATGAGATGCCATGGGAACTTATGACGTCGGCAAGTGGTGTCATGTAAATGTTGAACGGGGGACTGAGGGATGATCCTTGAGGGATTCCACAATCAAGTCCTTGAGCTCTGATGTGTAAGGATCTTTTTTTGTGGATAGTCTTTTGATGAGGCTGGAGTGTGACATGGTATTGAACGCAGCTAAAAGATCCAGCAGTATGAGGGCGTTGGTATTCCTCGGTTCGCTAGGGTGCGGATCTCATCTGTGGCAGTGATGAGTGCTACCTCAGTACTGTGGTTGAATCGAAAGCTGGATTGGGAGTGGTCAAGAAGATTGTGGCGATCCAGGTGGTTGGCACACGTTACCTACTGGCCCTCGTGTCCACGCAAGGTTGAGGCAAACTTGCATTTGTTACCAGGGACATTATTTACGACTTCAAGACAATGGCCCACATTCTTAACCTAAAAGACACATGCACAAACACACATCCCTCCCCCCCACACCCCTGCCCAGGAGGGAATTTGACACTAACATAATTGAAAACATGAGGACACACATACGGACCAAATACGTAGGGCAAAAGAAGGACAGGAGAGAAGCACTATTAGCATTATGGGCCATTTGTGAGGAGGCCCAGACCGATAATCCTTTCTCACAGTCAGCCTTATGCACGAATGGAGGTGCACTTCTGATATCTGCTATCCCTGCATTAGGTTATACCAATCCACCAATCAAGGGAGGTAGAGTATCCCCTACTGAACAACATACTGTTAAGTCCAGGCGTGACAGACCTACAGGCCAGCAGGCCCAGGTAATCCCAGCACTACCCCAAGTCCAGCGGTAGAGCTCCCCAAAGTTAGACTCCCCTTCCATTGCATTCAGCCCATCAAACCCAGGGTCACAGAGAGCATGCACTCCCACTGGTTCCGGTGAACACATTTGAGTGACAGGCAGATTCATAGGAGTTCTGAACAGTGACACAACTAGCGTTAGTGAAGAAAGAGGTTCCAGTCCTCTAAGATCCATCGACAAAGGGGGAGCCACAGGGTTTGCTCAAGGAGCTGAAGAAACAACACAGAGCGAGTTTAAGGGCAAGTCTCTACCAAAAAGAACAGAGCATAGCTCAGAGTGAAGGAGGCAACATAAGTGGGATTTAGAGGCAAGACATGAACTAAGGAGGGAAAGAGAGAGAGAGAGCTCACACCCTGGAAGCACAATGAATACAGCAGCACGCCCTCCACCTGAGGAGAGTGGAGGTAGGTACAGAACACTGTTCAACAAAGAGTCCCAGGCAGACCTAGAGAAGAGGATTTGGCTAGGATCCGAGCCTCACTAGATTGTCAGGGAGGACTAATGGCAGAAACTATGAAACCTGGGAAGACCATAACTGATTTTCTAGATAGGATGAGTGAACGATGGGGACTTGAGACAGAACAGCCATGACCGATATTGGTCCCCAGGTCTCATTCTTTTACAATGTCCTCAAAAAGGGACTGCCCACTGAAACACAAAGCGGATTACACAGCATAGTGGGGCTAGACACCGAACCCTGGCAGGAGATGCAAGCACACATATTAAATTCTCACAAAAAGGAACAAGAAAAATACAGGGAAAGACAGGAGCAAGCCCCAAGACACACTGCTAAGCTGGTCCAACACAAATTGAAAAAAACCCCCCTTGAGGGGAGCCACTTTGGATGTGCATGTGCAAATGGCACCAGTTCTGAAGGGAACCCTACCGCAAAACCCTAGAGCTTTTCAACCTAGCTACAACAGCGGAAGACAGGGAGGTTGGCTGCAGCAAGATCTTAGAGAGTGCTAAAGGCATATCATAAACAGAGGTCGATAAGCCAGGGACAGTTCCCCCAAAATCTTCTTCCGCAAAACCAAGCCCAGGGAAACCTGAATGCACCTTACATTCAGCCGTAGGGAAGTCTACCGCTACAACACTGCAAAGGGGTCAGGTAGTTGGACATGGCAACAGAAACCACAGACAGGGAACCCAGCCCAACAAGGACCAAGGCCATAACCATGGCAGGGAGGGGGAACTGTTTGGGGAAGTAATGCCTTCAGACAAACACAGAACCCAAACGAGCAGTAAGTTAAAACCCAAAATGCGACGCATCCATTTCACACACACACCTCAAAATTCTCTGTACCCAAAACTCAGGGGAACGACCAACAAGACAATATGAAGGATTCAAGCCTTTACTTGCATTCTGGAAGCTCAGGGCTGCTGTATGTGATTGGTCGATCGGGTATACTCACTAGAGTATGCCATTCAGGGTGCCTGGCAGAACACTGCTGCTGATCCCCCAAGGTAGGGTTGGTTGGCCACACCCCAGGGAAAGGGCAGTCTGACCAGAGGAGAGGAAAAGAGGGAGAAGGAGGGGAGGAACAGGCTTCCTGACCAGTGCTTAAAAGCAGGCACCTCCGTCCCCGCACCCACAAGTCAATTGGGATGGTTTCCAAACACCAAGTCACAAGGTACCCATTCTCAGGCACCCAGTCAGGGACCCCAAAATTCCTTTGTGGTGTGTAGTCCCAACAGTGCCCCCAGAAAGCGAGCGGCCTTCAGTCAAATGGAGGCCCCCTTTTAGTTCCAAAACAAAGCTGTCCTCCATTATCAGGAGCCAGGTTTCCCGTACGCTTGGGATAGTGAAGACCCATAGCCTGCACAGCACACACACGAAATCCGACAAATTGTGAAGCACCACATGGTGCCAAGTCAGTAAAGGGGGGAGGAGAATTCACTATAACACCAGCAGTAACAGTCCATTACAATCATTTGGGCAAAAGTCAATGAGTTCTTGGTCTTGCACCAGCCTCCTCCTTTCCCTTAAAGTTTTAAAGATGTGGTCTGAGAAAGAAGTGGGGCCGGGGAAAAGGGGGTCCGAAAAGATCCATCACAGCTCTGAACGAGAATGGAGCACAGAAATATGTTCACCGCTGGCTCATGCCTAGCAGTCATCCAACACACATGACATGACACAAACTGTCAGGAGGGAGCAATAATCCCAATCATGGACACCGCAATATCAGAGGCACAAAGGGGCCGCAGAACAACTCTCCGACCTCCTCCGGTTCACGACAATTGAGATAACTGATCATGTGAAGATCTAGAGAAGCGCCCAAAGACTAACACAAAGAAACACAAAGCTAGCCCAAAAGAAGTCTCTAGAAAAAAGACACCTTGCGCCACTAGGGAGGGTCATGTTGCATGCCAAAAGCCGAGACTAGAGGGGTATAAACGTGACCTCAGGGCAGATTGCGATTGCCAAACCTCATTCAGTTGTGATGCGCCTCCGCTTTATACATCGCCCTGCGCATGTGTCGAAAGACACCACCCACAGCAATGGCACCCCCCATGCACACACTAGGAGGGATAGGACTCAAGCGTTGCCCACAGTGCACTAGCTAATAACTGAAATCACCCACATGCTCACAAGACCACCCCCCTAAGAAATGTTCTACAGCTGTACACCCAGTCAATCAAGGAGAAGTTGGGGGGAGGGGTAGGTGAGGGGTGTGGGGATGAGGGGGTGGGGGGGGAGGAGGTCCAATAACTCAAAAAAAAGAAAAAAGTAACACACTTTTTCCAAAATAGATATCCCACGTGGGGCCACATTCCGGTGCCTCAGTAAAATTGTGCAAACGAAGTATGGAAGAAGCACGCCCCCAAAGAGAAGCACTGGAACTACTAAAAAAATGATAGGTGACGACACATACATTATGCAGTGTTTTCTAAAATAGCAAACCAAACCTAGCTCTTATCCAACAGGTCTGCAATTGAGCCTCCAAGTGCACCACCGTTACAGCTGATCATCACCTTTTCAGCGCCCACACTAATAATCCCAACAGGGTTAAGAACTGCGAACAGCACCATGAACTTTTTGTCTTGAACTGTACCACATCAATAATCCCAACATGATCAAGAACTACGAACTGCACTGCAAATTTTATTGAACTGTC
Source organism: Pleurodeles waltl (assembly GCF_031143425.1). Taxonomy (NCBI): domain Eukaryota; kingdom Metazoa; phylum Chordata; class Amphibia; order Caudata; family Salamandridae; genus Pleurodeles; species Pleurodeles waltl. Next base: position 165,123,313 of record NC_090440.1, on the reverse strand, counting down.
AAAAATAAAAATTCTATCACCAGAGGACTACAGTAATTTCCCCAGGATTCATACCAAGACCTGCAATGTACAGTAAGCTATGTATTGTTGCACATTTGTATACCCTCGGTTTATTATGGGAGATGCTGTGTCCATTCATTGCCAAAGAACTGCCTAGTCAAATGAAGTCCACCCAGAAATGGTCACAGTATTTGCAGAGGAACCTCTCCCATGTCTCTTAGAATTACACCAAACCCAACACCATCATTTCACACGCGCTACACAGCGCTCTCTAACACAACACATGGTATCAACACATGGTATCAACACATGACTACCGTGGGTTCCAAGATATCAGTCAGGTCATGTTACGTCTGTTCGCTGATACTGATGCAGTAGTTGCAGAAAGGCTCAACTTGTCCCAGGAGGTAGCCCCTGAAAAAGCAAAATGCATTCTCCACTTATACCTATGTAGGATTAGGGTCAAGATACAACCCAACAGAGCAGAACCCCATAGAGTACCTATCCAACAGCACGGTACCTTTTCACCAAGCCTAGCGATTATCAAACTGAGCTAGATAGGATGCATAGGAAGGGCACCATAGGGGAGGATACTGTTTGACCCTGAGACTTTCCAGAAAAGAGATTCTTAGTGGTAACAAAACCACCAACCCAATGAATGAACACATCTGCTCTTGCTTCCATCTGTGGTCCCAGGGTGGCCCTTAGTGTACATGGAGTTCCAGTGTAGAGCCATCCACTTGGATGATACGAAGGGAAAAAGGTCTCGTACAGGAGGGTTGAATAACAGCATAGATACCCCATATCAGGGAATCTGGAATACTGAGGTGAATAGATATACGTGGTTAGATCGGAAAGGAAACCCCCAATTGTACGGAAACTTACACTGTATTCCTTATGTTTCAGAGGTAAAGGAACAAATTGCACTGGGAACAAATGAAAACTGTGGCACAATCCTGCACATTCCAGACATGCAATGGGGCACCTCCACGCTGATGGATATTTACTGGTGATGCAGTGAGTTTCCCTACACTCAGCGCATCCCCAGATGGCGTGGCCTCTGCTCCCTTGTCACCATACACAACCTGACCCTGGTCATTCACGGAGAAGAATCGGCAGAGTTGTACCAACAGCCGCTAAAGAAGACGAGAACTCTGTTGCATCAGACTCGAGAAAAAAAAAACTGCTGATTCCAGAGGAATTCAGACTGTTCTCTGACGCACAAATATCAGTGGGAGGGTCCATACCCTTCTTCACCGTGCAGACAAAAGCAAATGCCCGCTGGTTACAAATAACCAGCTGGGAATTGCTCCAGATGATGAACAGCACTGAGTTCTGCCTTATTTTATCAAGGACGAATTGAGAGCCAACCGCCTCATGGTAATGCAACATCAATATGTGTTGGACTTAATGACCACAGTGGAAGGAAGGGTGTGTACGAAGATCAGTGCGTCCTGGTGCAGGTTTATCCCAGGCAATGACATGGACAATGGGACTCTGATCCTTGCACCATTTAGAAAGAGACGTGTGAGGAGGGATGTGCCCCTGGGCAGGAGGGGTTCACAAAAAGGTTCTTCTGGCACCCCCCGGTGGCTCATCGGTCTGTGTACGTCACTGTTGCCCATTTTCATATTATAATTGTTTTTGTGTGGTTTTCTGCGAATGGAGGTTTCCTGTTGTAAAAACGCATTCCTCAAATTGGGTAGAATGCAAGTAACTAGGGAATTATCTAATTCACCCATCAGGAACTTTCCATCAACACCGACTAGAAATATGTGGCCAGGCAGACTCTGAGACCTAGGCCTGAGGTTCCTGATTGACAGATCACAGGTGTGGTGACACATAGCCAGCTGACAACGGTGCAAACAGATCAATCCCCTAGATAGGCACAGCGTCACCACAATGGTCCAAGGAGATTGGCCCAAATAAAACACACATGACTGGAGGTGTGTGCACGTTCCCAAAACACCATAAAGTCAGATGCCACATGAAGTTAGGAATACTCAGTCGATCATAACACTGAAAACATGGTAACACACAGCACTCATGCACCCCCTCATGCCAGACATCCTGACATGGGACCTTATTTACGACTTCAAGACAATGGCCCAGACTTTTTACCTAAAAAGGGTAGCCGAAATTGTTTTAGGACGCCTAGAGAAATGTATGAAAGACTGCTCACACAACTGTACTTCGAGACAGTCCTTAGACCCCGTTTCTGTAACTGTTCTCACAGTCGTAGTGTTTATTTAAACCAACTGTTCCTCTTTTGCCAAACGTCTCTTGTTTTTCAAAGTGAATTCACATTCGAACAACAGTTGCTCAATTCGTTGGTCGTGACTGCATCATGCTTTCAGTTCTCTGGGAAGGCTGTGGACTTGATGTACGAGTTAATGATGTGAGTGAGGAACTTGCTGATCACAGGTCCTCCTATGTTGTAGATATGATGTGAACATGGGTCTGTGGGAGTAAAGGAGTGGGTGTTTTTCATAAATGAAATGGTGTCTTCCTCAGTGAGTGTTCTCCAGTTGGTTAGGTGTCAGTGTGGTAGATGGACAGCTTGCTGATGATGTCCTCAGAGTTCAGTTGTTTTTCGATGTTATTGCAGATCTTTTTAATTTTGCTGTTCAAGAAGTTTGAGACATGGTTGCAGAGTTTCTGGAAGGAGTTGATGGAGTTGGCTGAGGCTTCTGAGGTGGTGAATTCCTTGATGACAGCAAAGATCCCTTTGTGGTTGTTGGAGCTTGTTTCAATCCGATCCCTGAGGGATCTACTCTTGGCGTCTCTTAGGAGGTGGTTGCTTGGAGTTCATGAGGGCAACCTTGTAGGTAGAGTATCACAGTAGGAGATTTATTAGTGATGTCCTCGGCTAGGTTGTCGGTGGTGCTGGGTTAGACTGTTTCGAGTGTGCTGCGCAAGTCAGTTTCCATGAGTCTGTTCCAGCTGAGTTGGTTGATGATGATGGGTGTTTTGGCTTTTGGCATGCAGATTTTGAAATGGATGATGTAGTGGTCATTCCATGTACATTTTAAGGCAAAGTGGTAGCTTATGCTATTGCCAGAGGCAAAGACCTTGTCTAACATGTCTCCTGCATTGTTTATTGGGTCAATGACGAGTTAGGAAAGGGAGACGGTGGGTGGGGTTATGGAAAGGCGTGAAGCAGCAGAAGATGGAGGAGAGCAGGTAAAGAGCATGGGGAGGTGAGAGGAGGGAAAAGCACAGGACAGAGTTGGGGCTGTGGGAAAAAGACAGTAAAAGCCACAAAAGTATGAAAGGAAAAGCCACAAAAGAATAAGAACGAGCATGAAAAAGGCACATAAGTAAGAAAAGTATTAGAAAAAAGGCACAAAAGTAATGGAAAAGACTGAAGAAAAAGACAAAAGTAATAGAAAAGACGCACCAAAGTGATGGAATAGAGTGAGAAAAGAGGCACAAAAGTAAGAGAAAAAGAGTGGGGAAAAGAGGCACAAAAGTATGAGGAAAAAGAATGAGAAAGCAGAACAAAAAATGTGAGAAAGAAAGATGTATGAGAAAAGAGAGGCATAGGAGCGCAAGGAGGGGCAAGATTGAGGTACAGAGAGCAAGAGAACACACACGGGAGGCAGCGGAGGACAGTGGGGAGAGAGGCAACAGCAGGAAGAGTGAGGTTAGGCCTAGTGGCTTTAGGCCAGGTCAGAGAGGGCCTTAGACTGGTCAGAGAGAACCAGTTCCCGGAAGTGGGGTGGGGAGCTGGGGAAGGACAAATCAAAGTGATTCTGAAACATTGCAAGAGTGTGATGTATTTGCTGATTTATTTTAAACTTGAAATTCACATAACAATTGAAAACAAAAAAAGATAATTATTCTGCTTGTCAAAGATAATGTGTTAATTAGTTCATGATACTGTATATAAAATTACCTTTGATCGACTAGAGCAAGCAGCAACCCCAACATCAGGAATCCACACAGTAGTCTGAATAGATCCAGAACCATTAACTGCAGTCTGCAATATCGAGCCGTCCTAAAAATAATAAAACAATTGGTATTAAGTACATATTTTTTTTCAAACTGTGCATACATATACATATTCTGTGGTCTCTGAAATGCACAAGCATGATTTAGTTTGCATGGCTATACACAAATTATATAACTAGCCAATATCTCAAGTGTTCATTAAGAAACACTAAGGAAGAGAAATATACTTCATGAGTGAAAAAGGCACATTCATCTTGATTTACCATCTATCTGGCAGGGCAAATCCATCAATAAAGCTTTTATCTTTAACATTTATGGTTCAGCTGTGACAATCTCTGTGTAGAGATTTACGTTTGTTTGCACAGTGAGGACAGAAAGTTCCAAAACATCACTAGCTTTTTTCTGATTGTGGAGACTTAAAAGAAGTTCTCCACCAAAAAGTGTGCTTAAAAATTGAGAAACCCCTACTCTGCCAAGGACCGCTTTTGTTAGAAATTTACAGGAGCAATGCTCTGAGAAGCATATTATTAGCCTCACTGTCACGCACATCTTGCCTCAGAAAATTAAAGCGTATCAGAGTTCTGAAGCAATTAGATATGAAAATCTGTGAAATTACTTTATAATTGCAGATAGCTCTGCCTTCCTGAGCTAATCCACTATGTTTAAGATTGGGTATGCACCCTGGACATTTGGCTCAACAGGCTTTGTGCACAAGCCAAAGATTCGCTAAACTTCAATTTCATGTCCAGTGGGAGCCAACTTAACACTTACAGGGTTTAGACATGCTTATTTTTATGAATGCTAAACATATCCTGTGTGTCTGGATAGTCAGGCATAGGTGGCACAACTAAACAGACACTTTTGGTACCAGAGAAAAGTTAGTTATACCCAACCTGGTGCTGCGGAAGCCAGAGGCTTCTCCTGCAAGAGAAATAATGATATCACAGATGGGCCTAGGATGGACCATAAGCCTAAACAGCTGACTTGTCACTTGACACAAAACATGGAAAAAAGCATTAACTGGAGAAGGTGTGGAAAAAGTGTTGAAAATGTCAAGTATGGTTATCATGGAATGTTAGCTGGTGCTACTTTCTACAAAATTGGAACTGCTTTGAAGAGGTAATGCCTATTTCAATGAGGAAAAATTGGAGGCTGACACAGAAGCAGTGACCATTTTTTCAGTCTAATGTAAGGGTACAACTTTCCCATATTAACCAAAAAATTATATTAATTCAGAAAAACTGCCCCACGACCAAACTCTCTGAACCTGCGAAAAGGCCTATAAGGGGCAGCAGGGGTAGCCTGTAAGCCTAAGGACTTTGCTGTAGCCCGGCTGTCCTTAAAATGTTCAAGGGCAGAGTCTGCTTTTTCCCCAAACAGCGTTTCACCATCAAAGGGCAAGTCTAGTAAGGTGGTCTGTACATCCGAGGAGAATATGGAGGACCTCTGCCAAGCGTGCCTCCTTGTAGCAACAGATGTCCCCATTGCCCTGGCAACTGAGTCCGTTTTATCAAGGCCAGATTGTATAATCTGCTGTGCCGCAGCCTGCGCGCCCGAAAACAGTGTTCCAAAAGGCCTCTGTGCATCCTGTGGCAGATCCCCGACCATAGGCCGAGTCCATAAGGGCGTGGACATACCTGCCCAGCATTCAGGTAGCGTTTGCAGTCTTGAGCGCCATGCTGCAAGACGAAAATATATTTTTCAAAGACTGTTCCATTTGTTTGGACTCTCTATCAGACGGGACTACAGGGAATGAACCAGGAGCAGACTCTGTGGAGCAAGATGCTTGAACCACTAAACTCTCCGGGGTTGGATGACGTGAAATGAACCCAGGATCCCCGGGTGCTCCCCTATGCCTCCATGCTACAGCCCTATTCACAGCCGGAGACGAAACTGGTTTCCTCCACAAATCCATAATAGGCTCCATCAATGCCTCGTTGAAGGGCAGCAAAGGATCAGCCAAGGACGTAGAGGGATGCAGCACCTCAGTTAGCAGATTTGTCTTCACCTCTGCTGCAGATAAAAGCAGGTCTAAGTAGTCCGCTGCCTTTCTAATGACCAAATGAAATGTTGCTGCCTCCTCCGTAAACTCCCCTGGAGATGAAATGTCCCATTCCGGGGAAGTATCCATCCCACTGGCTGATCCCAATCCTTGGTATTCATCCAAATACTCTACAAGCTCGCCCTCCTCCAACTGCCGGTATTCTTCCTCTTCAAGGAGACGCAAGGCCTTCCTTCGAGATCTCAAGCGGGGCTCTAGCCTCGGCGTTGACATCGAATTCACCGACACCGAAGACACCGGTTTCGAATCTTGACAGGGCATAGGAGAGGATGGATGAATCCGAGAATCACTCGGATCCGGCGCCAACAGGGACTTCAACGGTGCCATCTTCGGAGCCGGCTGGCACAAAGGTAATGGGACCGGCTGGGGAGGGGATAGCATTGGCGTTGGCTGACGCAGTGATGGCAACGTCGCCACGGATCTAGATGGTGACGCCATACCTCGTGGAGACATCATCGGTGTCAACTGGGCACCCCCAACCGGGCAAAATGGCATAAACAGCTTCATCTTATATGGAGCCGGGGAGCCCAGTGAAAATGCTAATGGTCCCGTGGGACCCGCCGGCGTACCAGCAGGGGCCATAGACTGGAAAACAGCATACATCGCATTTAGAAATGCTCCCGGATCCGCTCCCGGAGCCGGGAAGGCAGGATATCTCTGGTCTTGATCCTGCTGCTGCACATCATCAGGCTCTTGTGGCGCCGGTGAAAACTGAGGGCTATGAGGAGCCACCTCATAGACTGACAGCGTCGGAGATATTTTTGGACTCTGGGGCTGTGGAGTTACAGTAGGGCTCACCTCCCAATTGCTTCAACATCTCCCTGCACTCAGTCCCTTTGTCTCAACTCTTGCAGCCAATTCACACCTAATCAAGGAGCTATTCAGGTCCCCTATCACTGCATGTGCCACGTGTAAGTCACTCCTAAGGCAGGGTGCATCCAGGCACATGTAAGGGCATATATGCATGAGCAGATATGCCCCTGCTAAGTCTCTGTCGATTCCGAGACATAGTAAGTGCACAGGGAAGCCATTTTGAATACATGTGCTGGACACTTGTCATCACGAGTTCTCTAGCTACATGATGACTTCTATGAATCCTGGGATGTTTGGTATTAAACAACTCAGAATAATAAACACTCACTGACCCCAGTGATGAATTTATTAATAAATGCACAGAGGGTGCCTTAGAGGTGCCCCTGAAAATCTACCAACTACTAGTGTGTTGACTGACTGGTCCTAAGCAGTTCAGCCACCACAGGCGCGTTTCTGACTCCCAAGATGAGAGCCAGTGCTCTTGAGGGCCTGAGAATAACGCATGCATTGGGCAGAGGTGTGGCCTCCTCTCCCAGGCAGGATGGACATTCCAGGGCGGGAAGATTCAAAGGCCTTGCTGCCTTTGCACAGTGACCCAGGTCTCTCCAAATGGCAGAGCTGACCAACCCCCATGTCCTGACCCCACTTCTGGCAGCAGCACAGATGGGAAAGTTAGTTAAATTAGGAGGAGTGCCCCGTTCTTGCCAGTCCAACCCCTAAGGTGGAGGAGCTGAAGTGGACACTATCTTTCAAATTCCTCCATCTTGCTTGGAAGGAATTAGGCCACTAGGGTTAGGTTCATGCTCATTTCCCAGCATAAGTGGTCAAAAAAGGGTCTAGTCACCCTCAAAGTGGTCAGCCTACTAGCTACCACCTGGCACTCCCTGTAACGCCCCAAAATTGAGCATTTAGGTGGCATCCCTGAACCCTAGAACGCAGATTTTGACAACTTAAGAAGACTTGGACAAAGAATAGTTGCACCGGCAGAAGAGGAAAAGAAGAAGCAGCTGACCACGTCAAACTGCCTGCTGAACTCAAAGGGCTCTGCACAAAAAGCCAACTCTTCCAACCTTCAATAAAGACTCAAGTCTCCTGTGGGCAGCGGACCTGCTCTACAAATAGAAACTCCAAGGAAACACGATACCTGAAGTGACCACTGCACCCGACATCCATGACCTGAGGTGAAGCCAACCAACTGTGTCAACGCAATTATTCAGCTGCCCAGAGACCAAGTTCAGTGTGGTCTCACCCATCCTGAACCCACCTGAGACGCCTGCAGCCTCTGCACACAGGCCCTTTCTCCCACAGCCTGGTGGTGGGAGAAAATCAGATACCTTCAGCAACCACTGCACCAGTCGCTCCTGACAGTTTGAGTACACCTTGGGTCCACTCCTGCCGGACTCCCTGACGATGCCTGCAGCCTCAACACACAGGACCCCCTGATCGAGAGTCTACCAGGATGTGAAAACCCGCCCGCTTCCTACAAGTTTTATATGCACTATGGCTATTTTGAAATTCATAGAGACCTTCAAAAATAGAATAGTGAAAGATGTATGCTTCAGGGTACCTTCAGAAATAAAACAAAAGTTAAGAACATCTATCATTAGACTTGAGAAAACCCTATGTATTTTCCTAGGTTGCCAATACAAGTGATACACACAAATACTATATTAGTTTTAAATTTGCTCTGATTAAAATCTCATGCATTAATGGATTAAACACCGTCATTGTTCTTTGATTATGTCTATCCAGCTTCCATCTGCCATTTCTTATATATTGATAAGGTTACACTATGTTTGAATATACATGATGTTATCTTTTCACAAAACACGATCCTTTGCGAATCTTAGCTTGTCATCAGTTCTTAGCATTTTCACCCCACCAAATACTTAATTGATTTAGGACAACGTCTTAGTTGAGGAGAAGAGTAGCTATAAACTATTCCTCTCACAGAAGGTGCCCCAAAATCAAAATACTGCTATCTTTCCCCAGTTGCAATGCTACTTTTGTAATTTCTTCTACGATTTTGGGGTTATTCCATATTGATGTATATTTATGCAGCAGGAGAATCGTATCATATTTCCTATTTGCGAAGCGCTTCCATCAGTTAAAACGTATTTAAAAAAAAAAAAAAAGATTTCGACATTGAAATAAAAATCCTTGCAACGTGTTTCCATCATTAACTATAACTATCAATCACCAGATATTGCAGGCATACTTGACATTTTGACATTAACAAAATCTGCAAATATTTTCCTGCTGTTGCATAGTAATTAACCTCTAAAGGTACTCAGCCTCCCTCTGCCACTGACCACACATTGTAGCAATTTTTCCACCTTAGATAAATATTGTTATTGCACTAATTATTGAAACAAATGCTTGGCCAAGTACACTGGTACTGTTTGAAAAAAAAATGAAAATGTGATATGACTCACACATTAGGAAGATTAACACTTCCCACCATCAAAATAAGAAGCCTCTTCCAGGATTCTCACTGTATGTCTCTACTATTAAAGATTTGAAATTTAATTTGTATAGCTCACATTGACCTACAAAAATATCACTACCTAACATTTAACTTTACTAGAAGCTGACTGACAGGCTCTTGACTGTTTCCACCAACAGATATACTTTCAGGGTGTCAAGTACTAGCTTCATAACCAATTACACCTTGAGCCCAATAAATATTTGGAAAATAATAGAGTGAAGATACTCCGATTGATTTCCACTGAACTCAGTGATGAGACATCTGGAGCCGCCTATGTTGTGTTTAGCAATATAATATTAGTTGCTTATTTGTTTTTTAACTAAAGGCCAGTTTAAAATGTAATATTCT